>NW_022900947.1:31939620-31957593 GCF_012274545.1 Fukomys damarensis | reverse complement strand
GGGCACCTGCCGTCCCTCCCGCCTCTAGTGGGCCCGGGGGGCAGCCCCGCTCCCGGCGCCCGGAAGTGTTCGGGCACCTGGTCCTTCTGTAAGGAAAGAAAAAATAAACAGTCCCGCAGGCTGCCCGGGCCTTGGTCTGTGGATTTATCCAACCAGTATTTATTAGAGCCCTACTGTGAGCCGGCCACCCTGCAGGGCGCTGGTACCTGCCGATGGTGGGGGGTTGAACTCTAAACCTTAGCCTAAGTGTCTTCACATGGGGGTAGGAAGGGCGCTAGGACAATAAACATGCACATCAAAAGACAACACAGTGAAGCTCCGTATCTTAAAATAAAAAGGTCAAGGCTTAGGAAGCAAAAATGCTGGTGATTTCTGTTAGCCCTCCCACCCGCACCCCGCTTTCTCCTGGATGGTCCCCAGTGCCTGAGTCTGGTTCTGTCCCTGGGAAGCAGGCAGGAGGGCAGAGCGCCTGAGGGAGAGAAAAGGGGTGTTAGCCCCCACACACACCCCACTCGGCCCGGGCTGCCGCTGTCGGGGGCCCTCGCCTACAGCTTCTTTCCTGGGGATCTCAGAAGCTGGCCGTCTGCTCTTGCCCCATCCGACCCCGGGTTGGGAATGGTAGAAGCCGCTCTAGCCCATCTGGTTTCCAGACCCCCGCCTGCTCTCTGAGACCCAAACAGTTCCTTAAATCCTCTTTCCTAGGCCACCCTCCTTGAGCTGCCCTGTATTTTTGCCTAAGAGCACAACTGATGGTCGGGGAAGGTTTTCCTGAGACGGCAGGATGTGGCGACACAAATGGGAGCGATGTTGGGGTACAACAAAGGGTGAAACACTGGGTGGCCAGTCTGCTGCAGTGTGGGGAGGGAAGAATGGGGGAGGAAAATAGCAGGGGACAGACAGGCCTTATCGGGGGTTGGGGACTGCAGGCTCACTGCAGAGTGGACTTGCTGCGTGGTTATTCACGGAGGGCCACCAGGGAGCTCCAGGCTGACCGGAAGCAAAGGGTCCACCTTCTGAGAACGGCTACTGGCAAGAGGTGTCTAAGGGTGGCGGGAGGCCCATGGGTTCCTGTTTGGAGTTTAGGGTTGGTCCAATTTACGGCTGTAATGGGGGGAGGGGCAAAGAAGAAAAAGCAGGCCTGAAATTGCAGCATGACCTGCTTGGGAGACAGATACTGAAACATCAAAACGTGTCCCATAAACACATACAATGATTATGTCAATTAAAAATAAAATGCAGCTCAATGGTTTTAAATATATTCAGAGTTGTACAACCATTAGCGCAGTTTATTTTAGAAATTTTTACTTTTCCAAAAAGAAACCCCAAATTAGCAGCCAACCCTCTGCTCCCCTGAGCTCTGGAAAACATGAATATTTTTTCTGTGCCAGGCATGGTGATGCACATCTGTAATCTCAGCACTTTGGGAGGCTGAAGCAGGAGGACCACAGGTTCCAACCCCACCTGGGTGGGGAATGTAGCTCACTGTGAAGGCTCTAAGTTCAAAACCCAGCACCACAAATGAATGGGAGGAAAATATACATACAATGAGGTAAATAATTTGGGCAAATACCAACTCTAAATCTATCATATATAGATGGTATTTTGCAGATTTATGGTTGTGTGTGAATAAATATTTATGAAATTTTTCATTCTCTATGTTCTGAGTTAAATGTCACCTTCGTGGAAAACTTCCTGAGCCACCAAACCAACACTAGTTACTTCCTGAGTTCCCATAGCAAGATAATGGTCAATGTAATAAAATAGAGATGAGAATCTTTAGGGGCATTTTCTAAAATACTCTGAATTCATCACTGTTTTGATTTTTAAGCTACTAAAAATAATTTTTATTCATAAGAAAAATTAGGAATAACAATTTTAATGTCCTAAACTATGACAGATTAAATAAATTTCCTACTACAAAACTCCTAGGAATGCAACATAAAATATAAATAATATTTTATACCTGCATAGCTGAGCTCAGAAGAAATGAACAGAAATCCTCAGGAGACAACAGGCAGAGGAAATATAAAGCTAGAGCAGTAAGTCCATGAACAGATCTTTGACTACCCTGGCCAGACTTCATGAAAGGTGCCCATTAGACTCAGAAGCCTCCAGCGAGGTCTTTATTACTGGAATATGAGGAGCCTGGGGCTGGTGCAACGTGAACAAGTAGAACTGAGCAGTATTCCACAAACAAACACAGAACAGAGAGAGGGAAGGGGAGGAGAGGGGAGGGGAGAGAGAGAATATGGACCAGAAATATTCCATCAAAACCACCACGGAGAGACAATAAGGAAGCTTCTTTGTCTTGACCTTGACCTCAGCTCTGAGTGCGTGAGGCAGGCACGGGAAATGAGGTGAACCCCCCCTTGAGGATGTGTATCTTAATCACTTTCCCATTACTGGGACAGAATTCTGAACACCCACGGTTCAAAGGTGGTATATTTTAGCTCATAATTTCAGTCTGTTGGGCTGGCTGAAAGGCAGAAACAGCACCATGAAAAGGCCTGGACATAGGACAATTGCTCATCCATGGCAGCCAGGAAGCAAGGAAGGAAGGGAGAAGGGGGGGACAATACACCTTTCCAGGTAACCCCCTGTGACCTGCACCTTCCAACCAGGACCCACCTCCTAACAGCACATTCAGCCATGAACTCGTGAATGGATGAACCCACTGGTGAGTGTAGCACCCCGTGATCCAGTCACTTTCCAAAGACGTGAGACTTTTGGAGGATATCAAAGATCTAACCCTAACAACGTGTAAACAAAGACTCAGTCATCTTTGCAGAAAAAATGTAAATGGTCCAAGCTGCTCTCCCCACTAAGCTAAGAAATTAACTTAGAATGTGTCCCATGACCTCTAAGGCACCCGGAAGAAGTAATGTAAATGCAGAAGCCATGCCCTCCACACCTACCGCTCTCCCTTGGACAATACTACTGGACACGAGCTACAGTTGCAAAACAGAGCAAAATGCATGCACAAACAGGACAACCTGTGCAGGATGAAGACAATGCTGGAAAAAAAGGACCAAATTAGAGTTTTTAGGAATTCATTGAATAGTTACCACACAAAGCTTACAAAAAAAATTCTCAGATGATTAAGGGCAGGGATAGCAAACAGAATAGCAAAATGCAATGAAACGGACTCACAAATATGAAAGTACACAAGAAAACAACTAGAAATGAAAAATAGGAAGAAATTGTTGAAATGAGAAGAGTCACAAGGGAGAGGGAAAGGAAGGAAGGGAAAAGAAAGATAAAATGGAAACAAAGCTCTTGTAAATAAGAAGGGGAAGGGAGTAAAAAAGAGAGGAGTGGAATAGGAAAAACATTAATCAAGATATATCATGTGCAGATACAAATTCCATATGATGAACTCAATCATTATGTACACCTAAATTATACCAATAAATACAATTAATGATTAAAAAGGAAAAAATGTAGTCATAAGTTTAAATATTATAAGATGGATTAAAGTGTAGGTAAGACACGTGAATTTGTGAATTAAAAAAGAGATCTTTGGAAATTACATGAAGCAAAGCAGAGGACACGAGAAACAATGTTAAAGATAGGCTAAGAGAGTATAAAGTTCTCACAAAACAATTACTAGGAATTTTAGGAGAGAATAGAAAAATGGAAAAGGCAATATAAATGATGTGTAGAAGTTTTTAGATTTAATGAAATATATAATCATTAAATTCAGAAAGCATAATGAATCCCAATATATATAACACATTACATATGATACAAAATATGTATTTATATATCTATATGTAAATATATAGAGGTATACCGAAGTGTGTGTGTGTGTGTGTGTGTGTGTGTGTGTGTGGTCCCAGGGACTATGCCCAGAACCTTCATACTGAGCTACATTAACAATTCATTTTTTATTCAGAGACAGGATCTCACCAAGTTACTAAATTGCCCAGGCTGGGCTTGAACTTACGATCCTCCTGCCTCAGGCTCCCAGGATGCTGGGGTTACACATGTACATCACCATGCCCTGCTACTCTTATATTTATTAAAAAGACACATGGTTTAATTATAAAGGGAAATAACAAGATATCTGGTTCCCTATATCTATACCATAGCTTACATAATACTATATTATGCTTAGATGTATAGCAGGAAATCACTCCTTCTTTTTGACATTGGCACTCCCATGCCTTAGCACCAAGTATGAGTTGAAAGGACAGATGGAGATTGGATGGATCATCGATGGATGGATGGATGGATGGATGGACAGACGGATGGATAACAATGGCCACAGGAAATCTAGAATGAGTAGTTTGAACCAATTTATTATGAAAGTAAAATATTCTCCCAATGTACAATGCTTGTATATGGGTACGTGTGTATAACATATTAGTATATACATATTTAATACAAGATTTTAAATCTTTTAACTTTTCAATTACATTTATTTCACAAAATTTTACAGAAATTTCATAAGGAACTGTGAGTGAAAATTATACTGATAACACTTCTGAACCATCTGAGCACCTCCATAAAATCTAGAGTCATATCACTGTCCTTCTTTCAAATTTCCTTCATCCTATTTCCTTTCTCCCCAGACCCTGTTATGGTTTAAATATGAAGTACTTCCCCAAAGACTCATATATTAAGGGCTTGATCCCTGATACAAAAAGTGCAGAAGTGGAATTTAGAGAAGTAATTGATTCATTGATGGATTAATCCATGGATAAGTCCATTAGCTGAGGGGACTGTCAGGAGGTCGGGCCTGGTTGGAAATGTAAGTCACCTGCAGTGTGGCTGGATGTGTCTTTGAGGGATTTATCTCTTCTCTGACTCTTTTCTTTTCCCTCTGCTTCCAGGGCTGCCAGGAGATGAGCAGCATTCTTCTCTCACACACCTCTTTCATGATGTTTCTGCCTCACCACAGGTCTAAAGCAATGCAGCTGGCTGGCCATGGACTGAACCCTCTGAAACTGTGAGCTAAAATGTACCTCTTTGTATTTGTCACATATTTTGTCCCAGCAATGTGAAGGTGACTAATATAGACTCTTATTTGTTAGGGTTGTCTCACTTGATTTTCCTTTATATCTTGTCTCATTCATATTTTCTATCTGTTTATCTTGCTGACTTTCTGGATAACTGCCTTACCCTCATTTTCTAGTTTTCCTACTGAGTTTTGTTTTGTTTTGTTTTGGGCTATATTGGGAATCAAACCCAGGGACTTGTGCATGTTGGGCTAGCACTCTACCACTGAACTACATTCCCTAGCCTTGCATTTTTAGTTTTAGTAACTATAATTCTATCTCTAAGAGTTTTCTGGTTTTTGAGTATTGCTTTTCATTAGAAAAATAATCTTCTTTTGTGGATATATATTAACTGCTTAAATATGAGTATATCAGAGGTTTTAAGTTTGTGTAATACTAGGTGATAGAAACGTTTTGCATTGTCATTGATGATGACTACAAGATTGCATAAAGATATAAAATTTCAGTGAACAATACAATTAAGATTTATACATTTTATTCACTATAAATTCTACCTCAAAAAAGCTGACTTTGCTGTTATAGAAGGAATGAAATCAATGGTAGATCTAGGTTTTACTGGGCTGAAAGCTTTTATAAAAGGCTAATACAAAATTAAGTTTGACTTAGACTTTATTCTTCAAATATTCATTTACAGTGACAAAGAAATCAAATAAATTACAAGTTTTAAGAAGCTGTCAAACAACATAGCCATAAAATCCAGAAGAATAACATATTTATTTTTGTTAATTAATTGCCTGACACATCACTATAATGCTTTGTTCCTACCTTTTTTAGACTGTATCCTTTTTGGGTACTTCATCATATGATAACATTTTATATAATCAGTTTCTCTAAAGAAAAAAGAGAGATTATTCAGTATTGTTCCTTGCATAGTAAATTGAAATGTTTTTTTCCCAACTAAAAATTGTTATTTTTAGCCACATCTCTATAGTCATGCCAGGAGAAAAGTAATTAAGACAAAATAATAAAAACCACAATATATAATATGTAAGAAAAATGATGAAGGATTGAACCCAGGGCCTTCACACTAGCTACATCCACAATCCTTTTTTATTTTTATTTTGAGACAAGGTCTTACTAAGACATTAAATTGTTCAAGCTGAGATCAAACTTGCAATCCTCCTGCCTCAGCCCCAAAGTGCTGGAATTACAAGAATATGTGCTACCATACCTACTTAATATATTTTTTAAAGATGGAAAAACTCAGGAATAGTTACTTCCAGACAGCCTCTGCAAAGCTCAGAGGTTGATTTTCACTAATTCTAGTTCTATTTATGCATTTTCAAAATCACTGTACTATTACCACTTATTTAGAAGCTACTGTTTGAATGAAGATGTACATATTATCACTGGGATTAGAGATATAACCTATGTATGAAGCCAACTGCAATGATTTTGAATCACTTTGAATTTATTCTCAGAAAAATATATGTGGCTGAATCAATATATGTCTGAGGTTATATATATATATGTATATATATATTAATATATGTCCCATAAAACTGGGAGATTATTAACCATAACTCCCAGGTAGAATACAAGGCTTATTCAAGTTTAAGTGAATTTAAAATTGGACAATATAAGCCTTACAAATGAATTGTGTTATAAAAGCACAATGTTAAGAGTGGTAATTGTTTGGTACTTAGACCAAGAGATGATTTTATAAGAGAGGAATATTTTATTATTAACAATTTTAAGAATTGCTGGCCCAGCATAAAATTGAGTTGAAGTTCATTGTGTGTTTTTTTCTTTATCCAAATTTGAGTTAAAGATTTATATGGTAACTGCGTCCTGTTCAGGCACTGCCATCTAGATTTTTGCAACTGTGTGATATTCACCAAAAGTAAGAATAACAAAATAAATCAAGGTCACAAACTTCAGTGAAACCTTTAAAGTCCAAATCTTCTTGATATTGTGAATTGTCCCCCTTTCCGTTTAATTTCATCTAGACTCTCCGTACTTAGCTGACAGTTTGAAATTTTGTACACATTCAGATTAAAATTGGGCCTCTGCTGTGATGATTCCTATTTTCTCTTAGGTTTGAAGTACAAACTAACATTTAAGTGAACATTAGCGTCAAGTAATGCAGACATGTGTGCATTTGTTTGATTCAGTTTGTTGTGATCTTACCAGATTTTAGTTGGAATTGCACCATTTCATAGATAAAGGAAACTAAGTGTATTGCTGCACTTTTAAGTTTTCAAAGCAGCATTTAAAAATTGCATTGTTTTTATTTTATTAACTCGTTTGAAAAAGACTAAAACCTTTCAAAAGAAGCATGTAAACATGTTCCTAATTTTGTATATGGGCTTAAGTTTTGTAACCAATTAAAAAAAAAAAAGCTGCTGGGTCGTAGCGGCAGCCGCTGAGGATCCCGGCGGTGGCTTGAGCGCTAACCAGCCCGATCTTTGCCTTCCGGCCTGGTTTCTCAGTCGGGTGAACCACAGCCCCTCCCCAGCCTTCCAGAGTCCTCACAGCCCTGCCTCGGCCCCCCACCCCCCGCAGCAATGATGATGATGGCATTGAGCAAGACCTTCGGGCAGAAGCCCGTCAAGTTTCAGCTGGAGGACGACGGCAAATTCTACATGATCGGCTCCGAGGTGGGAAACTACCCCCGTATGTTCGGAGGTTCTCTGTACAAGAGATACCCCTCACTCTGGAGGCGACTAGCCACTGTGGAAGAGAGGAAAAAAATAGTTGCATCATCACATGATCATGGATATACCACCCTTGCCACCAGCGTGACTCTGTCAAAAGCCTCTGAGGTGGAAGAGATTCTTGACAGCAATGATGAGAAGTACAAGGCCGTGTCCATCAGTACAGAGCCCCCCACCTACCTCAGGGAACAGAAGGCCGAGAGGAACAGTCAGTGGGTCCCCACCCTGCCCAACAGTTCCCATCATCTGGATGCTGTACCATGTTCCACCACCATCAGTAGGAACCGCATGGGCTGGGACAAGAAGAGAACCTTCCCTCTGTGCTTTGATGACCATGACCCCACTGTGATTCATGAGGATGCATCCCAGCCTGAGGTGCTGGCGCCCATCCAGCTGGACATGGAGATCGATGGGCAGAAGGTGCGGGACACCTTTACCTGGAACATGAATGAGAAGCCGATGACCCCTGAGATGTTTTCAGAAATCCTCTGGGATGACTTGGATTTGAACCCACTGACATTTGTACCAGCCATTGCCTCTGCCATCAGACAGCAGATTGAGTCCTACCCCACAAACAACATACTGGAGGACCAGTCTGATCAGCGTGTTATCATCAAGCTGAACATCCACGTGGGAAACATCTCCCTGGTGGACCAGTTTGAGTGGGACACGTCGGAGAAAGAGAACGCGCTGGAGAAGTTCACCTTGAAACTGTGCTCAGAGCTGGGGCTGGGCGGGGAGTTTGTCACTACCATTGCATACAGCATCCGGGGACAACTGAGCTGGCACCAGAAGACCTACGCCTTCAGTGAGAACCCCTTGCCCACGGTAGAGGTTGCCATCCGGAATACAGGCGATGCTGACCAGTGGTGCCTGCTGCTAGAGACCCTGACTGATGCTGAGATGGAGAAGAAGATCCGAGACCAGGACAGAAATACAAGGCGGATGAGGTGCCTTGCCAACACTGCCCCAGCCTGGTGACCAGCCCACCAATGCTCAGCTCTCATGGAGCATCTCAGAAGATTAGAGGACCCCTCTGCTTCCGGCAAGGGGACAGCTTAGTGCCATCTGAAGTTTGGGGGTGGGGGTAGAAGGTATTGGGAGACCTCCAGGTCGCCCTCCCCCAACATACATTCCATTTGCTGAGCCTCAATCCTGTCCCCCTCTTTGCAGCACCGTCCCCCAGTGTCTGGGGTCAGGAAAACGTCTCATTTTGGGTTGTGTTATGTTTTTGTATAGGAGCCCAAGGCAGGGCTAGTGATACTTTTTAAATAAAAGGCAACAACAGGTCATAAAAGAAAAAAAGAATTGTTTGCCCATGGCAATATTCAAATCTTTTTTTTTTTTAACTAATGGTTCAGAAATTTCCTTTTAGCCAGACTGTGCATTGTTGGCTTCCTGTATTTGGGCTATTGTAAGAGAACACCCTAGTCTAGATAACTTATAGATAGAAGCCTGTTACAGTGCAGCGGGAAGTCCAAAAGCACCAGCAGACTCAAGCTGCCGAGGACCTGTCCCTCATGCACAACAGTTATATATGCTTGTACTTAGCAGAATGGATGGACAACTTCTCTCAGGATTCGAGCATAGGGCACTCGTCCGTCCATGAGGGCCAGGCCTTCAGGATTTAAAAACTCTAGGTACTATCAAATTGGGGACTATAGCAATCATTGATAATGTGATATAAATGTTTCATGTTATCACATTTGGGAAAATTCTACCAATTTTGTGCATGACCTATGCTCTTTGAATCAACAGTTCCCACTTACCCAGGTTGTCATCAGTGTTCTGGTGGTTGTTGTCTATCAAGTTTTATGTGACCTTTGTCATCATCAGTAGTACCTCATGGTAACATGGCTGTGTCACAAAATTCACACTGAAAATGTGCAGTGTGTGTATACTTACTTACACTGCACCATCAAGACTATTCCTGATAGGTAATAACTTCCTGTGTGATTCAGGCATGGTGGCACATGTCTATAATCCAAGCGCTCAGGGGGCTGAGGCAGAAGGATCCCAAGTTCGAGGCCATCCTGTGCTACACAGTGACACTCTGTCTCAAACAGTAGTGTCAAAATAAATAAATTATTAATTAATTAATTAATGAGAACCTCCATTTTGACAAGAACTCGTTGAAAACCAGATCCTCCATTTGTGATTTCATGTGCACGATGATGCAACGACTCTGGCAGAGTAGCTCCTGGCTCCACTTCAACCTTGTCTGTCCCTCACCCCCACATCCCAGGGTACCAGGCACCACAAGACACAGGCCTATCTCCAACCACTGCTGGCCCAGCACCATTCTCTTGGCAATGAGTGAGCACTGCAGCAGACAGTAGGAATATCTCTAAAGCTACTTCTACACCAGGACGGTTGGCAATAACAGGCCTATATGGAAAATAGTGACCACATAAATATATTTATATTCATGTATCCTGTGCCCTACTTCCTCTTATCCAGATACCAAAAATGCCAGAGCCATTTCATCATCACCCAACTCAAGGGAAATTGTGATAGAAACTCTAAATCAGAAGAGCGAGTGGTTAAAATGTCTTTTACATGTTTTACAAAAATATATGGCCATGTGAACATCCTGAATGTTCCTCCAAGGGTCTTGGAAAAGGTCAGTCTGGGCAGGGGACAGGAATATTAATCTTATTAATCTGCTTCAGATAAGAGAAAGGCACAGTGACATTAATTTTCTTCTATAATTTTGTTTGGGTGCTGGGGATGGAACCCAGGGCCTTGCACATACTAGGCTGGCAGCTCTACCACTGAACTACACCCCAGCCATCTTCTAGTAATAATTCAGAAGACAGCAGTACTCTTGAGAATGCCTTATTCCTCACTTGTTAATGAGTGCCTGGAAGTTCAGACGAAACACAAATTCATAGTATATTTTATTCCAAAAAGACAGCTATATTGACAGAATAAAATCAAACATACTTAAATACCTATTTTTATAGCAAGCAAAAGCTAAAACAATTTTCTGCATGTTACTGCTTACCTAGGAAAAAATATAGTTTTTGTGATGAAAACTACTAAAGCTTATTAATGATTTTCAGGCTTAAGAAATTAGAAATGCTTGCACTTTCTCCTATCTGATACATATATAGAAACACTTGAATTTATGTAAGCATGTAACAAACCATCATCCGTTTTCCTTTTATCAACTAAAATTAAGGCCCTTTAGGAAGGAAAAATTAAATACACATGGGAAGAAGGGTGGACTAACACAGCCATTTCTAAAACTATGCCGACTGGGAGCCTGTTTCCTATTCAATTCAAGTGCCAGGCAGTATGGCTGCTTGCTCTGTTCCCATGGAAACCTCAGCCTTGCTGAAGTTCAAGTTAATTTCTTACTGCCATCTGCCTGTTGAGCTACAGGCTTTTCTTCAGCTAAATCATTCATAGGCCTGTGAGGAAAAAAAAAGTTAACTTAGAAACTCCCTGTACTGTTTCCTCAGGAGGCCAAGATTGGAAACAGATCCAGATGAACCTCAATGGGAATCAGTTGTTGGATGAAAGGAGTTAAAATATACTCTGTGAGCTCTTTCAAAAATGAACTATTTAGGGCCAGGGATTTGACTCAGTGGTTCTGCTGCCTGCCTCGCAAGCTCAAGGGCCCAGGGTTTGAGCCCCAGTACCAAAAACAAACAAACAAAAATGAACTATTAATGCAAATGGACTAAAGAGGACATTAAAAATAGTTTGCCTTACATGGATCCAAATTTGCATAATGCTTTATCATCTTTAAACCCTGAAAATGACCAAATATTATGTACATGCTTCTTGAAAACATTAATGATATCTCTAATCAAAGATCATAAACTAGCAACCCACATGATTTGGCTCTCTACTGCAAACATGGGCTTTTGGCCTGCACCATATTTTAAAACAATGCTTGAATTAGTTGCCAACTTCTATAAATTAGAAGACTTCATGGAAAGAAACAAAAGACATCTAGATTTCCACCTTCTCTAGAAAATTTGGAAGAGGAGGCTGGCTCCTGCCTGCCTGTGTTGTAGAAGCCAGAGCCCAGTAGCAGCTTTTTTTTCCCCCTGGGAAAGAGGTGTGCGTCTTTCCCATTTGCCACAATCCCTGCCACCTCTTATATTTACATATGTTTGCTGCTCTGTTTATTGATGGTAGCTACTTTGTTCCTGTAAGTCATTTGCATTCATAATTCCTGCCTTAAATTCATGTCATACCCACTTCCTAAGAAGTAATGCGTAAAGTCTAAAACTCAAATGTGCGGTATCTCACAGAAGAGAGTCTTCCCTCATTTCAGGGGGTGAGGTACCTCCAGATACCTGTGGTGCCCTCGTGTAAGGCGACAAGACACTTGCATGTAACCCACAGACATCTGCACACATAATGTACGGTAAAGCATCTCAACATTACTCATCCTAACATGAAGTTGTGTTATAGTTTGTAGAGAACAAGAAAAAACTGAAAAAGTTTGTACATGTTTGGTATGGATGTATTTTTTATTCAAATATTTCCCATTTGAGATTTGTTGAGTCCACAGATGCAGAACCTACAGACACAGAAGGCTTACTGCACAGTGTTTTCTCCAGCCTAATAAGAGTAGCAGAGTAATATTGATCACATTTGTTTCTTCTTAGCATCAATTATTTGATTTAAGTAATTTGCGGCGCTTTGCATTGAGGATAAGTAAAGCAGGAAAATGTGGGTGTGCTGGCCTCTCTACTCTTTGCCTCATAATATTAATAATAATCACCTGTTCTTGTTTGCTTCCCACGTGGGGAACACTGCACTTTATAGAAACTATCAAGTCACTATGATGTTCCCCAGTTATAGGTCAGAAAACTAAGGCTTGGGAAGATCAGTAAACAACAGAGTCATCTGGCTAGTGCATAACAAACTCGGTCTTTGCTCAGTTCTGTCTGACTCAAAATCCTGTGCATTAAACCACTATCTGCATGTATTTACCAGGAGCTTAAAATGTCCTTGGATGTGTTTTAAACTATATTTTAGAATATTTTTAGAATAAAAAAAGTCTATGACATAGAACTTCAAGGTGTAAATAATTCTAATGAGGTTGAGTATGGTGGCAAGGCCTAGAATCCAAACACTTTAGGGCCAAGGATTTAGCTCAGTGGTGCCGCTGCCTGCCTCATAAGCATAAGGTCCTAGGTTTGAACCCTGGTACCAAAAACAAAAGAAAGCAAAAGCAAACACTTTAGAAGGCTGAGGCAGGAGGATAAAAAATTAAATCCCATTCTGGACAACATAGTGAAACTTTATCTCAAAATAATAAATGAAGAGGGCTGATGGTGTAACTCATGTGAAGTCTCTGGGTTCAAACCTAGGACCGCATTAATAATTAATTATCTAAAAATAAGAACAATTATTTCAGCAGGTTTTATTACCTATGTTGGCCATGAACCAATAAATATGCAAATATGAAATTACAGTATAACACAATACATATTAATAAGGGAGGGAATAGAATTGTGCTAATACATAGAATTGGGCTGGAGTCAACCAGAAGAAAAAGTTAAAAAAAAACCAAAAAACCTGGTAGTTCAGTTGTAGTGTCCTCAATATGCCAGATGCCTGGGTTCAAGCCCACAGATGAAAGAAAAAGGAAAGAGGGGAGCAAAGACTTTTTTTTATTTTTGAGTCAAGGTCTTACTGTGTAGTCCAGGCTGGCCTTGAACCCCGGTGTTCCTTCCTTAGACTGCAGAGTGCTGGGATTCCAGGGGTGCACCATGCCCAGCAACACAAAGTCATTTTAAAGTACAAGAGAGTACAGTGCTTTAGGACAGTACAAGTCAGCATGAACAAAGAACAAGAGCAGGCATTTCATGAGAAGATGAATACAACTGGCCCAAGGTGTGGTGAGCTAATACTCTAACAGCAGATGTTTCTGTTTCTCATTATCTGAAGAGCTCAGTGTTCCACACTGACTACCTTAAAGAAGAGCTGCTGTGCCTGGTCAGGTGGAGCTGGAACTGTTCACAGAGGAAACCTACTAAACACTTTTGAGGCCACTCTGGCATCATTTTTTTAAAATAATCAATGGATGTGCATTGAAGATTAATAAGGTAGGGCTGAGGATGTAGCTCAGTGGTAGAGTGCTTATCTAGCATGCTCTAGGTCCTGGGTTCGATCCTGGCACTGAAAAACAAAAAGATCAATGGGTAATAAGTGCTCATTTCACTATTGCTTATGATAATGAATAGTTATAGTAAAATACGTGTCCAACAAAAAGGGATTTATTAAATAAATTGTAACAAGTTATTAAAATTGTATATCATTAAAATACATAGTCATTAAAGATGCTCTGTGTTACAGGTATGGTGGCACATGTTTGCAATCCCAGTACTCTGAGAAGCAGAGGCAGGAGGATCATTAAGTAGGAACTGCACTTGAGCAACTTAGAAACTTCTCAAAACATAAAATTAAAAGATGTCTGGGATGGATCTCAGTATGAAGGCTCTGAGTTCAATCCTCAGTACTGCCAAAACAAATGTCCCATGTTTTCTAACTTTCCAGTAATTATAATATATAATTAAATAGGAGGAAAGCAATACTGACATCAAAAAATTCTGTGAGGATTTACATCAATGTGTTAACAGTGACGGATTAACATGACTGAGTAATAAAAATTGTTTCCATTTGACTTCTCTTGTCTTCTAATAATTTCACGATGGATATAGATTACTTGTGTTACTATTGTTTCTCCATTTTATCAAGAAAACAGAGTGAAAAAATTTAAATAAAAAGCAGGATGGCTGAAACCTATCATGACAATGGATAAATAACAAAAGGTTGGAAGTGGAGACGTGCAGAGCTAAGATTGTAAACTCAAAGATCAACATTTGTCTGGCCTAAATCACTTCGGCATTTTTTCCAACATTCCAGGAAATAATCTAACTGTAAAAATGGCTGAGCCATTATTCTCAGGAGGCATCAAGGAATCTTGAAAATTAATGTGAGAGCCAATATCTTAATATATTCTCATGTAAATGGTTCAATAGAGATCATTTATTTTCCCTTGCCTGTGTTGCCTAGGCAACAAAATACAGAGTGGCTTTTTTTAGGGTGATATTATCTGTTCTGCATCCAATATGCCACAATTATTATCTATACCCCTTTTACTCAGTCAACCCAGTTGAAGATCCCGTGTACACCCACAACAAAGTAGTGGTTTTCAAAGCAGAGCACACTCAGCTTCTGGTGCCCGCTCCAAGGAAAGGAGGTGGTGACACTCAAAACCTCCTCCACGTGATTCCTTCCCCTTCTGATTCATGCTGTTCCACTGCCAAGTAGACACACACACACACATACACACAGTACCTTGTTGCATCCTTTTTAGTAGTTTAACATCCTATTTGTTTCCTAAATTCACTAAAACAATTTACTGCAAATCTGGGGACTTACAATCTTTTTCTATCAAAACCAAAGTGTCAGGAGAGCTGCACTCCCCTGATGGGCTAGGGGAGGATCTGCCCTTGTCTCTTTCAAGGGCTCCCAGCCTTCCTCGGCCGCTGGATCATCTGTTTAGTCTGTGCCTCCATCTCCACATGGCTGTTCCTGTATCTCTCCCCTTGCTGTGACTGGGACATCTGTCATTGGCTTAGGGCCCTCTCAAAGTGCAAAATGACCTTATCATAGAACTTGGACTTACACTTTTGGCAGATACAATAAAACGCAATACAGTGTTACACTTATATATAACTTTTTAGGTAAGAAGGGAATTATAACCATAATGAATATTTATTGGTAACTTGTTCAGGCAATGTGCTAAGCATTTCATAAGTATTGTCGCAATGAAGACATAAAATATCTCTCCTCTACCGCATTCATTTCTACCTCCCCTCAGCTACCCAAATATCGAGTTTCTACTATTTGAGAAAAAGAATAGCATTTCAAAATTTCTGCCAATGAATAAAGCAATAGCTTTCACAAGTGAGAAAGAATTGCAACTCATAATCTCTACTATGACCTGTTCAGCCACTTTTTGGAACTGTACACCTAGACTTACAGTTCATAATACAGTGTGATCTCTAAAACTCAATGCACGATACCAGACTCTTTTAAAGAAATACGATTTCAGCTTCTTAATTTATATCAAAGGTTTGATCACCGGTACCAACAAAAATTTATATCAAAGGCCTGGGTTAAACTAGACTATCATAAGGCATACTAACTCTTTGCAACTTTTTATTATGAAAAATTTTGAGCACACAGCAGAATTGAAAGAATTTAACAAGACATATATACCCACTACCTAAATCCTACATTAATATTCTACTATTCTAGCTATATTCTATAATTGTGCACCCATCTGTCCTATCTATGCATGAATCCATCATATTTGTTTTCCCTCTCTCTCTAAGTACATCAGCATACACATCATCAAAGCAGACCAGAAGCCAGGTCAAAGTCTGAAGATAACAAAGAGGCAGGAGATTAGCTGAGCATGCCTACTCCCTTCTTTGATTTAGCAGTCAAATTGGGCTCCCAATCTGCCATAGGGAGAAATAAGTTGTAAGAGAGTCTAGGAGTGTGGCATGAGAGATCCATCTCCACAGGGAAACAAAAAGAGTAGAAGATGAGTTGCTTTACAAAGGACATCCTAAGTGATGTAATGGATGAACATATTCAATAGAATCCCAGTAATAGATACAAGCTTCCTGCCATAGTTTCCAGCTACAGCCAAGCAACAATTAGACTTGAACAATTCTAGTGCCTTTTCTTTTTTCTAAGAGGGGATCTTGCTGTGCTGCCCAGGTTGTTGTCCTCGACTCAAGGTGATCCTCCTGCCTCAGACTCTCAAGTACCTGTGACTACAGGCCAATCTCACTGCACTTAGCTATTGTCTTCACTTTTCACCGTTCTCCGAAGATTGTCCATTTGTTTCTGCTTGCTTTTATTTGTTGGTTTCCCTCATTCTTTCACATTCCAAAAGGACAATCTCCATGTTTTCTGATGATGGACCCGGATTCCAACAGCTTTCTGATCAAAAAAAGTATTATTTCTTTCCAGTCTATGGCTTTAAAAATTCCAGGAAAAGGCTAAAATTGGTTGATCTTGGATCATATCTATTTAGGACCAATCACTGAAACCAAGGGGATCCAACATAGGTCACGGGTCCATCCCTGTGCTTGATAAAATCTACTCTTAGATTTAAATATGAAATATTCCCCAAGTACGCAGGGTGCTAACATCATCAGTGTATTAATCCATTGAAGAGTTGACAGCCAGCCAAATGGGCTATTAGGAGTACAAAATGATGACCCTGGAAATGTGCCTTTGAAGATTATAGCCCGTCCTGGTCCCTACACCTTTGCCTCTCGCTCTTCCTTGCTCTCTCTTCTTCCTTGCTTCCCTAAATTGAGCTGCTTACCTCTTCTGTGATGTTTTTGCCTGGGAGCCAGCCAACCATGGACTGAAACTTCTGAAACTGTGAGCCAAAGTAAATTTTTTCTCCTTTAAATTGTGTATGTCCATTCGGTCACAGCAATAGAAAGCTGACCAACAGCTATTATAGTAAGAAGTTAGAGGGACTGAGTGTCACTGGGACCATAAAGGAAATCCAGAGCTCTAACTTGTTTATGCACTATTTATTCAAGGCACGCTCCACACACAAACTCTGATAAAAGGCCAAACTCCTATTGATGTCATTATAGGAAAAATATCTCTAGCAAGCAGTTTGTAAATTGTGATACTTTAGGGGCAATGACTTTTCTTTAGGAATTTGTTCAAGATTGAGTGATTAGTAAAAGACTAATATGCTTTGGTATTGAGGAATAATAATAGTAGAATATTACTAGTTTTTACTAAGGTCGATCAAGAATTTTTTGTTTTTAAATTTTTGTTGAGTAAAATAAAAGAAATTGCAAGAGTGAATTGTAAGCACTGAAGGAACTTGGTATGAGGGGAGAGTAAACTCTTGAACCTCTGTCTGACCTTCTGTAGGTGTTTATTTAAACATTCCGCTGATGTTGATATGATTCACCCAAGAATGTAACCCAGGTTATGTACAATTAGATACAATTTATTTACAGATCTGGAGAACTCTGGCTGCTTCTATAACAAATGTTAAGAAAATAAACTAAATGTGCAAGGCTTTAATCAAACAGCGTCAACGTGTAAAATTAAAAACAAAATTGAGACAATTCAAACACTTAACAACAGCTTGGTTTTTTTTTTTCAACTCATAGTCAGATAAAGAGATATTACTGCAGATAACCCAGATAACACAAATCCCCTATATGAATGTCTCACTCCCTTCACCATCTCTGTTTTTTTTTTTTTTT
>NW_022900947.1:31891906-31939431 GCF_012274545.1 Fukomys damarensis | reverse complement strand
GGTTTGTTTTTTTTTTGTTTTTTGTTTTTTGAGACAGGGTCTCACTATGTAGTTGAGACTGACCTGGATCTCACTATGTAGCCCAGGCTGGTCTTGAACTCACAGTGATCCTTCTGCCTCAGCCCCCGAGTGCTGGGATTACAGGTGTGCACCACCATGCCCGGCTTGCTCTCCAATTTTAATATTAAGACTCAATCCATCTCATCAAAGTCAAAATCATACTCACCAAAAACCCATTTCTTTTGCAAAAAAACTATGATCTTATTTTATAATGGTGTTAGAAGAACTAAAATTCTAGGATTCATTATCTTTCATAGTACATGGGTTTTAAAAATCTCAAATACCCTGACTTTTTCAAAATGCCAGGACTCAATCCTATGAGCAACTGAAACTTGGGTTAAAAAGTACTTTATAATGTACTTAAAAGGGAAAATGAACTGACAAACATCTTCCTGTATGATCTGTTCATATAGTCGGTTTAGCCTATTTCAGACATACCAGTTAAATTGTGCAGCCAGGGTCCTTCCTCACACTGTGATTTGACCCTTCCCCTGGGCCCTTCCAAAGCACAATTTGCTCCCACTTTGCACACAGACGTTCTTCCATGGGAAATCTTTCTTACCCATAAAAAGTCTGGGTGGGGTTTCCCCACAACCAAGTTAAGTCACCTCTCTGGATCCCCTGGGAGAGAAGATAGTGGAGTTGGACAGTTGAAACATAACAGGAAAGCAGTTCCTCTAGGTTCCTGTACCAGGAAATAGGTCCTAGTGCCAAGCATACAACTCCAGGGCCAAAACCCCAATCATATGGAGTTTGACATTCTGTGTTTAATTCCACAGCTACTGAAGAATAACGCTTTGCCAAAAAGAAAAAAGAAAAAAAAAGAAAAGAAAAGAAAAGAAAAGAAAGAAAGAAAAAGAAGCCATGATGTCTGAATTTCATCCTGTTCGGCATAGAGCCTTGAGCAAACACAGAACCCTTTGTCCCTGCTCATATCATATGATGGACAAAGACTTCCAGTCATAATTCTCTTAATTTAGACACATTAAAAAGAAACCTTAAAAATAGAAAAAAAAAAAAAAAAAGCAAACCTAATGTCTAGTGAACATTGGAATCACTGAGCCAGAACAGAAGGCTAGCTATTCAGCCCACTATCCTGATTTGAGAGGAGACGCTACTGGTTGTTGTAGGGAAGAATATAGTTGCCCTTCAGGATGTAAAGCCCAAATGATAGCAATGGGCCCCCAGATATCTTTGACTGGCCTTCACGACAGCCTGTAGGCCCTCCTAACCCTGTGTCCTGTACCAATTCCACCTTAACCCAGCCAGAGGGGCTGGGCTGTGCATGGACATCACCCCCAACTGAGGAGTTAATTCCTAATCCCACCTCTCTTACTTTCTGCTCAGTTCCCCCTGGATACCCTACCCAACATGTGTATTTCAGCCTAGCTTCTCTATTTAATGCACCAGTGACAGGTCCCTCTGGATCCTAACCCAAATGTTCCCTCTCTGGGTTTGCAAACTCCTTTGTCCCTCTGGCAGTTCTTTGTCGTAAATAGGATTCTGGGGGCCACCTAACAGTGATGCTTCAGTTGTCCAACTCAGTTTATTCCAAATTTGTGTTTGAACCCAGAAAAAGTCGAGAACTGAGCATATTTTTTTTCAATAAGAACAAATGTAAAACCCAATAACTGGTTCTGAGGCCCAAAAATTACACTTTCAAGTTCATTTTTTCAGGACTTCAACAAATTTTGGGGTTTTGTACTTTTTTCTTTAACTCTGTTGTGGTTCTCAGTTTTCCTCTCCGTTTTACTGCTGGTATCACTAACTAGCAAGCCATGGTCATGATATTTACCAAAAAAAAGAAAAAAAAAAAAAGCACCATAATGAATGCTTTAATGCCCCAACACAAGCACTATAGGTTGTCTGGGTGAGAGTGAAAACTTAGACTGTTACCTCTTTGAGGTGAGATGCAGGATAAGTGACTCACTCTTGGCCCCTACAGGATTTTTGTTGTTGTTGTTGTTGTTGTTGTTGTTGTTGTTGTTGTTTGTTGTTGTTGTTGTTGTTGTTGTTGTTGTTGTTGTTGTTGTTTTTAAGTAGGGTTTTCTGTTGACTATTGAGCAAAGTTACAAACACCAAGCAGATTTTTCTCAAAGTTCGCTGTTCGAGTGGCAGAAAGTTCAAGCTTGGAACCATCAGTATAGATATACTATATCTATAATCAGCTTCAACCAGCAGCCACTCAAGGGAATGGCTTAACCTTCCAGACATATTCTCTGAGAGGTAAAAATCCCTTCTATTATTAACATCCCCTCACATTACTAATGCACCACTTTCCTACTTCACTACTTGGTTTAAGCCTTTAAGCCTGTAGTTCTCAATGAAATGTAGTGGGAAGTTTCAAAGACCAAAATTGTACCTATGCCTGCATCTCAGCCCAGAGGCTGGTTTACTGATGCTCAGGACACTTAGGGGGTTGGTTTGAGGATCCCCTCCCCTGACGAGTCCAAAATTTGTGGACACCCAAGACCTTTACACAAAATGACATGGTGTTTACATGGAACCTATACACATGTGTATACTTTCAAGTATCTCTGAATTACTTACATTGCCTAGTGAAATGTACAGTATATGCCAAACAAATAGCTGTTGTACTGCATAATAACAAGTAAAAACTTCACATGTGTTTAGTATAGATTGAATTCTTTGGCAAATATTTTCAACCCCTGGATTTGTTAACGCAGATCAGAAGTCCATGGATGTGAAGGGTTAACTGAAAGGGTAGAACAAGGATGCTTCGAAAGTTCTAAAGTTGAAAACTCCTAGATTTGGAACACACATTTCAGTTTAAGCTCTCCACATGTGTCTCTACTGACTAAAAAGTTGAGATCTTTTTAGTATGACTTCCTACAGAATCCTTATATCCTCTTGATTATTTTAACTGCTGCCCTCAACTCACTGAAGTTTGTGATGTTAATTTGGACAGGTGAAATGAATAATTGATACCATTTGCAGATCACAACAGCTAGAAGTCAGACAGATGGAAACAATCATATTGTAAACTGAACAAAGGAAAGGACATGCCGTATTCATCTTTGAATTTCCACAGTACCTTGCCATGGTCCTTTGATCAAAGTAGGCACCTAATACATATTTAGGAGGGAAAGTAGAGTAGCCTATTTGTAGGTTCTGCTTCTAATTTTTAAAGTATCTGTAATAGATATGATATGCATGTAGTTGGAAAATAGTTTGGGGGAGTAAGCTGTATTTTCCAATTGATTCACTTTTTTGAAAAGCGCCTTTATTGAGTTATAAATCACATGCCACACAATCCACCCATTTAAAGTATAGAACTCAATGGATTCAGTATATTTACAAAGTTGTGCAACCATCACTATAATCAATTTTAGAACATTCATCATCTGCAAAGGAAATCCTGTAACCATTAGTAGTCACTCCCCTTCCTCCCCAGTCCCCTCAAGACATAGGCAAACATTAATCCATTTAATGTCTCTATTGATTTGCCTATTCGGGACATTCATATAAATGAAATCATGTAATTTGTGGTCATATGTGTTAGGCTTCTTTCATTTCCCATAATACTTTCAAGTTTAATCCAATATTGTTATGTGACACCACTTCATTTATTTTACTGCCAAATAATATTTCATTGTATAGATATAAAGCATTTTATTTATCCATTCATCATCTGATGGACATGTGGATTATCTTCGCTCTAGGCTCTTATAAATAACACTGCTTGGAACATTTGTTTTGGTGTGAATATATATTTTCACTTCTCTTGCATTTATACGCATGGGCAGAATTGCCAGGACAAGTGGTAAGTCTCTTTTAACCTTTTGAAGGGGGAACTGCCAAATTGTTTTCCAGGTTGGCTGCACCATTTTGCATTGCCACAATCTCCCTTTCCCTCACTTCTATTCAAGAATCTAGGTCTTTCTTTTCCATTGCCTCAAGGGCAGGATGCGACTGGCTGAAAGAAGAAACAAAGGAGAGTTTCTGACTTTTCTGTACAAAAACCTATCCCCTTAGGGGACCAGTGAGAATGAACAAAACTGACAAAGGGGGTTAGAGAAAGTACTTCCCTCACTCTCCTCCACCCAGTCCTCACTACAAAGAAATCCTTCCCCCAGGATTGAGCAGAGAACTGGAGAGGAGGGATTAGAAGGGATGAGATAAGAAGACAGCCTTCATGGGGTGAGGGGGTGGTTGTTGGCTGAGCCACATGCTTTAGGAAATGATACAAGGAGACTAGTCCCCACCCCTGTTTTGTGGTACTGGGGGTTGAACCCAGGGCCTTCACACTGAGCTACATCCCCAATCCTTTTTTATTTTTCTATTTTGAGACACAATCTCACAAAGTTACTAAATAACTCAGGCTGGGCTCAAATTTGCAGCTCTCCTGCTTCACCTTCCTGTGTATCTGGGATTACAGGTGTGCACCACTAAGCCCAGCTTTGGTTTAGTTTTAGTTTTTGAAACAGGGTCTTACTATGTTGCTCAATCTGACCTCAAATTATTACTGGGTTCTGGGGTGCTAGGGATTCCTTCTAGAGATGCTTTTTTAAGTTCTTCTTGACCAGAGCAAAGACTGGGGAAAACAAGCCCAAAAGGTAGCCAGGTAAGAAAGGAAATGTGCTCTGCAGAGTGAGTGCAAGCCAATTAAAATCAGGAAAGAAATGCACCCTGAGGGGGAGAGCTGACAACTGTGCAAGAGAGAACAGTGGCCTAAACAGTGCAGTGGTAAAAACTACTTGCATAGTATGTTCATTTTGTTAGGAATTGTAAGTAATCTAGAGATGATTTAAAGTAAACTGGAGTATGTTCTAGGTGAAATGCAGATAGTACGCTATTTTCTAGATATAAGCCATAAGATGGAGCAAGGCTGAACAGTATTCCTTTGAGTGTACATGGAATAATTATTCGTCAAGTATACTGTGGATGGACTTTTTCATTTCTTTTTTTTTTCACCATCACATAACACTGCAATCTTTCCTTTGTTTAATCTCTTGGTACATTTATGCAGTAGCTCTCTAGAGTATACACAGATAAAAGACAATTGTTGGTTCATAGGACACAAAACTATTTGATTTTACTAAGTGCTGTCGCGACTGGCCACTTAGATTCATACTCTCAGGTTGCCATTGACCAAATCAAAGGATTTTGGTAAAAAAACAAAACAAAACAAAACAAAAAAGTCAGGTTCTTCCTCAAATGTTCAACTCTGTAACCTAGCATCAGAGTCTCTCTCAAAATTAACCTAGCAATTCCATTCAAAAGAGTGTGTTCTTTGTCTGGTTGGATGCGTAATCTTAGGGGTTCCTCATTAATTTTTCCTAGGTTTTACCCCTTTCTAGGTATGTGGTAGGACTGTACTTTCCTACTTTTTTGAAAATAGGTACAACCATGTGAGACCTTGTCCAGTGAGTTTTCAGCGGAAGTAATTGTGTGTTACTTCCTGGAAGGAGCCTGAAGAACCATTTTGGGTGGTCACATCAGGTTCCGGCTGCAGGGGACTGTGGTAATGGGGCTCCCCAGCAGAGTCTGCATTCAGTGGCTACCCACTGAATCCCTCTGTACCATAAAGGAGAAATAATGCCTTGTTACAGTGAGGACTTGAGATCTGGAGATGGTTTATAACCACAGCAGAAGTAAGTTTAGTCCGACAGGCATCATGATCAAAAATCAGTGTAGCATTTAGATGAAAGAAAAGTGTGGATGGTGATGGAATAAGTTTTTTTGTTTGATTTGGCTTGGTTTTTGAGATGGGATCTCACTATGTAAGCCAAGCTGGTCTTGAGCTCACTATGTGGTCCAGGCTGGAATCAAACTCTTGATACTCCTGCCTCAGCCTCACAACCACCAGGATTACAGGTGCACACCACTATGGCTGGCTAAAACAACCAAAAGTCTTGATGATGTAGTGTCAAGCATAAAATATGTAGAACAAAAAATGACAAAGTATAACAGATGTGGATTCTTAAACCCCCCTTCTGTCACTACCTCCATCGCCCAGCGTAGTATTACGCTATTTTTCTCACGTAAGCTCAGAGGGAAAACAATTGTCAAGCCTCTTGACCCTTGCAAAGAAGTGTTCCTATCTCTTCCAGAGAGGGTGCTAGACCCAGTGACAATTAGCTAAATCAAGGATTGGCGTGATAGCTATTAAATCCGTATGCCAAGTAGATCTGATTTTCTTCATGTTGGGAATATGGCCTGTGGGTATTTCCTTGCCCCCTCAGGGCTATGTGGGCTTGAGTGATAACCAACTAATTGCCAGTGTGAGGTCCCCCAGAGCTCTTTCTCCTCTGATCTTTGGATGCCTAGGGTTAGAGACGGTAATCGCTCCAGCAGCAGGAAATTCCTAAAGGTAAGAAGCCAATCACTCTTGCCCATCTCAACCTGAACATGTAGCACTAAGCAAACCAAACAGATACATAAAAATAAGTATTGCTTTAAGCCACTGAGACTGTGGGGTTTTCTGTTATAGCAGCCTCTGGTCACTGACGCAGAGGGAAAGCCTGAAGTAGTTATTGCTTTCTTTACTACAATCACAACCCTCAGCTGAAGGTTTAACATTTCCCTTCATGATCTGGCTAACTCAGAAAAACTAAGTAAAACGTAAACCAAAACGAACACAGACCCCACAGAGGCTTTGCTCTTGGAGATGTGGCTCTGTCCTCTCATGAAGAAGCCTAGGTGCTCCTCCCTCAGCACCAACTCTGGCTTTCAGGTACCTTCTATGGCTTCATCTCCCAGGCAGCTCTGAAACCCAAACCTCAGGGATCAAGAAATAATGTTATTTTTCCCTCTGTTTTCAGTCCAGTGACCGAGTTCCCTTGGCCAGGGATGAGCTAAGTAGTGAAAGCCCTGCCTAGCAGTCTCAAGACTCTGGGTTTGAACCCCAGTTCCAGAGGGAAAAAGATGGGCCCGACATGGTGGCGCACGCCTGTAATCCCAGCACTTGGGAGGCTGAGGCAGGAGGATTGCTGTGAGTTCAAGACCAGCCTGGGTTACATAGTGAGTTCCAGGTCAGTCTCAACTACATAGTGAGACCCTGTCTCAAAAACCAAAAACCAAACAAAACAGAGGGAAAGAGGTGGAAGAGCATGTGAACTCTCAAAAATGAATTAGCAAGTGACTTTTTAAGGGCTATTAGTACTTACAAGCTTTTCTGTGTACTTTTTTTTTTTTTTTTTTTTTTTTTTTTTTTTTGCTACCAGGGATGGAACTCAGGTCTTTGTGCTTGCAAGGCAAGCACTGGAACCACTGAGCTAAATCCCCAGCCCCAAGCTTTTCTGATCTTTTTCACATATTTACCACTGATTCATTATTCCATACTTGCATATTTTCTTAGATGATTGGCCTTGTGTAAAAATGAAAAGGGGAAACCTCCTAATGCACCCAGGTGATCTCTCGAGGTCACAACTGTGACCTTCTAAGCCCCACAGTTATTTTCTTTAGTTGCCTTGTGCAGTACTTTATTTCTGGTGCTTGTAAAAATAGCCGGAGAATTACTCATCTCATGAACTAAGGATTTGCTCTCTGTACTCAGAACTTTCACTTCAGCCTACGTGTGTTTTGGGTTTCTGAGACAAACACATCTTTTAAACACTTGATGGCATCTCTGAAATTCTTGCTTTATTGTCAAGAATATTTAAACTTTATTCAGTGGACTGATCCTTGAGGTGAGAAAATTTGCTTCACATTTATTTTCATGTTATTAAGGAGAACTTAAGAAGACAGAGAAGCCCATTTGCAGGAGGAAGGATTCTTTGAGGTTGATGTTCAGATCTTTGTAGAGACTTAGTTACTTCAAGAGGAAAGGGAGGCAAATCCAGGGGAGACATTCTCGCTTGTTACAAGAATCTAGGCTACTGACAACTATTTGAAGTCTGGGAGGGTCTTTGTTCTGACTTCCCTACTTCAGTTAGCTAACTAAGTTATTCCATTCAACCTTCTGGTCTCTGGCTAAGTGTGGCTACCTCTAAATATTATCCCAGCCCCCATGACCATGTGAAGCTCCTCATTTTCATCTTAGCTATTCTAGTTATCACTATTTCTGTAATTATTCATTTAATGGTATTATCCAAGAAACTATAAGCTCTATTATAGCAATGATATTATTTTCTACTATCTAACACTGAATTTATCCTTCCAACAAACACTTATTCAGTGTCTGTTATGTACTTGGGATGCGTGATGAAGAAGACATATGAAGATTCTTGCCTGGTAAAACTTAAATTCAAGAATAAGAACTCAGGCTTGGAATATAGCTCAGTGGTAGAGCACTTGCCTAGAACATACAAAACCCTGGGTTCAATTCCCAGTACTGGAAAAAAAAAAATAACAGGACTCAAACAATAACATGACAAGCATAGCAAATTATGTTTCAGCCATATTCTGCCATTTGCAGGCACATGGATGGAGCTAAAGGGCATTATATAAGTTAAAAAGGCACAGAAAGACAAACACATTCTTTCCCTTATGTGTGGAGGCTATGAGGTTGATCTCAAAGAAAAAGAGAACAGAATTACAGATGTCAGAGCTTTAATGGGGGGAAAAGGGGACCAGGGAGAGGATGGAAAGATCATATTAGAGTATATTAGAATGAGGCTGAGTAGGAGGAGTTACTTCTAATGTCCTGTTACCCACTAAGGTAACTGTAGTTGACAGCAATTAATCGAATGTTTCAGGATGTCTGGTAGAGATTTTGAATGTTCCCAACACAGAGAAATGATGTTTGAGATGACAGAAGTGCCAGTGACCCCGATCTGGTCACTGTGTCCTGTTTACAGGCACTGAAGTGTCATATTGTGGCATATCAATGTATGCAATTTATTGTGTGTCAATTAAAAATAAAAATATTAAGATGTGTTATGTAGGCGTTGGAACCCCTCACGATGAATGCAATCATTATTACTGCAAACAAGTGCTAATGAAAGTTTTAAGAACAGTCCATGTTAGTCCCATTGAGAGGTGAGATTTAAATCAAAGACCTGAAGAAGGTGAGGAAGTCAGCCAAGCAGATGCTGGGTCAGAATGTTCCGGGCTGAAGGAGCAGCAGGAGTGGGCTCCTCACGGCAGGAGGGCGCCTGTTTGTTCTCGGAAGAGTGATGGTGTCCGTGAGGCTGGAGTGGTATAGGAGGGCAGTGAAGATTTTAGACGCTCAGTACATATTTGTGCAGTGAATAAATCAAAAAATAAATACTTGTTTCTAAACATTTGTTTTCAAGAACTTTCACATGCCTTGAATATTTTTCCATAGGTGAGAAAACAGTCTCTAGATTCGTGCAGTCCACAAACTATAATTTCATATGTATTAAAGAACAAAGCGTTGCATTGTTTTGATTTGTTTTTGTTTTTGCAGTGCTGGGGGTTGATTGAACCGAGGGCCTTCACATTGAGCTACATCCCCAGCCCTTTTCATTTTTTGAGACAGGGTCTTACTGAGTCACTAAATTGCCTAGGCTGGGCTTGAATTTGTAGTCCTCCTGCCTTGGCCTCCCAGAGTGCTGGGATTATAGGCCTGTGCCACCACACCTGGCCCATTGTGTTCTTTTATTGCCAGTGAGGAAGCATCCCCTGCCTGTGTCAAGAGATGGCTGAGGGTCCTCTTAACAAGTCACTCAACTCCTCAGCGCAGATTCACACAAAGAAGCCTGAAGCCAAGAAGACAGAGTTGATTCTTTTGCTCTGTCACAGCCCATGGTGTTGACAGGCCCCTCCACCTCCAAGGCTGACGTGATGGGAACCAATGAGCAGAGGAGGAAAAGAAGGTGCTCAGAGAGGTTGAGGAGCACTATCTCACTCTGCACATTGAGCAGATGGAGGTGGAAAGAAAAACGGACTCTTTATAGACAAACGCCCCTCCCTCTGAAACTCTCTGGAGAGGTTCTGCTTTCCACACATGCTGATGACTTACATCATTGCACAACCAACTCTGTCAGAGCCTCCTGAGATATCTCCAAATGCAGATTCTAGGAGCTCACCTCTGGAGAGCTTAAACAGTCAACCCAGGGAGACTCAAGAATTAGTAGACAGCTTCCCAGGAGAGTCTAATGAGCAGCTGAGTTTGGGAATCATTGCTCTAACTGTCCTGCTAAAGTGCTTGTGTTGGACCAGAAAACACCATCTTTTAATAAGAGCAAAGGGTTTCTACTGGTGGTATTTCAGGTGTCGGTGGTCCAGTTATGTGGAGTTCTTAGTGTCAGGGAGGTCTGAATTTCTGAAATCACAGCCCAGATAGACCACCTCATTGTACAAATGCCCTGCAGGAGAATTTACCCTTCCTCCTGTGCATCTTTTCACACCTACCAGAAAGTTCTTCCAATGCGGTCACCAGTTTGAAAGCAGTTGAAATTTTTGAAGTCTATTAATGCATTATAACAGGAGAAATAGGAAGTTTGAGAACCTTGGGATTTCCAAATATTTGAGAAAGGAACAGAAAGAAAGATGGGCATGGGGACCAGTCAACAAGGTGTCCAGTGGTCTTGACCTGCTGGTATTCACACTATTGGGCAGTTCCCTTTCCCTGACTAGGGTTGGCCTGTGTGGTCAATAGTATGCAGCAAAAGTCATGCAATATTGCTCCCACAAGTAGTTTATTCTATCTTGGCTTTCATCTTGACTCTATTTCCCCCAGCTCACTTTCTTTGAAGGAAGTTAGCGGCCATGTTGTGCAGACACCAGGCAGCCCACAGAGAGTGCTATGTGAGGAGAAACCTATGACTCAGCCAACACCTAGCAAGGACCTGAAACCTGCCAACAATACAAATAAACTTGGATGTGGGTCGGCCAACCTCAATCACGCCTTCAGATTATTCCAGCCCCAGCCCACAGTTTGACTGCAACCTGATGAGAGAGCCAGCCAGCACGAAGAGAAAAATATGCTTCCAAATTCCTGACCCATGGAAACTGTGAAATAACAAACATTTGTTGCTTTAAGCTGCTAAGTTTTAGGATAATCACTAAGCAATGGTAGATAATGCAAGGCTGAATTTAACAGTTCATTATAATTATTCAGACAATTCTAATGTAAACTTTTTTCTCTAATTAAGTAATACAGCATATAGTAAACTTTCCTTGGAATGTAATTTATAGAAAAATATACTTATTATAAAATGAATACATCCCTTTATACAGCACCCAGACCAGGAAATAAAGTATTACCATGGACCCAGAAGTATCTTTATGTCCCTTTCCACCTCCTGGTCGAAGGTAATCACCATGGCCATAAAATAGTTTTGTCTGCTCTTGATCTTTATTTAAATAAATGCACACACTATGCTTTTATGTCTGGCTTCTAGACCTCCTCCTGTTGGTAAGATTCATCCATATTGCTTTGCATACAGACAGCATCTGTTGCATTGTCTTCTTGATGTGTAGGAGTTAGTTATGTATTCTGGATACCTTTGTCAAATATATGAAATACATACATCTCCCTTTCATTGTCTTCATGGGATTTTTTAATAAAGAAAGTGCTTAGTTTTAATGTATTCTAATGTATCACATATTCTTTGTGGTTTGTGCTTTCTGTGTCCTGTTAAAAAAAATAATTGCCTACACCAAGGTCGTGAAGATAGTCTTGTTTTCTTTTAGAGGTTTTGTTTTTATAGTTTATATATGGAATTGACTTTTATGTATTGTGTTGCATAGAAGTTATAACTCACTTTTCCTGTGTGATTCAGTGTCATTTATGGAGAACATTCTTTTTCTTGCACCTTCCTGTTCCTTTGTCATAAACCTGGTGACTGTATGTGGTTGGTTTCTGGACTGTCCTTTCTGTTTGGTCTCTTTGCCTATCTCTGCATCATGATATCTGACCTCTGGAGGCATAACAGTGAGTCTGGACATTAGTATGTTCATCAAGGGTGCTTTTAGCTATCTTGGTCCTTTTCCATACTAATTACAATCATCAATTTCCAAACATAGACAAAATATGCTAGGATTTTGAGGGATTACTTCACATATATAGATCATGAGGAAATTTTTAAATATCACATCTATCAATCTAAAAGTATGATGCATTTCTCCATTCAGCCAAGTCTTGATTCATCTGTTTCAGTAATCACTTGTAGTTTCAGCAAAACCTATGCTCATGAAGTAGCTAGTGTTTTTTTCCTCAAAAGAACTTTAGATATACCAAAAAGTACAGAACTCTCACATGCCCATCACTCAGCTTTGCCCAGTGTGAACATCTCATAAACTTAGTACATTTATCAAAACTAAAAAATTAACATTGTTAAAAATCAGTCATTTTTATTTTATTCCAGTACCAGAGATCGAACTCAGGACCTTGTGGTTGTGAGGCAAGTACAGTGCCACTGAGCTAAATCTCCAGCTTGAATATTAGTAATTTAAAGCAGAGTTCATTCAAATTTTATCAGCTATTCCACTAATATTTTTTCTTAATTCCGGGATATGATTTGGGTTCCCATATAACCTTTAGTGGCATCTTTAAGAAGGCAGAGACTCCTATTTGTGGTCAGCATCTCCTCATCTCCCTGCATTCACAGTGGCCCTAGCCCCGTCACCCCAGGAGTTTCTTTTCCTCCACAAGTCTCCTCCATGTTCAGGGAATCTATCTGGCTGGAGGGACACAGATGAGAAATCACCGCTGAGGAAACTCAACAGTGGCGGGGAAGGCCTCCAGCATGCCTCTCTTTCCACCCAGGGTCTCTGTTCAAATAACCTTCCTTGGGTTGGAGTGGGGGTTCAGTCCCCAGCACGAGAGAAGTAAAGACAAATGTCCTTCTTCAAAGAGTCTCCTTTGGCCACCTCATATAAAGTAACTCCCTGTCACTTTCTAATGCTTTTGCCCCACTGAATTTTCCTTCATAAATGATGGCTCTTCGCCTGACATGACACATGTCACCTGTGTGCATATTTATTTTCTGTCCCTCCACTGGGGTGTGATCTCCCTCTCTCTTGACAAGTTCTCTGTCTTGCTCACTGCTACCTTCTCAGCATTTGGGACTCTGTTTGACACCCCACCGGGGTTCAGTCACTTGTTTTAATTACTGAATGAATATGCAGCTCTAATCTTATAGAGGCCTTTCAAAGAGGTTTCCGTGCCAGGCTGGTAGCATCCCAGAGAAGGGGAATGGAAAGGGCACAGCATACAGAGTCAGAGCTCTGAACATTGACTCTTGCCTGCCAGCTTTTACATTCTGGGCAAATTATTCTACATTAAAATATTCTCATCTACCTACAGGAGTACCTACCTTGCAAGGTTTCCCTAAGAACTGAGGGGAAGATAGATATATATATGATGGTCACTGGGTAAGCATTCAAAAGATGACTGGCAGCTCAGTCTGTGGCTATGTCATCGAAAGGCTCAGGGAAGCAGTTTGATGTTACGTCACTAAAACAAGGAAGTCATGGGTCTTACACTCTCACAGGGCTTTAATGTTTTGGCAGGGGTGCCTCAAACTTGTAGCCATATCCCCTGGAGAGAGGATAGCAATTAAAAGGGGAAAGAAAAATATCAAAAGACTCAGTGGAAACAAGACAACATGTACAGGGTGCTTTGGAATTGAATGACAATGGGACAAAATGAAGTGAACGCTGGACTGGGAGTCTCAGAGTGACTTTGTGACAGGACTGGGAAAGGGTCTGTGTGCTCACTTCCTTCCCAGAGGGCCTTGATTCTGGCCTACACTTTCTCCAGCTAACTTGCAATCTTTCTAATTAAGAGGCTACAACCTTGATTAAACATCCAGTTTATATCTACTGCATATCTCACTGCGTATCTTTGAGAAATAAAAAGCAGATGTCTGAGTGTCATGCACTAGGTGCTCCATTGCAAAAAAGGAAAAAGGTGCTTTCCACACTTGAATTTTAGTTGGGTCTCTGTTAGTCGCGAGGGGCAGGACCCAGCTCCAACTGGCTTTGGGAGATGAGAGGAAGTCATTCTTTGGCTTGTGCAGTTGCACAATCCAGGAATAATAGGCAGTGCTCGATTTCAGGAGCGCATACAGTGACATCAGGGTCCAGTCTGTCTGTCTCTTAGCTCTGTTTCCCCTGCCAGCTTCCTTCTGCCTGGAGCCTCCCCTCACCGACAAACAATGGCTGCCGCAACTCCTGATGTTACACACTTCCTGCTTCACAGCGAAGGTATAAAGGTCTAAAGAACGAAAGCAAAGTCTGGAGCTGAGTCTGACTGTCTCTGATTGGCCTGACCTGAAGTGTAGCACTGTGGACCAAGAACTGGCTGCACCATGTTCTGATGAGTTTATATCTGATTATCTACTGTGCCAGGTCTTCAAACTCCCAGTCCATGTTCTTTGTCCACAAGACAGATTCTTCATCAGACTGAGATCGTTATCTCTGGGGCCTGAGTCTGCCTCGTTGGCTTCCTTACAGTAAAGGGCATGTTTTTTGCATATAAATCTATTCAGGCCCACAGAAAGAATCCTCTAAGGACTCTTAAATGAGCTCACCTAATCTGGGGAAAAAAAGGCTAGTCTACAGGGAAGAAGACCAAAAGTAGGCAGAAAAACAGGAACCGGAAAGAGATGGAGAAAAGGATGTAATTAAGAAAGCATGGAGAAGCAGAGCTCATCAGGAATTCCACACCTCCTGTTTGAATATTTTCTCTCCTTACTCCCTAGGTTGGGTTCCTTAGCAATAGAGCTGCAAATTGCTCTCTGGGGAGGCAAGAGAAGCAGTACAGGATAGCAAGGCTATCCTGGCTAAGCAAGGACAGACTCACCTGGTGCCAATCTGATTCTACAGGAAAGCTCTGGAGCACAAATTGTACCACTGAGTCAACCCCACCCAGAAGCAAGGAGCTGCCAGCCTTTCGTACTCCATTCCAGTCGGCCTTTCGGTGGGATATATCCCCTCCTCTGCAGACAGTTTGGTCAAGAGCAATTTTCCAGAGGAAGAAACAGTTCTGAATCGTCCACTGACTCCCACAGCATCTGAGGAAGGAGGGCTGGGCTGGAGAAGGAAGCACCAGCAGGGGGCTGTTCCTGCAGCCAATTCTACAGCAGCGCTTTGCCTGGACATCTTCTCTAGCCATTAAAACAGCACCCCACTGAATGGGATCCTTGTATTTCCTAACTATCTGCTCCTTCCTACTCACATGACTTCTAACGGCCCAGCTTCTCAGTGTCTGTTACCCACACTCTGAAAATTACGCCCTAACTGTGTGGTCCCAAAGAAAGCAGCTTCCTTGTGCTATATCTTTTTGAAGTCTCTTCCTCCCATATGACTTTGATTAGTAAAATATAGAAGTGATGGGCTGGGGATTTGCTCAGTGGCACCATGCCTGCCTTGCAAATGCAAGGTCCTGAGTTCAATCCCTGGCACCCCCCCAAAAAAGTGTGTGTGTGTGTGCGTGCACGTGCATGTGTGGCATGGTGTAGGACAAAGCTCCAGAAGACTTGCAGCGCCAGGCTTCACCTACTGGGAATGCTGGCATCACCTTGTGTGAAAACATAGCCTGGACACGGATCTGGAGTGATGGTGGGGAGAAAAGCCTTGAAGCCCCACAGACAAGGGGCCCTGCACCCCTGGGATCCCATCTGGATGCTGCCGAATAGGGGAGCCTAAGCAACTGCAGTTAGAAGGGCCACCCGATGAAGTCGCAAAATTGTGAGCCATAAGAGGCCACCGTGGTTTGTGTCTTGTTTGCAGTGGAGCAGCGGAAGTTCGTGCACCTCAGGGTGGTCCTTCAACTTGCCACCCTCCAAGACATCTGAGTATGTTCACCCATTTAAACAGAAAAATTAAAATGACATCGAGAGAAGAACATTGAGAATTGTTTACAATTATTTATTTATTAAATTAAAAATACAGCAGTGTACACTGCTACTTAAAGCAGAAAATTAAAATGGCTGCAGAGAAATGTCCTAACATCTTACAGCTAGAAAAACAGGTTTACAGGAACCAGCAGCAGGGTGTAAGCGCTTTCCCTGCTCCAGGCCTCCTCACCGAACACGGCAGCGTCTCCAGCCCCAGAAGATCCCACACCCACTGCGCGGAGCAGTTTCCACGCGCGTCTCCATCGCACAGCCACTCAGCAAGATCCGTCAGGCAGAAGAGACGCTGCTGCGGTCAGGTGCACCTAGGAAACTTCAGCTCAACATCAAAGACACTCAGAAGAACCATACATTATTATCATAATTTATTATGATCCACACAAATTAAAATACTTCATTGATGTGAGTAGAGGAAATAGTAATAGTCGTATTAGTAATCTTTTTTAAAGAATTGTTTTTAAATCTTACAAATCTTGCAAAGAGTGCATTCAGTAAAAAATAAGATAACATTTTAAGAATGTAAGAATCTGCAGATGTAACATTGATATTTTGATGCACTGGAATCTTTGCTATGTTAATATGTGTTACGATATAAATTTCCTTTTAGAATATGGGGGGTGGGGCCACCCCCCCACACTTTCCAAGATATGCTACTGTTTGTTTGGTTTTGGTTTTTTCCTTATGTATGTACCCCAGGCTGTCTTTGAACTCACTGTGTAGTCCAGAACGGCCTCAGACTCAACAATCGTCCTGCCTTTGCCTCCCAAGTGCTGGGATTACATGCTCACCACCATGCCCAATGGATCATTAGTGTTATGTCACTAAGTTTGGGATCATTTGTTACACAGTGACTGATAACTAAAATACTCTTCTTGCTTTTACTCCTTCAAACCAATCCTCCAAGTGCTTTCTGAAGCCTGGATCTGACCATACCTCTCCCTGCTTGGCAAAACCCTGCTTACAAATGTGTCTCTGCTCCTAAAACTGCCTTGTGATGTATGCAATTCTAGACATCTACCCCATCTGCATCTGGACACTGTGAGCGTCTCTCATCTCTCTCTGGACATACTACATTGTCTCAGGCCATCTGCCAGGCCACCACCACCCTGCACATGACTGACCCGATTCCAAGGGCAGGTCCTCCTTCTGGCCTCTGGAACTCCTTCAGGTAGATTCTTATCACCTTAGTATGACCCTCAGCATGCTTGGCTTGTGCCCATCCCTATAGCTCCTGTGGGCCATGCGTGTTCATGTGGGGGCCATACTGTATTCATGTTTGAACCCAGCACCTACTTTGACATACTTCATGCCCTAAAGTGATGGGTGGCTGACTCGAATATCACCAGCTATGAGCATCTTGAGAGCAAGCACTCAGGCTTATTTACCACCATGTGCTTGGTTTGCATGACAGGTACCCCATGAGTATTTAATTTGAGTGAATGATAGGAAATGGGAACTTTAAGAAATGGATCAAAAGAATAGAAAAGAATAATTTAGAAATTTCCATAAGAAGCCAGGTGTGGTGGTGCATGTCTGCAATCCCAGTTGCCAAGGAGGCAGAGGCAGGAGGATCACAAATTTAAGGCCAGCCTGGTAAACTTAGCAAGACCCTGTGTCAAAATAGAATTTTTATCAAAGGACTGGGGACATAGCTTAGTGGTAGAGTACTTGCCTCACATGTGTAAGGCCCTGGGTTCAGTTCTCCATAGGTGCTAGAAAAAAAGTATTGCATAAGAGAAGGCAGCTGCTATAGGAGGCAGTCTTCAAAATGTCGATGCCAATGAGAATTCTGAGGGCAAAAGAGGATTTTTACATTCTCTAAATTCTCTGGTTTTGGTTGGTTCTCAGTTTATCCCTCTATCTCTATACAAATGCCTGGCCCCAGCGTGGCCGCCTATACCCAAGACCCCTCCCGGCAGAGCGGGGACACAGACTTCCTCCCTGTAGATTGTGCTGGGCGAGGCAGCGCCCAGACGGAGTCCAGGCCCAGGCCAGCAGGGACTGATCCTTCCCAACCTTTCCGTGCGTTGTCTTATCTTCTGTGATAAAGGGAGGCCGAACACACCTACCATTGTCATTGGCCCTGGGGCAAGGGCGAGAGTGATTTTCCCAGTATGACTGTGCTTGGCTTTGTTCCACGGGCTGTAAAGCTAAAACGAAATATGTATGCATACCAAGCCCCACCAGAAGGTACTCACTATGTATCAAAACCATGCTCAAATAAAAATAAATAAATATATAAAACGTTAATCTCACCCCCACACAAAAAAAGAGAGAAAGTGATTACATGGAATGCACTGGAGCAGACACAGGTATTTGGCATTTTGAGAGATGTTTTCTGGTAAGAATCAATAAGAATATCTCAGGCATAATAATACAAAAGAAAGCTCCAAACGATTTCCATTTTCAATTATTTAAATTGAGAGTGGAGCTCCAAATTATGCTGTAATTCACAAACTGCGACCTTAGGGAGAAGAAAGATTGGATAAATCACTATATGTAAATAAGTCCTTGGATTAGTTCTCCAACTGAAGTACCTCAGCATCCCCTGAAGGGCTTGTTATAAAGCACAGATTGCTGGTCCCCCCCCCACTGCCCCATTCCCAAGTGATGTGCTACTGGGGCAATGTGAAGGGCACAGTTTCCACACCACTGCCTTAGACCAGGAACTTCTGTGGAGGAGGAAGTGAGGCCTTCTAGCCTTCACCTGCTCAGAGTCTAGCACAAAGGTGTTCAACACATGCTTTTTTATTTGGATGACGTAAAAGTTAATCACCATTTTTAGAAAAGTTATTTTAAAAGCATTCCATTGTGTGTCCATGATGGCATCTTTTTGTATTAAGGAAGAAAAAACAAGTCTTTATTGAACTTAGAACTTAGTTCCTCCTCCTTTTTTTTTGAGACAGGTCTCGATATGTAGTTCAGGCTGGCCTTGAACTCACTATGTAGTCCAGGCTGGTCTTGAACTCTTGGCAATCCACCTGCCTCAGCCTCTGCCTCCTGAATGCTGGGATTACAGGCATGCACCAACACACGAAGATGCAGTTCTCCCACTTTTATCTTCTCCAGAAAATTCTAAATAAAGGGAGTAACTCATGTAACACTTTCCAGCAACCAAATAGAACATAGAGATATAAATCATTTAGGTCTATTCCAGAAAAAGAATCTTCCCTAGAAGTGACCATATTACTTTTGATATCCTATTTGTTTGTTTTGAAGTGATAGACTTCTCAGATCAACTTAGATGGAAAGCAGAGTTTATTGGCTGAGGTTCACCCAAGGAGAGGTGAACAACCAGACCAAGCAGGAATGTTTGAGCCCAAGGGACACCAGAACCGCACTTTTCAAACCAGCCACTGCTCGCTTTCTCTTCCTGGACTCCCTCCATTTTGGCTCGATTATTTGTCCCTGTGGACTGACTTTCTCTCAAGGAAGAGACTTAAGTTAGGGACACCTCACACAGTGTCCATGAACCCAGAAAAGTGGGTATTAGATATACAAAGATATAGATGTCAACCACCAAAATTTTGAGCTGATGAAAACCTGTACGAATGCTGGTGTGATGCAGAGCTCATTTAGTAAACATTTTCCTAACTCTTCTCTACTAAATGGATGTAATCAAAGAGACACACAAATGCCAGAAGGTCAGCACTGGAAAGCAACTGACCCCTACAGCCAGCAGGGAGGACCAGACTAGAATTTGGAATGTACTTGAGAGATCTGCAGGTACTAATGGGATACTACAGCCAGATACTGGAAGTCACACTCTCTAACGTGGGGGTTGTGAATGCAAAGCAGACATCCCTAAAAACACAGTCAGCCATCCATAGCCGTGGATTGCTTATCCTTAGATTTAACCAATCCAAGACCACATGTATTCAGAAAAAAAAAAATGTGTCCAGCTGGGTACAGTGGTGCATTCCTATAATCCCAGCTACTCAGAAGGCTGAGGCAGGAGGATTGCAAATTAAAGGTGCTATGGTTTATATCTAGATGTCCCCTAAAGCCTCGTGTGCTCATAGCTGGGGCTTTTGGGAGGTGATTGGAACATAGGGGTGTGATACTACTTATCAGTGGATTAGGTCACTAATGAGTTTATAACTAAATGTGATTTGGGAGGTGAAGCCTGGTTGGAGGGAGTGGGTCGCGGGGGCGTGGCCTGGAAGAGTGCATCTCCCTCCTCCTCCCTTGATCCCTCTGTCTCTGCTTCCTGTCTGCCATTCCATGAACTGTTCCTCCTCAGTGATGCCCCTCTGCCAGGCCTGTCTTGGAGCCAGCCAGCTATGGATGGCAACCTCTACAAACTGAGCCAAAACAAACCTCTCCTCTGTTAATTGTGGGTGTTGGGTATTTTGTGCCACCAACAAAAAGGTGACTAAGACACAGGCCAGCCTGGCAACCTAGTGAGGCCCTGTCTCAGAATATAAAAAAGGATTGGGATGTAGCTCAGGAGTGGAGCTCTGGCAGGGCATGTGGGGAACCTGCATTCAACCCCCAGTATCAAATACAAATGTTGCCTCATTTTATCCAAGTCTTGAGTATCCACCGAGGTCCTGAAGCCAAACACCTGCGACACCAAAGGAAGACTGTATATCAGATCTTACCCACCAGCAAGTGACCTTTTCAAGGACACGATCCCAGCTTTCCTGGGTCTTTGGAAGAGATTTGTCCATGAATTTCTATGTCTGCATAAAGTCAAGAACAAAAACCTTCCTCTGCTTTGGCTAATTTAAAACCCTTTTGTGTTGAAAAAATCCTAGCTTATCAGATGGAGTTTCCAAACGAAATGGCAATTAGCACTGCCCGTTTTCTTTTAGGCACATGGGAGCCAGTAGAGTGCTTCTTATCCCCACTTGATTCAGAATATGTTTTGCATTTTAGGTACCACAATGTCCCTTTTAGTTTACATGAAAGCCCAAGGACAGACATTCTGTGAGGAAAAAGTTCAAGTGCAGCAAACATTTACTGTGAAGCTGTAAAACAGGCTTACAAAATACCCATCACCACAGTTCAAGCTTGCTTTGAAAATACTTGCTTTTCAGGAGGCTGCCTCAGATGTGACAGTTAGGAGCAGGAGGGGACACAGTGATGTGTCCCTGCTTCAACTATGTCACTGATGGTGATTCTGACAGATGCTGCCACTTTCATCTGTGATTGGCAATTGTCCCACAGAATATTCTGGAGTTTCCTACAGTGTTTTAGGGAGAGACTTAATGTTTAATTTTCTATGTGCTTCAACTCAATGCCTTTATTATCATTGAAGACAGAAAATTTAGCAGGTAGATGAGTTCAAAATGAGCTGCATTTGACAAGAAGTAAAACTATGGCTAAATAAAATTTGAAAATATAGACAACTGATAACATTTTGAGTGCATTAACATTTCCTTCAAGCTGCATAACTAAACAAAAAAAGATTAACCCTAAAAGATAGGAAGATGTTAGTAATTAGTAACAGAAATGGAATTATAAAGTATTCACTTGGGAATCGTTAGACCACTGGAATACCATTTGTAAGTGTAGATACAGACACATCAAAATACATGATTATTATCTATGCAGCTGTTTATTTTCCTCCTATACATTTAAACTTACACAGTTTTATTCTTTCTGAAGACACAGAGTCTATCTCACTCATCCATTTTACCAACAGTTACAGTTTACTCTGGATCCTGGACTAACTGCTGGAGATGTACCGGTAAGTGAAGTCAAGTTCCTTTTTTCAAGTTCTCTGTCTACAGACAGATATGTAAATATGTGTTGTGTTGAGTTGTGTTGTGTTTTGTTCAGTGTTGTGTTGTGCTGTTTATCACCTTGAGGATTGAACTCAGGACCTTTGCACTGAGCTAGATCCTCAGTGCTTTTTAAATTTTTTAAATTTTGAGACAGGATCTAACTAGGTCATTAAACTATGATCCTCCTACCTCAGCCTCCCAAAGTTCTGAGAATACAGGTGTGTTCCACACCTGGCTTTTTTTTCTTTTTTTCCTTTGAAGTGGATCTTGCTATGTTGTTCAGGCTGGCTTTAAACTCATGGAATCGAGTGATCCTCCTGCCTCAGCCTCCCAAGTGCTGAGACTACAGGAACACACCGCACCCCATGGTTTAAATAATTTAAAGAGAGATTATGAACATCTATAATTTATCTCCTTCACGTATGGAATAACCATAGGGTTGACCACAGCTGCCAAGACTCTAGAGGTCAGATTAGGCAAAGCCAGGTGAACAGCTAAGGTCACTGCTTTGGATGCCACTCTGCTGGGTGCTTCCAAGGACCACTCATGGTGCCATGCCTGTGCCTCTGCCCCCAAACACCTCAGCATAAGAAAAGTCCGTGGTTACTGATGAGGCAAAGGAAACAAGGCTATGGAAACTGTGGAAGACTGTTTAAGATTCATAACCTGTCCAGGCAAAATGAATACCCTTGTAAAAATATAAAGGTGACTGAAATCAATGAATTTTTTGAATCTTAATTGCCTATCAGATTCATGATTTTTCCTGTCAAGTGTAAGATACTAGAAAGTGTAGTGTGTCTTTTTGTGGGTTTTCAACCTCAAGGGGAACTATTGTTTACCAGAGATCTCAAACTCAGAGGTGGCCCCTTAAAAAGGAATGACAACAAAAACATCTCTTAGCTTTTCTACAACCTCAGCTTCCCTCCTCCAGAGAGGCAGAATCAGCAAGTCTTGGAGAAGGCATTTTTTTTTTTTTTTTAGAAAAATCCCTCAGGAATTTTTGTAGAAAGGTCAGCATGGAGGACTGGCCTAGAAGGTGTGTTTCATACTTGCCTGGTGGGAAAGGCAGCCAGGTAGATTTTTAAATCCACTGAGTCCCATCCCTCTCTTGCAATCCTGATTTAATATCTGGGTGGAGACCTGGGGTCTAGAAGCTTAACAGAGAGCTCCAGATCTTAGAATTGCTCAAATTTGGGAAGTACTGGGAAGGCAGGGTTTGCCAAATTCCTCCTACAACAAGAATTATCTAGGACTAAGAAAAAAACAGTTAAATGAAGTTCGTTCAACTGTACTGAAAGCAAAGGAAATTTTAATAAATGTGTGCCCCCCATGTTTCCTTCAAATACACCTAGGCTAACTGTCCCCCTTTCTACCTCCAAATTGGGCAGATCATAGTGTTTAAGTGGTATATGTGCACAATGAGAATCAGCCAGAAAGAAGGATAAATCTGAGTCATCTGTAAGGAAATGGATGGATCTTGAGACCATAGAACTAAGTGAAATAAACCAGACGCCGAGTGTTAAGTATTGCATGGTTTTTCTAATATGAGAGAGCCCAGATATATAAAGAACAAATGAAAACAGAGGTAGCAGGAAACAAAGAAGGAGGCTCCAGAGATGGGAAGCGGACCTGAGAAAGCAGGGAGAGAAGAGTACAGGAACAGAGAGTTCAGAGGATCCAGATCTGAGATGTTTATATATCAGTTCTCCACGATGAATGTGATTATTATGTCTTGCAAACATATACTAATAAAAATTTTAAGCGTTGACTAGTAATTGCTTTTAAATGTTCTTTATCATGTGTGCATGTGTGTGTGCAAAATATATATATATACACATATCCTTCCTCCTCCCTCAATCTTGGCCCTACGTCCTGCTGCCATGCCATGAGCTTTCTCCTCTGTGATGCCCCTTTGCCATGACTTCCTGCCTTGGAGCCAGCCGACTACTAAAACCTCTACAAACTGCTTAAACCTTTCCTTCTGCAAGTTGTGGGTGTTGAATTTTGTGTCCCAGCCATAAGAAAGTTACTCAGAAAGAAGTAAAAGAGAAGGCAGATAAGGAAAACCCTGGGAGTAAGCAAGAAATTGAACTCCAATTCCTTTCAATTACCATTCATGTACTGGCAGGTGGTTCCACTGCCTGCCTTGCAAGCTCAAGGTCCTGAGTGTGATCCCCGGTACCAAAAAAAAGATTGTCATTCAAATTAGCATTCATGCATTCAAGAGGATGGAGTCCTTGTGACATAAACACCTGCTCTAGGCTTCATCTCCCAACACTGCTGCACTGGGGATTAAGTTTTCAGCCCGTGCTTCCTGGGAAACACACATTCAAATCACTGGGGGCCATCAGGGAATCACCTTGGGGAACTCTCACACCTGACTAGGGCCACTGCCACACACGGCAGCCAAGCCAGAAATCAGTCACAAGCCCTTCAGTTGTCCCTTCCATTCCCCCTCTGCCGTCACCCACAAGTCAGAGGTAGAGGACAGGCCCAAAGGGGTCCACCTTGCTAGATGGACACCATCACACCAATACCAGACCTTGCCCTGTGCGTCTAAAGGATTTTAATAGTCATGAAAACAGCCCCCAGAATGTTAGTAAAGTGGGAGAGGAAAAGTGTTGGAATTCTTAGTTAGTCCTTTCGTTTTATGGCCTTTTCACCAGGAAAAGGTCTTCCAGGAATATTTCTCCTTTCCCAAAACAATATTCCTTCTTCCCAGGCACACTTAAAATCCCTCACAATAAGAAAGCCTGCGAATATGGGTGAATTTAGGTACTGTAACATTGTGTGCACGAGTGTCTTCCAAAGGCCCATGTGTTAAAGGATTTATTCCCCAAACCATGGAGATTTGGGAGGAATTGTAAGCATTAGGGTGTGGGGCCTGAAGGGAGGAAGTTAGGTCACTGGGAGTGCGCCCTTGTTGGAAATATCAGGATCATACCCCTTCCTGTCTTCTCTTTGAGTCATCTTGGCCAGTATGAGGTGGACAAGCCGCCCCATCATGCTCTCCCACTGTGATGTACTTGCCACAGGCTCAAAAACACTAGGGCCAAGCAATCATATACTGAAACCCCCAAAATGTTATCCCAAACAAACTTCTGCTCTTTTTTATGTTTATTTACCTCTGATATTTATCAAATGACAAAACCTAGTTAAAAGATATTGTATTCAATCTTCCTCACAGTGTTATAGATGTTCCTTCAGGCACTTAAGGGTTAGGGAGAGACATCTCAGGATAACAGTCAGTATGACACATAGCCACATAGAGAAAGGATATTGATTATTCTTAACTAACATATTAAAATACAATACTAATTAAGTACTTAGGAATTAACACAACCAAGGAAGTAAAAGACCTCTACACAGAAAATTACATGTCCCAGCCTCCCAGAATGCTGGGATTACAGGTGTGTACTACCACGTCCAGGTTCAAAAATATTTTCTTGAATGCCCACTAAACACCAGGCACAATCTTTGACGCTGTGTTTGTCACTAAAGGTATGGAACATTCTACTTCCTATTGTCTAGCAAGGGATGAGCAGACTAAGGCACAGATCACTGGCCCTGTCCTTTGTGAATCACTAGACTCTGCCATTCGCGTACTACGGAGATGGACCTCCTTCCTGCCTGGCCTGAGCCCTGCTTGCACTGCCAGGGAAGCCACTGGGCTGTAAATAACTGGCAGGAAGCTCGGTGCTGCCAGCTCTCATTAGAGACTCAGATCCCAAGTCATCCCTGATGGAAAGGCAGGTGGGAGGTGGCCGCCTCTCTTGCCATACGGAGGTTCCACAGATAATAGTGCCTGTCCCTCTGCCAAAGCCCACCCACAACTTTGTGGCCAAGACGGAAGATCCCAGCCCGTGAGCATGGGCTGCCACCCTCCTGTCTGCACAGTGCCCCTCATTACACTCCTGTGTGCCGGCCCCATCCTCTGCACTTTCCAATCCACTGAAGCAACCTTTCTTCCCAGTGCGCTTGCACAGGGTCTCCCCTCACCTGGCTGCCACCTACTTTCCCTGACAGCCACCTACTTTCCCTGACAGCAGCTTCTCAATTCTGGCCTTGCCCCACAGCCCCCTGTGAGGCTCTGCCTGCCCCTTGGCTGCCTGTCCCTAAGTACACAGGTGGAGACTCCCCGAACCCCCAGCCAGGCAGTCATTCTTCCTGTCACCTCGTAGCCTTTCCTTGCTGGTCTCCCTGTAGAGGGCAGAGATTGGGCTCTGCCATTTCTATGCCCCAGAAACCAGAATCAGAAGTCCAGGCACAGAGAGTGGAAAATAAGAACCAGAAGGGCAGTCCCTTATCACAGCACCAGCTACAGTGGGCTCCCACCTGATGGGCTAAGCGGGGAGGGAGGTGAGAGAAGAGAGAGAGAGAGAGAGGAAAAAGCAGGAGGAGAAGGGGAGGTAAATGTAGGAATAACGTTATTGACCTCCTGGGTATTTCCTCTCCTGCTGTCTCTTTCCCCCACAGTCTATCGTATTTTCCACTCAGTAGTCATAGCATGAAGCAAAGATCCTATCATGAGGTCCTCTTGTTTTACATCTTACCATGGCTTTCCATAGGCCATCTCCCACAAAATAAAGCCAGTTTCTGGAATGACCTTCAGGATCCTACATGACCTGCCTCCGTCCCATAATCTCACTACTCTCACTGAGTTCAGGTTGGTAGTCCCACACCCAAACGCTTAGCATCAGAAGTATTTCAGATTTTCAGGGGTTTTTTTTTGGGGGGAGGAGTATTTGCATATATATAACAAGATAGCTTAGGGACAGAACTCAAGTCAAAATGCACATATGGCTGATATGCACTTAAATTGTGTGTGGGACAAAGTGGCATCCTGTGAACACTCCAAAACTTTAGACTTGAGAGCATTTCACTTCCATCACACCAGACAGCACACTTACAAGGTGTGGCTGAGAAGTAAGATGAATGTTTAAAATTTAAAAATTATTACAGTGAAGGACACATTACCTTTAACCCCAAAACACTCCCTTGCACTTTGAACACATTTATCTAATGATGCTTGATACACTCTGAAGCAGTTCTAGAAGTCTTCTTTCGTGAGGGTCTTTAATTGTACTGTTGTGGTTGTCTTGGTGTCCTGCATTGATTCAAAACATTTACCTCTCACGGACTTTGGGAAAGAGCTAGAAGTCCCTGTGCCGGACTCAGTAAATAAGGACAAGGGCACCGTTGTAATGTTTTACTAGCCTGCCCCTCCTCTGGATGGCACTTTTTACATCTTATAATGGCTTCCCATACGCCATCTCCCATAAAATAAAGCCAGCAACATCCACCATACATTTTGATCACACTTTGTAGAGAATCTCACAGAAAAAGTATTTCCAGAACTGCTTACAAAAATGGGATGTGTGTTCAAAGGAAGGAGGGGTATTTTGCGAGGGATTAAGGGCAATGTATCTTTTACTATAATGAGTTTTTAAAATTCAAACACTCCTCATCCTCCAGTATATATTGCTTGTAGATTTATCATTCACTTCCCGCCTGATCTACCACACAACCTCTCCCATGGAACTATTTGTTCAACCATCTCCCTCACAGTAGGCAGTTAGATTATTTCCTTGTTCACCATGATAACATTGTGAGGAACATCCCACTACATGAACTTTCATGTAGATCACATCGATCTTATACATTTATTCCTGAAACAGTTGCCATGGAAAAACAAGTCATATTTCACTGACATTGCTATTTGGGGGCCTCGTTGGTCATAACCTCTGAAATATGAGGGACTAGTGAGCTTCAAGTCTATTTAACTATTTTATTTCAAAAATAAAGAAGAAAGAAAGAGAGAGAGAGAGAAAGAGAGAAAGAAAGGGAATTGTCAGCTGGGCGTGGTGGCTCACGCCTGTAATCCTAGCTCTCAGGAGGCTGAGGCAGGAGGATCGCTGTGAGTTCGAGACCAGCCTGAGCTACATAGAGAGTTCCAGGTCAGTCTCAACTACATAGTGAGACCCTGTCTGAAAAAACCAAACAAAAACAAAAAGAAAGAAAGAAAGGGAATTGTCAGCCAACTAATTAATGTCAATGTTAAGACCAAATCCATTTCTCTTAATGGGAGCATCAAACCAGTTAATATGAAACTGCTTAAAAATAAAAATTAGCTTTTGTTTAACTGAAGCATTGAAGTAAATATTCTCTGAAGCCCTAACAATGCAATATGCAATTTTTCCACTATTTTCCAATATTAAGATGGGTTTGAAAGCAAGATTTTAGTAGATGATTATAAACATTCAATTATGTTTGGGGTAAAAATCTAACAACATCAGCAGAGAAAACATTCATTGATAACGAATGTGTGATTTTTGCCACTGCACATTTCTGTATTTATAGAATATAAAGAGAATGTGGCCAAAAGTATTAGTGGACCAACCAGAAATTCCTAATTCCTGGGCAGCTCTGCCCGATATCTACCAAGATCATTAACCCAAAATATTAGGTGAAATGAAAGTTCAGTGGTACAGCACTTGTGACTAAACCTATGTACCATCATACCTCTCTACCTTGCCTCAGAAAGGCAGTCATCAAAATGCTCCTGGCAATTCCAGTTGAGCCGGTTGAGGTACAAAATTGTTATTAGTTTTCCTATGCTGCCACCTACTGGATCAAATGAATATAACGCTGAGGAAATCATGTTCCTTTGAAGTGTGCTTGGATGTGAACAGAGGATTCAAATACAAGCCACTCGTGGATTTAAACATCAAATGCTGGACATTTAAAGGTTGCTTTAACTACTAGAGATACCTTAATTAACATAAATGAATCTATGAATCTCTGTTTTCAAAACACCTCTTCTGTCCTTAGAAAGTTATCCCCTTTAAGTTTAAATTACCTGAGGGCTAGCTCAGTGGATCCACCACCTGCCTTGCAAGCACAGGGACCTGAGTTTGATCCATGGTACCAAAAAAAAAGAAAAAAAAATCAGTCTCTTATTGTGCAATGCCCTGCCTTACCTTGGGACTCTGCCAGCAAGCAAGAAGGCCATCACCAGAGCTGACCGCTCAACCTCAGACTAGACTGTGAGCCAAAATATAATTTTTTAATTAAAATAAAAACTAGTAGCATTAAGACAGTAATTTCATTGATACTCTTCACACCAGAATGTGCCCCTCTCACATTAAAACAAAAACAAAAACAAAAACAAAACCCGATGCATTGGAAGACTGGGAGCTATGGTTTGGGATATAACTTTTAGGGATAGATTATTTTTATTTTTGCTCATCTGCTCATTTGTTTTAGAAGCAGGGCATTGGGCTAGAAATAAGGTGTGGTTTGACATTGGAGGAGGCAGAGGAGGGCATGCTGTATTTTGGGACTAACATTTCCCGCTGCCTTGACGAACTGGTGATACTGGTGATGACTGTCCTATCTGATGCCTTGTACCACTGGTGATACAAATGCATCTAGTCACTTTTAGCAGTCTTTATACTAATAAAATGTCCCCTGATGGAGGAGTCATGCATGAACCACTGGTGGTTCAAGACACCTGGCAGCGAGGCCTGAATCATGGCCCTGTCATGAACATGTTAAGGATGGAGAAAAACGGAAGAGGAACACAAAAATAGGTAGTAATAAAAAATTAAACAATAATGTTTACTATGCTCCAGGAACATCCCCAAGAACTTCACAAGCAGGGGCTTCTCACAAGCCTGTGAGACAAGCTCTGTCCTCGCTCTACAGATGAGGAAATGGAGGCTCAGGGAATTAAGGTGGCCAGAGAAGCCAGCAGCTACAGAGCAGGGCCAAAGGTACAGCATGAGATCTCAACCAGAGCGGGGAGCTGCCCAAAGGTGACACGGGGAAGGAGACATTAGTAAAACAAACCACAGCTGAGAAGAATCCCAGACAATGTGACAACTAAATGTGATATCCTATACGGGATCCTGCAAGAGAAAAGGAGCATTGAGTGGAAACTAAAGAAATGGGAATGAAATATAAACTTCAGTTAATAATACTGGTTAGTTATTAATTCTGACAAATGTATCTTAATAATGTATGTCAATTTTTAAGAGCCTGTCTGTTAGAAAACAAGTAACACTATGGAAACTATCTGACTGCGAAGAGTTAGGTGATAATTAACAGATAGACTGATTTTGAGTCAGTTTGACTTTGAGCTATGGATTGTGTACGTGACCAGGGAAACCATCAAGTGGCGTACAATGCCCACATCTAGTCAGTTTCGTGCATTGTCCCAACTATCTCCTCTGCTGAGACTTCTCTTTCTGTTTCATTCATGACGATTCAAATGCGCACACACACAGTCTTCATCCAAACCTTAGTCCCTCCCTCCTCCCTCCAAGTCACCCCCTTTTCAGAAAGGGTCTGGCCACGTTGCTCAGGCTGGCCCGGAATCCAGCCTTCCAGGGAGGTGGAACCAGGGGCATGTGCCACTGTACCTAGCTCTCAGTCCCCTTTAACAGTGTACATCACACTGAGGCAGGCTCAAGGCTACACACTAGCAAGCTCTGTGTGGTTATTCTCGCTCAATCCTCCTGGCCTTGTGGGACCTGTCATTCCCACCCGACAGCACTATTAAAGGGTTGAAGTCAAGTTTGATACCACATGGTCCAACACACCAGCAGTTCACCAGGGCCAAACCACGAAGTTCCTTAGTGCAGGCCAACCGGTAGAGAAATCAAACAGATGAACAAGTGAATGAACTGAAAATATAATCATGGCATTCAAGGAGGACAAAGAAACTATGCCAAATTCACTTGTAAGTCGTTATTTAGCATGGCAGAGTATGCAGGAAATTGAACATGTTCCGAATGTTGAGGCTTACTAGAATATGAAAATGATTATTTTAAGTTCTAAAGTAGCCCTATCTTGGAGCTCACTGAAAAACCTATTAGAATACAGAAGACTAAACTACTAAGTTGTACTCAATTCAGTTATAAGCTGAAAGTAAGCTAGACTTAACCAGCAGCAGCTCAGCTCAGGGAGAATTCTCGGTTCTAGGGGAAAGGATGCTTGGGCTTTTTAAAATTACAAAAATAATGCAGTGATTTGAGAAGGCTTAGAAAATGAGAGTACAAAGATAAATGCCCAAAATCGCAACACCCACAGAGAGGCACAGCCACATTTTTAAAAATAAAAACTCCCGTATACGGTGATACCTCAGCTGTCAGTCGGCTTAACACTCAAACTTTCCACTACTCGAACAGTAAAGTTCAGAAAAAAACTCAGTATCTGTAACTCTGCATGATACTCAGACCCAAACTCTTAACTTGAAAATCCTGTACAGGCTGAGAGTGAGTCACACGTCTCGTCTCACCTTGGCCACAAAGAGGTGACACCAGTCTGAACGCCACTTTCCCAAGACAACACATAGTGGTGGTGTGAGTGCATTCAAGCTTTCATTGCTATGTTTTTTGTTTTGCATAAAATATTGTAACCATGGCTCCAAAGAAAGTTAGTGATGACAGCAGTAAAACTAAGAGGAAAACTGAGAACCACGATAGAGTTCAAGAAATCATTACAAAATTTGCTAAAGCCTGGAAAAATGAATTTCTACGTGTAATTTGGGGGCCTCAGAACCTATTATTTGGTTTCCTATTATTTCTTATGGGAAAAATATGTTTAGTTCTCAAACTTTTTGGTGTGTGGATTTGGAATGAATTGAGCTTGACAACCAAGGTATCACTGCAACACATCATTGCAAAAGTTTAAAACTTTCTTCACTTTAAATTAGACTCAGAAATAATTAATTTTGTGACTTTTTAGCTCCAGTCTACTTGGGTGTGAACACCAGGAACATCACTTATTAACCAAGGGACCTGACAACTTGCAAACTTCACTGTACCTTAGTTTTCTGTCTGCAGTTTGGGAATTATGCAGCAGCATATGATGACCAAGGAGAACGGGTAGCACACTTAGAATGTAGTTAGCTCTCTGCTGTTGTAGTCCTCTTTATATTTTACAAAAATCTCACTAGTTTCCTCTTCTCTATTCATGTTTCAGTAGACCAATTACTGCAGTGAATAGATGTATAACCTCAAGACTCACTTAGCTACTTCGGTTATTAGTATAAAGAACAGATGCTTAGCATCAGATGACTGTGCTTGATGAACTCTAGAAAGTCACCTTCATTCCCAAGACTAGTACATTCCAGGGAATAATGGATTAAAGGGAAAGCTGATTGCACATAGATGTTGCACAAACCCCTGAAGAAGTTTCCCGAGTACACAGTCCCTTCACATGGAATCCAAAGTGGGCAGAATTATGTTGCACTGGATGGAAACTTCTACAGGCCAAGCCCTTCTGACACAGCTTCAGGATTTCTATTTTAACATGAAGAGGAGATGACAGAGGATAATTCCTTTGTCCAAAGATACTGAGGCAGAAAACAGAGATCACAAACAATTTTGATTCCCCCTAAGGCCTGTTATTTGACTCTCAACCCAGTATAAGTGCCATTGGGTAGTCAGTCCATAGTCTAAGTCCTTAGTGATTAATGATGAGAACTAGGGAGTGTTACCCTACCACTGTTTCTCCAGAGAAACAAATTTCTCTGTACCTCTCGGATTTCAGACTCCCACACATTCCCTACTGAGCCTTCCATGGTGTGGCATGTTAAGGCATACTAGTTTGAGATCATTTGAATAGATATGCTTTTCATGAAGTCTGAAGTCTTACAGCCACATTTAATCATGTAATTTGAACTTCTGAGGCCAGAAGAAATTCTTTTGCCAGCTTCTAGAAGCAGGAAGCCTTATTTCGCTTTCCCTAAGCCAACCTTCAAGTGACGGTGTAGAAATAATACCTTCAAGTTAGGATTTAAAATTCATCCCTCTAGCATCAACTCTAAGCAATCAGTATTACATGAATCACTGCGTAGTTTTTACATTAATAGCATAATAGATGTGAGCACTTTCTTCTGAATAATCAAGATATCTTTCACTTAAAAAAGTTGTAACCAGAAGAAAATGAATACATAATAAAGTATTACTCAGTTGTTAAAAAAATAATATCCTCTTATCTGCAACAATACAGATGGAACCGGAGATCATTATATGAAATAAGCCAGGAACACATTGGCTTCAAGACTCCAGCATTCACATCTCATCACCTGTGACGTGGGTAAAAGGCATGAGTCACAGTATATAATACTGGCCCTGCTGGGCTTCACTTTTGCTTTTTCGTGATCCTTCTCTATCCCCCTATTCCTCCCTTTGGGGATGGAAATGTCTACCTAGTATCACCTCTTGTGGGGAATATATAATAAGCTCTTTGAACTTTTTACAGCTAAGAGTTTGCCTTGAGTCTCATAGAAGACTTTGGACTTTGGCGTAATGCTGAAATTTGCAGCAACAAGATTAGTACATTTTTGGTTGTAGAGGTATAGTTGAATCATGGTAGGCAGAACAGTGACCTTGTGTTTATTTGGGGATTGAGTATGATTTAAGGAGATGTGTTCGAGTGTCAAGTTGACAAGAGGTGGAAAGTGACAGTGTAAGAAGACTGCCAACTTGATTGGCTCGAGAGCCACCTAGGAAATCAGTGCATGTGTCTGGGGGAGTCACGGAGGTGAGATCATGAGTATGCCGTCTGGTCCCTTGGCCTCTTCCTCACCAGTGCTGTTCCCGTTGTTTAACTGAACTGAGGTCAGCGGCTTTGCTCTACTGCCCTCTTCTGCTGCGGTGTTCCTGCCTTGGAGCCAGCCAGCTGCACACTAAAACCTTTGAAACCAGGAGCAAAACACACCCTTCCTCTCCTTTGAGTTGTGTGTCTGGTATATGGTCCCAGTACAAGAAAGTTGACCAATGCACAGAAGCTCAAGGATGTAAAAGAAAGCAAAGAACAAATGGGTGGAGTTGATAGCGAATCCTACGAAGGTTTGATAAAGAATTTATTATTCCTTAAAAACAACTGATTTGCAAAACAACTTTTGGAAAAGATTAATAGCATAAAACTGATCAATATTTTAAAAAGTTAAATTTTTGTAGGATATAAATCCATAGCTGAATATGTAATTCTTTCTCATTAAAATGGTTCATATGCAAGTATTTTTCAGAGTGAATAAAGCCAAACCTTACATTTCACTGTTATAAACTTCCCTCAAAATATTTACTTCTACATGTGAGTTATTTTGTTTTTTGTTATTGTTGTTGAGACAGGGCCTTGTTATGTAGTCCAGGCTGGCCTCAAATTTATGGTGAGCCTCCTGCCTCAGCCTCCCATGGGCCACCATGCCCAGCACTACATATCTTATTTGAAGAAATTATGTGAAAAAGAAAATCCAGTTTTTCTGTAAAAATAAAAAATGCTTGAATAAATATCATATATACATAAATACACACACACACACACATATATAACAAGCCAGGTACAGACAGACTTATATGTTCTTGCACATACTGCAGAAGTCAGGGAAAAAACTGATTTCATAGAAATCAAGAGCAGAATGATGCTAGGAGGAAAGGAAAGATGGGGTCAAAGTAAGGTTGAATAATGAGTATCCAAACACAACTGGGACAAGTAATATCTAGTGTTGCACAGCACTGTTAGGTAACCATAGTCTACAATATCATATTAATTATCATACTTTATAAAGAACTAGCAAAGAGTTCAAAGGTTCTGAACACAAAGAAATAACGAAGGTGAAAATACTAATTGTCCTGATTTGATTGTAACATACCACATACACGTCTCAAGTTATCACTGTTCTCATAAACGCACACTTTATGTTAGTAAAAATGTTAAAAAACTATTACCATAGAGTTGTCAGATCTAAAAACCGGGGCAGCTGAGACCCATGGATTACATATGGATTCCTGGCACCAAACAGAAGAGTGCTCTTTTTCCTCTGCTATTCTGAATGCGTGTAATTAGAAGGAACTGTTATATGCAAGCAACAATTGTTACGAACAAACGTCCTCATAATCTTTAACAGCAGCTTAAAAGCTACATATTAAAGTGTCACTGTTTATAAAGGTTTAATAAGAACACTAAAGACATTTGAATTTTTAGAAAGGAGTTCCTGAGAAACCAAAACCACCACCCCATAATGACTGGGTGCATCAAAGAAACACAGGAGCAGACTGAAACAGTTCCCAACGACCAAAGATGAAAGAATTTGGGCCAAAAATGTATTTCTTAATACTGATAAAAATGACTGAAAGGAAACAACTCTTCCTTGCAAAAGAATTCCAAGTAAATGGCACAGTCTTGCCCACAAGGAGGTACAGTCCAGGTACTGCCCCTTCAATATGAACTCTGCCTGGAAACTTCCTTCCAACCAGGAGACAAACCCCACTCAAGGGGCATCTTACAATGTAAGTAAAAAACAAGTCAAGTCGGAGAAAGTCATGTAGCCAGAAAGAGTCTCATGAGAGAGGACATTACATGTAAGGTGGTATTCCAGATAGAGTCCTGGAACTGAAAAAAGGACAAACAGTAATGGAGATACGAGTAAGCTATGGACTGTTGTTAATACCAGTGTCAGCTCATTAACTGTAGCTAATACACTAATATAAAATATTAATAAGGAAAACGGGGTGATGGGTTTATGGGAATTCTAGAATAGTATCTTCAATTTTTCTGTAAATCTAAAACTAACAGAACTTTTAAAAATTAGTCTCTGTAGGTATATATAAGAATGTAAGTGCACAGAACAAAGTCTGATGTAACAGCCAGTAACTGTATGATAATTTTCTTGTATTATATGAGTAGCTTAGATGGATGATATATATCCATATAATACTGCCAAGCTAATTTAAGATATTTTGGGGGAAGGTAAAAGAGAAAAAGAACCGGTTGAGGCTTATCATTTATCAGCAGAAAAGTTTTATTTCTTTTAAAGACAAACATCTAAGGGCTTAACTTACAGACACAAACCAAAGTAGTCGTGAAAGCGTTGATACTGAGGTATAAGACACATACATGGTGAGGAAATGCTTCTGGTCCAAAGCTCACTCCAGCTCGGCTTGCAGCAGCTGAGCTCTAGTGTTGGGTGTGGTGGAGGGAAGAGTGTGTCTGTAGACCCAAAGGAGACAGCTGCGTCTACACGCGTGGAAGCTTGCGGACTGCTTGGGCGGGTGTGGGGAGAACAGCCAGCCCCTTCCTTGGGGCCTAGGCTGCCTTGCAGAGGGCCACAGCAGAGAAGCGGACTTCTCCCTGTTCGCGCTCAGTGAACTCTCTGCAGACCTTGGCAGCATCCTAAAAAGGAGGGATTCATTAATACCCAAAGAGAAACAGCTCAAAGCAGACGTTTCAAAGGGAAAGCACTTCAAAGCCTATGCACGCTCAGAGTTTGCCCTGATCAACTCTAAATTCCTCATGAACCTTGAAATCCAGGAGGCTCAAGGCAAGAGTCAAAAAAACTGTACTATCTACCTAGAATGTACCAATAAATTCAATTTAAAAAAAGGGGGGGGACATTGGGAAACGACGTTATCTGCTACAGATAAGCTCTACCACTTCTGCCAAATGGCTCTGGGCTTCTCTTGCCTTGTACCTGGCTTTGCAAGAAAATGAAACTACTGACAACCCTTTTCTCGGGTGTAAACAAGACACAAAACTGATCTCTCTTCCACAAGGAGCATAAGAGAAAAGTTCTCCTAACTCAGAAATTCCTTGAGTAGTGTCAAATTTCTTTCACATATATTTTTATAAAATAGCCTTAAAGTTTACCTGATAAATTCCAGGCACAGGTAAGTGATGGATTCTTAAGAGAGTTATAGAATGATTCATGTTGCTACTTCTAGGGACCTAGATTACAGATTGGTAACAGAAAACTGATCTCGATGTATTTACCAAATTCTAGGCTTCAATGCTTTGGAATAATCCATATCACTCTGTTCAATCTGTAAAAAGTCCAGTGGGAAGACTATACTACAAACCATATCAAATCTAAGAACTTTTAAAATGAAAGAGAACACTGTGTGGTACAGAAGAATTAAGGGAATTTCAGTTCCTAAATCAGATTCAGTAGTGAGGTTAGCTCTTATAAAGCACCAACAAATCTTGGAGTTTTATTTCTCCATTGGAACTACACTTCAAAGCTGAAAGAGATTCAGATTGACATCTGTATTCTCTGTCAGAGTTTTAAATACATTACTATTCCAGACCTTCCTTCCCCAGATTATTAGGGTGCACCTTTAGAGAAGGAGACCCCTCCTCTTCCACAGACAACTCTGCTTCCTCTGTGCACAATGAGCAGTGACCTAGTTCACTCAAATTTAGGAAACTTGGGGTTAAGTTTATGTATTTTCTCACCAGTTTAACAATAAATTTAGTGTGTGGCTTAGACAATTCAAAGTGTCTTTAACCACGTAAGCCCAGTTTTACATAGTATAAGAAGTTTTTATTAAAATGATGGTTTAGATTCATTTAATTTTAAATGAGACTCCAATTAGAGAAATTAGTTTTTATTTCTTTAAACAAAGTTTACCTTCTCCACACCTCACGTGATTTTGGTATTCCATGTGGGCACATTTTTTGTGGTAGTAGTACAGGGTTAGATGGGTACTAACATGCACCTTCAATGCTTGTTTAAAGAGACCAGTCCTTACCGTGCCTGAGTCAACAATCAGAAGTTCTGCCTCTGTTCTCATTCTCTCCTGTGAGTAAAGTCTGCACCTCATACAAATTCTACCAGCCAGCTTCTCAGGGTGTACTTTTCATGTCACATTACTATTCCCACGTTCTTCTATATTCTCAGAATTGGCTTTAATTGATTTCATATGTACAACTAGAGAAAGTGACCTTCTCTCCTACAGGGGCACAATTGGTCCATCACAGCCTGAGGATAACAGGGCTATGATGTTCCAATTTTTGTTTTTTGAGACAGGGTCTTGCTATGTAGCCCAGGCCAGCCTCGAACCTGCAATCATTCTGACTCAGCTTCCCAGGTGCTAGGATTACAGGGTTGGCCCACCACAGTGGCTGGTTCTGCCATTTAATTCACTAACCCTGGACATTACTTAACTTCTCCGCCCGTTTCCTCATCAGTAAGATGAGGACAGTAAGTCTACTGCAGTACATGACTAGAAGGATCCAACAAAAGACAGAATTCACTTGAGGAGACAGCATCTAATCCAGGAGTCAGAAAACTGCAGCCTGTAATCCAGCTTGTTGCCTGTTTTGCTAACACAGCCACTGAGGAACACAGCCAGGTGCAAGACACTGCCTTCAGGCTGCTCGAGAGCAGTCACGGCAAAACTGAATGACTGCAACAAAGCCACAGGCCACACAAAGCCTGAAATACTTTGGCTCTTGAGAGCAGAGCTTTGTGCACCCTCAATGTGCACAATCCAGGGACTCAGAGCAGATTGGCTGTGATTACTACAGAGTATTCTATCATAATAGCACAGAACTCTGTATTTTATCATAAACAATTTTCCTTTACAACACCAAAGCAATTCTGAGAGACTCATTTTTAGGTTGAAGAAGGCTAGACCAGAATTCCAACTCTTGTCAGGGATCAAGGAGTTTCTGCAGTTACCTGCACCAGGACAGTCACACAGCGGTCCTCAATCTTATCAGAGATGTTTCGCTAACAGTGGACCATCTGGGAAGAAAAAACTAAATTCACCTAACACTCAAATCTGTAGTATACTACGTACAAGACTGACTCGAATCCAACAGCCGAAGAGGACTAAGGAAGGCTGTAGAGGATTAAGGAAGGCCCGGGGTGCTGTTACTTGAGTCTTTCTTGATGATGTAATGTGAGAGGAGAATAAAGGATGCCTTAATCCCCAAAGGAAGCAAACAATGGCTCTTAGGCCAATTTCTGACTATGGACTAAAGACAGCACACAAATAAGATTAGTCAGGGCTTCTTTGAAGGATCCTGTTTAAAACCACTAGCTCTAAAATGAGGTAGGTAGAATTTCTAAAATATTTTTAAGCCACAAGGGACTATCAACCCAGAAAATGGAGGCTGACAATACTTAATGGTGTCAGCACCTCAGAAAACGTGGGCTCAAGAGGCTCGGCGGTGGCTTTGAAAGAAGCATTCCCAAGCTTACCTGCAGCAGGGAGTCCTCTGAACTGGTGCCATGGTTCACTGGAAAAGGCATTCGCCCATCTGGAATAAAGAAGCCAGGCGTGTCAACTTCCCCTACCCATTTTCTGGCTATGACATCTGCCCATCCCAAAGCGGGGCCTTTGGATTCTTCTGAATGCCATTCCCACAAAGAGAAGACTGGTAAGGAAGCAATAGGCCAATGAGGTTCAAGTGCTCCTAGATATTAAATCTACAACTGAGGAGATCACAAAATCCCAGTGCACTACACTAACAGAGAGTACTATGATCCCGTCTTTTGGGAAGGATCACAGAGCTAAAAGTCAGATGCAATCTCTCAGGTACCAGAAAGGGAGAGGAAAGAAGGGCTCTTTGACTCCTGACTGTCCCCAACTCTCCTCTGCCCTTGTGAGTCCACAGGAAGCGTTGAGGCAACGGAGTTCCCAGTCTTTCTCCATGACTCATATTCCTTCTCATTGCCATAAGCCAGAAAAAAAATCACTACAATTTACACAGACAAGGTCATATTCAGGCACTGATCCTTCTGTTCTAAAGGTATTCTTTGTCTGAAAAGGACGACACTAGGGGACGGAGAAAGGGAGGAGGGAAGAGAAAAGTCTGAGCACTGATGCCTTCGCTTGGTGCTGCTCTGACGGGTCCTCCTCACTGGGTTGGGTCTAAAGCCATTCATGTGGTATTGTCAGGTACCTGAGAGGGGCGCTCTGGGTATGATGAAGAGTTCAGTGCCCACTGAGCACGTCATTTTACCTTCTTAAACAATGATGTACCAAGTGCCATAAAGGCAGGCATCAATCCTGTAAGAGAAACTAAATCCGAAAGAGTGCATACAACTGTACTGGAGTCCAAAAATGGAGCAATACATACCCAGTTCATAGAGGTGGCCATCCACATTGTTAAACAGAATAAAATGAAAATTCACTTTGTCATCTACCTGAAGAGTCAATTTGAAAAAAAAAAAACAACAAACATTAGAGAAGATGGTCTCATTAAAAGTAAGTTCACAATTCAAGTGGAATACCTATTTTTAAAAAATTATTGTAGCTGATATTTTCTACATACAAAGCTGGAATCTAAGCTCATTAGGTAGAAGATCTGGAACTTTCTTGGCAGCTCTGAGGGAGTGACTATTCAGTGCTTTTCCAGAGGAACAAACGCAGGCTTAGGGAGGGTAAGCGTTTCACTCAAGGCCAGGGCAACCCGCGGCGGGCCAACTGTGGTTATAAAGGTGTTGGCCTCTGACTTGAGTTTAGCAGGTGACATGGAGTCTCTGTTCACATTTATGGCATATTTAACCTGCCAGAACTGACCAGTCTTACTAGTGTATCTTACTCTCCCCATCAGCCCCCAGCAAGAGCTCAACCAGGAGAGAAGTTACCTACTATCACAGGTCTTTTTGGTCTACTACCGATTTGAATTACACAAAACTATTTCAACTGCCAATCTAATTTCTGAAGAGTCATTTTGAGGAACAGATCTAGTCAAAGCATTATTTGAGTAGATTCTGGCATTCAGTGGCTCAAGTGGATAACATTTACCATTCATTATGTTCCAATAAAGGCTCCTGGCAAACGTTTCCCAAGCTTACCTGCAGCAGGGAGTCCTCTGAACTGGTGCCATGGTTCACTGGAAAAGGCATTCGCCCATCTGGAATAAAGAAGCCAGGCGTGTCAACTTCCCCTACCCATTTTCTGGCTATGACATCTGCCCATCCCAAAGCGGGGCCTTTGGATTCTTCTGAATGCCATTCCCACAAAGAGAAGACTGGTAAGGAAGCAATAGGCCAATGAGGTTCAAGTGCTCCTAGATATTAAATCTACAACTGAGGAGATCACAAAATCCCAGTGCACTACACTAACAGAGAGTACTATGATCCCGTCTTTTGGGAAGGATCACAGAGCTAAAAGTCAGATGCAATCTCTCAGGTACCAGAAAGGGAGAGGAAAGAAGGGCTCTTTGACTCCTGACTGTCCCCAACTCTCCTCTGCCCTTGTGAGTCCACAGGAAGCGTTGAGGCAACGGAGTTCCCAGTCTTTCTCCATGACTCATATTCCTTCTCATTGCCATAAGCCAGAAAAAAAATCACTACAATTTACACAGACAAGGTCATATTCAGGCACTGATCCTTCTGTTCTAAAGGTATTCTTTGTCTGAAAAGGACAACACTAGGGGACGGAGAAAGGGAGGAGGGAAGAGAAAAGTCTGAGCACTGATGCCTTCGCTTGGTGCTGCTCTGACGGGTCCTCCTCACTGGGTTGGGTCTAAAGCCATTCATGTGGTATTGTCAGGTACCTGAGAGGGGCGCTCTGGGTATGATGAAGAGTTCAGTGCCCACTGAGCACGTCATTTTACCTTCTTAAACAATGATGTACCAAGTGCCATAAAGGCAGGCATCAATCCTGTAAGAGAAACTAAATCCGAAAGAGTGCATACAACTGTACTGGAGTCCAAAAATGGAGCAATACATACCCAGTTCATAGAGGTGGCCATCCACATTGTTAAACAGAATAAAATGAAAATTCACTTTGTCATCTACCTGAAGAGTCAATTTGAAAAAAAAAAAACAACAAACATTAGAGAAGATGGTCTCATTAAAAGTAAGTTCACAATTCAAGTGGAATACCTATTTTTAAAAAATTATTGTAGCTGATATTTTCTACATACAAAGCTGGAATCTAAGCTCATTAGGTAGAAGATCTGGAACTTTCTTGGCAGCTCTGAGGGAGTGACTATTCAGTGCTTTTCCAGAGGAACAAACGCAGGCTTAGGGAGGGTAAGCGTTTCACTCAAGGCCAGGGCAACCCGCGGCGGGCCAACTGTGGTTATAAAGGTGTTGGCCTCTGACTTGAGTTTAGCAGGTGACATGGAGTCTCTGTTCACATTTATGGCATATTTAACCTGCCAGAACTGACCAGTCTTACTAGTGTATCTTACTCTCCCCATCAGCCCCCAGCAAGAGCTCAACCAGGAGAGAAGTTACCTACTATCACAGGTCTTTTTGGTCTACTACCGATTTGAATTACACAAAACTATTTCAACTGCCAATCTAATTTCTGAAGAGTCATTTTGAGGAACAGATCTAGTCAAAGCATTATTTGAGTAGATTCTGGCATTCAGTGGCTCAAGTGGATAACATTTACCATTCATTATGTTCCAATAAAGGCTCCTGGCAAACGTCTTAGGCAAGAGCATGAGCGACATCCGAGCTGCCCAGCTCGTGCTCAGCTGTGTACTTACCCGACACTGGCCCTCCTGGGCCACAGCATCGTGGGCTGCCTGGATGGCCTGTGGGAGAGAGAAAGGAATTAGCCCGAAACTCTACAAAATGAGCTCAACACGCTGCTCGCCACGTTCTCTACCTCATTCTTTTCAAAGCACTTTGCTCTGTCTTCAGGGGACATCTTCTCTGTTTCAGAAAGAAACTGTTTCAGGACGGATCCATCCTCTTTAAAAAGAAAATGCACCTATTAGTATAGAAACAATGCAAATGGGCACCTTTTTATTATCACCTTAAGCCTTTGCACAGCCGGTCACGCTAAAGAATCTGAATCTTTCATACAGCCTCCGGGGAAACAGAAGAGCAATCCCTTCTCCTCCAGCCTTTTTCCAACCGCTCTGTGCTACTGCATGCCAGCTAGACAGGTTCCTCATTCCCCAGGGTTCCTCACTCCTCACCTCAGGTCACTCCAACCTTGGTCCCTTCCCTCCCACCTCCATGGCTCTTAAATTCCTCATCTCTTTCTAACAGCGTTCATCCATTTGGAACATGTATTTGTAGAGATTTTAGTGCCAGAAAGGCAAGGGCTGCCTTGACCACTGCTGTGTCCACAGCACTTAATGAATCTATTCCAACATTCTCATTATAGTTCTCCAACCAAGATTTTTATTTCAGAGTAGAAAAATCAACCTTAATAATTCAGTTATCCAGACAGACATTAACGTAAAGATCTTAGGTAGAAACATGAAGACCCACACGGTCTGGCTAAGAGACAACTGACTGGCTAACTCTAGGTATAAACAACAGTACATTATTGCTCAGTGTGGAAAAGTCCAGGAGACACTCATCACACAGCTATACCAACAACAATTATTTCAAAAAACCTCCATTTCAACTTTCAGTTCTAAATTTAACAAACTTGTTAGGTGGGGACCACTTCAAAATCCGGAGGGGCTGAGGATGTAGCTCAGTGGTGAAATCCTAGGTCCAGTGCCCACACAAAAACAAAAATCTGGAAGGGATAGGAATCCTCTTAAATCAGAGGAGGACTCTGAGTCAAACTGAGTCTGACATCAGCACTAGCATGGCTACAGAATTACCGTATCATCTGATCTCAGAAACACTGGACTCTAGATTAAATGAGACTTTACAGAGGAAATAGAAAGGATCAGGCTACAATTTTTTTTATATAATTCAAGCAAGTCAATATTTGAAAAAGCAAATTCCAGAAGGTCAGGACGTTAATGGCCAGACAAGCTATCTTCATTTCAAAAATACACCTAGAGTCTTGGCTGTACTTCCCTTATTCAAAATAAGTAAGTAAAATGTATATATATTATACATGCTGGAGATGTAACCGTGATAGGGAAGCACTCTACCACTAAGCTAAATCCTCCACTCCAACACCATCCCCACATTTTTAAACAGGGTCTCCTGTTTCCCAGGCTGACACTGACCTCTCAGATTCAAGTGCTGCTCCTGCCTCAGCCTCCTAAGTATCTGGGACTACACAAATGAGCCATGATGCCCAGCTCTATCTCTGACCTTGCTACAGGCAACGGTGTAAATCATTACTTGAAGTTATTCAATTCTCAGCCTCTCCCAGCCATTGCCTACAAACATCAGGAATTTAGACTCGTAAGTATATACTTATAAATAGTGTTAATGGAACACAGCCACCTTCATAAGTTTTTAACTTATCCATGGCGGTTTTGAGTACAAAGATAAAGATTACGTGGTCCTCTAAGACTAAAAAATTTATTCTCTGGCCTTTTAAGAAAGTCTGCTGACTCAGCCTAAATAACACACAAAGGCCTTGCTACTTTAACGTATTTATTCCTGTTCATTATGCCTTTGCCAATTTTAAGGGCTCAGACTCGTCTCTCTTCTCTACAGCATTCACTACAGGAGGGCCAAAGTTCTTGACCTGACTTTGTACAGCTGCATCTTAAAGTTCCAGCCTGCTGCTTTGCCTCCCTGTAGGAACTCCCTACTATCTGTCCTAAGCAGATCTGTTCCTCCCCTTGCCTACAAGACACAGAACCATTGAAGACAAGAGCTAGTTGGGTGTGGTGGTACATGCTTGTAATCCCAACTACCCAGAAAGCTGAGGCAAGAAGGTCTAAAGTTTGAGGCCAGCCTGGAAATTTAGCAAGACCTTGTCTCAAAATAAAAAAAGAGGGGCTTTGCTCGCAATGCAGATTAGTAGTAGAGAGCCCCAGGGTTCAATGCCACAAAAAGCTAAGTCTCAAATATTTTCTGGCTTAATGACACCTCTCATTTTCCAGAACTGATGAGACCTGAATAGACTCCTGTGAGAACCACTATACAAATCGGCCCTCAAATGCTCTTTTCTCCTTCCCCTCCGCCCCGAGAAGCTGAGGAAATAGGAGAGCGGGTGTGAAGAGACAGCTCAGCACTTGACCCTCTACTCTGGCTGGAAAGAGCCCAACCATGCTTCTTGGAAGATGAGTTTTCTCCCCTCAAAACAAAGAAAACAGTAAGAATTCACTCACAGATTGTATCTGGATAAGTAGTAGCATGACTAAGCAGGTTTCACATTTTTCGAAACAAGCTCTCTTTATATAGCTCAGGCTGGCCTCAACCTTGTGATCATTCTGCCTCAGTCTCCCTAGTGCTAGGATTACAAGTATGTGCCACTATATCCAAATTTAAAAAAAAAAAAAAAGTAAGGTAATGATTTTGTTGAACAGACCTAAGTTTCTCGGATGAAGTTAGTTCACTGTGTTTTCATAGGATTTGTTCTTTTTTTTTTTTGCAGAACCAGAGATCGAAATCAGGACCTTGCATTTGCAAGGCAGGCACAGCATCACTGAGCAAAATCACTGGCTTCACTGTGCTTTCTGAACTCCCTAAGTTTCCACAGAGCGGAACCAACCTCAAAAGCCACACATACCAAATTCCAGTTTGTCTCGATTATTGGCCACTGCGTGGATCAGTCCGATGGTACCACAAGAGTTCCTGATGGTCTGCTTCATGAAATACACTTTGGGACTCACTTCTTGTCCTTTCAGTTCTTCAATCTGTTTTTTCCTGAAGTTCTCATGCTGTGAATGGAAAAAAACAAGTCTGACAGTTTCAAACGCAAAGGTCAGAAGGCAGCACAGTGAGTCGCTCCGCCTAAATGGAAAGCCACATGGATGTGTGACCGCAGCCTTGGGTCATTCCAGATGCTGAACTAAGACAGTGGCCTGTCTGCCTCCCAACCATGACGGCCAGCAGGGCTCTGAGAGGCCCTCAGACTCCACCCTGATGCTGCAGTACAGTTCTTGCCTTGGATGCTGCCCAAGGCTGTGTCTAGACACCACTGCAATCTTCCCGCAGGATGGACGGCACCATGAAGTTAGAAAAGAGATCCATTCTTTATCTTCTCCCGTGAACACTACTGACTATATTTCAAAGACATCCTAATCAGGTTTTGATCAATTTAATGCCCAATATCACCAGCTGGTTTATATTTCACTATTTTTTTAATGCTCTATTTTCTGCCCAAGTAGACTTCTCTTCAAATATGAAAACAAGCTTGAACTGATAAAAGGGGCAAGTGGAAGAAATAAACTATTTCCTCTCCACCCCCTTTTTAGGAAAGACAATTGGCCTAGGGTGTCAGGAGATATATTTTACAAAACTTCTTACCCTACAAGGAAGATGTGACATTAGTTTGTCCTTGCCAGCTATACAGTTTAACCTGAGGTATCAGCCATCTGGGGAGAAGATCCTTTGTTAACTTCTTGTCCAGTGATTCTGTGGCCCTGACCTTTCACTAATGAACTTAAAGATCTGGGAAGTTTTGGGTTTGGTTAAAAGCAGATGCTAATGCTACAGAAACGCCAACTTCCCGTAACAAAATTCAGACAGAACATCGAAAGCTCCGTTCCAAATTCTAGTAGCCTTGAATTACTTTACATGGGAATGAAGTCTGAGCTTGCTCTGTGGCAAAAGCAGAAGAGTAAGATCTCCTGTCCCACCGACCAACTTAAGCAGGAAGTTCTCCTTTCCTGTCTAATAGACCCTTGAATTGCTGCTGACTGTTGAGTTTTCACCTTTCTAGATAAAATTTCACAATTCTTTTTTTAGGACTGTTTGAGCTCTTAGAGACATTTCTGAAAATATTTTGCCAATGATTAAAATGAATGGTTTCAGAAGAGATTCACTTAGGATTTCATAGTATGTTCCCAGTCAAAATGAGATGCTTTCTAAAGTAGCATTGCCTTGTTCATAAAGTCAGCCTACATACTTTCAAAATTTGCTTCAGTGTTTTTCCCAGTAGGCATTCAGTCTGGCAGAATAGGTGCTCAATAAATTGGACAGGCTGAACTGCAGCCAAGGTTAAATCATAAGCCATTCACACTAGAATGTTCTCTGAAAAGATGCATGTGAGCCAACAAAAGGAGATCAGTGACCTTTTAAAGGCAAACCTGCTACACCACTGCCTCCCAAAGGCCTTGCCTAAGTGCTGCTCAAAACCTCCAAGTCATCATGGTTCCTTTAATGAAAATCCTCGGCAAGATGCTCAGGTGGAAGACAGGAGACTGATGCTGACTTGCAGTGATTTGTAACTTCAAGTAAAGGCTTTGGAAATAAACACACCAGTGGAATTTCTAAACAGCTGTAAGCTTTTAACCTACAATTCCTAACCCATCTAGTAGGAGGAAAGCCATTCACCTTGGTTTAGGCCGAGGATGCTTCTAGAACACCTACAGTAGGATGCTGCTCAGTTAACCTCACAGTGTTTGCAGTGATACCCAAAATGCTAATGCCCCAAGTTTTGCTAAAGCCAGTTCCAACCACGCCCAGGTCACAGCAGTGGAAGACAGACGTCATGCTAATTACCAGGAGCCACACACAAGGCAACAGAACACCCAGCCATGTGTTTCATATCTGATGCTCAGTCTTGAGTTACACACGCCCTTGTCCAGCTGGTTGTAAGAGTAAGAACACCTGAAGAAAATGAGAATGCATCTCCAAAAGCTAAGAACAAGCTATTTCACCTAGAGACATGATCAAGAGGCAAGAATATAAAGAAAGAGATGGTAGGAGCATCTTGAAACCAGCATAAATGATTCAGCTTTAAAAGCCACATTCAATACAGTGCTTGTTGGAGGGGGGGGGGGGGAAGTGGGGGGGATCCTCTAAGTCCAAAAGGATCCCTTGCCGTGGAGGTAAATTAAACAACCTCTCCGCTCCTTGTAATTGAGGCAAGCCCAACCCCCTCAGTTGTTTTCTAGGTAGGTGAATATCTGAGAGCCAGACCATGAGCTGACAGCTTACAGCTCTAAAGGAAAAAACACCAGCCACTCCCCAAAGCAGAAAGCTCCAGAAAGCCTCAATTCAAAGGAACTTACAAATAGGGTGGATTGTTTTCCTGAATGACTGGGATGATAGGACTGAGATAACCAGGCTCTAATACAAGGTAACTGTGGATGGATAGGCGAAGAGGAGCCCAAGGGTTAGGTAACCATGAAAGTGAAGGCAAGTCCCTCGCTGGCAGGTGCGGCCCTCACTGCCCCATAGGAGCGGGCCGGTGAGCCAGTCACCCGAGTTTGGAAGCACTGTGTCTGTTCAGAGACCTCTTTATTCAAGCCCCCACTCCCTACCTGGGCGGTGAGGGGAAAGAGCAGCAGCAGCGCGCAGGCAGGCGCTGGCACCGAGCCCAGAGCCTCGTCCTCCAGCCCTAGTACGTCGGCGAAGCGCCACTGGCCGGCCACCCCCAACCGCGACAGCACCTGCGAAGACAAGGAGACCAGACAC
>NW_022900947.1:31831570-31891595 GCF_012274545.1 Fukomys damarensis | reverse complement strand
GGCGCTCGCTCCCTTCGGGGCGCATCCTCCTCCTGACCAGGTCCTCCCAGAGGCAGGGGCACGGAGAGCGCCCCGCAGTGCCCCAGCCCCACAACCTCTGCAGCGCGCAGGGCGCGGCTTGGTGGGCGCATCCGACGCTCCAGGGGGAGGGCGATAGAGGCAACGCGAGACGCCAACTCACTTTGTTCAGCATCTGAGAGACAAATGCAAAAGATAAGCAAAAACCAGTCTGCAATACGACGACCTCGGCCCTGCGCTCCCCAGGAAACGGTGCACCTGGCGCTCACCTCGGGGTTGATCTCCATGGGTTTGAGCTGCATCTTCGCGAACCGTAGGAGAAGCCACAGCCCGGGAAAGAAAAACAGCAAGCGGAGCCGCCCAGGCTGCAGCTATAAAGCGCCGGCCTGATGCACTGTGGATTCCTGCGCAGGGGGAGCAGGGGCAAAACAAAGCGAGGGGGAAACCGGCCAATTGCAGGCCAATGGGCACGAACACCCCCATGCGCAGCGCAGAGTGGTACAGCCGGGCCCCCAAACCTCGCAGTCTCAGTCGCCGGTGAGATAATCTGATGGTTGTGGATATGGGTTTTGTTGATGGGTGTTCCTTAGGTGAATGGAGCAGTCCCTTTGATGGAATCTTTATTCTTAGCGAAATTTCTGGAAATCCATGCTCTCTACCATCTCAATCACTCAAAAGCTCGGGGTCTCTGAAGCATTAAGAAAGCACAAATTCAACAGGTATATTTTTAATATAAACGTCTTCCAAATCTCGCAGCAGTTTGCACTTAACCATAAACGTTCCGTCCTCCATGTTACACCAATCCAGTATCGAGGTTCGTTTGTGATTGATCGTCTAGAATAAAGCACAACCTGGTGCATAACGATATTGCATTAATAATGCTGATGTAATGTGATTCCCAGGGAAGAATTGGTCGGTCTAGGGAAAATGACAGACCCTGGGGATGTGGCTGTGATACATGACGGAGAAAGCAGGCAGTCGGAGACTTGAGGAAGCAGATCCAGGGGATGAGCATGCTTTTGAGAGGAGAGGCTGTGGTTCAAAGAGCAGAAGGCTTTGAATAACATTCTGTGATCACACTGCTCCCAGGGAAAAAAGGCAACGGCAACTAAAAAAGGCCCTGTTAAGCGCTCTGATGATTCCAGCATATTCAAAAGATGGAGAGAAAAAGCATATGCTGAGAATGAATAAAGAGGGACCAAATTTGTACGAATTGTGCCAAGCAAGCTAAACCGCAGAATGAAACGGGGCTTGCAAAAATACTGAAGAAGCAAAATGATTGGATATTTTACCGATATGCTCAGAACAAAATAACGATGATGAACACTTACGCTGTTTTGGAGGTCTAGGGTTAAATTAGGGAATCTGCATTTTTTAAAGTTTTACTGCCTCCTCTTCAGTGAATCTTACATGTGTCATCTCATTGAATGCACACAGGATCCAAAGAAGACGCTCTATTAGTGCAGTTTTACAGATCAGAATCTGAGGCTTAGAGGAAGTCACAATTGAAAAACCAAGCTGGAAAGTAAACCCTGGCAAATTGGGCTTTCAGAGCCAGTTCTCCGCCCAAGATTCCAAAGCATTCCATGTCTGGACTCCCACCCCCAAAAGAATTACCTTCATACACAAAATGAGAGGGAAGAAAGCATTAGCAAGGAGAATTTAATGGGTGAATTTTATGGTGTAAGAATTCTATCTCAGTAAAGCTTCAAAGAAGATCCAAGACAGGTGAGTGGATAGTATATGAGCACCTGATTGCCTTGAATAGGTCCTTTCCTGTCCACAGAGATGAAATATACTCCCAGTTTACTTCATTTATTCATTCATTCAACAAATATTGATTAAACATCTGTTCTGCTGGGCACTGTGTTTGGAATTGGGGGTGGAAAGGCAAACGCAATAAACATGGGAAAGTTCCTCATGGAGCTTTTATTAGTAATAAGAATCATGTGAGCCTGGGCAGAGATTAGGAGTGCCTAACTTAGTGGAGGGATCAGGAAGGCTTCCTAAAGGATCTAAAGGGTGAGAGATTTAAGCTCCAGTTATTGCCACAAAAACTAGTAAGAGCAGTCATGAAGTCACTACCAAAAATCTTTATTAGAGATACATGTATATCATATATATATATTCACAATATATTCATTCAGTATACACAAATAGACACATTCACTGTGTGTAAATATTCATGTATATGTGTAAATATATACCTGTAAATGTGTATTTAGCCTGTTATGTACCAGGTAGCATCAGAACAAGGAATAGAAGAACTCCCTGTTTATAAAATGCCAAGACACAAATACATCTTATCCTTCTCTTTAAAAAAAAGTGGTGAGTGGAAATGTGATGTTGAAACTGTAGACCAGGAGATTTTCTATCAGTTATCAGCCAAATTCTAGAAATAACAATTTGTGGCTCTTAGAAAATTAGAATAGATGCATTCGGAACAGTTATGCCAGCTGGCACGTGTCTTCCTTTCTTTTGGGGTTACTAGCTGGGTGGACAGGCAGAACCCTGTTCTTGGATTCCTCTTGTTGCCAGGGTTGGTGTGGGTGGCCATTACAATTGGAGTGGTTTTCTAGTGTTCTAGCTTATTTAATTAATCATCCCTTTTAAAAAGTTAAATTTTAAGGGCTGGAGATTTAGCTCAGTGGCACATCTCTTGCCTTGCAAGTGCAAGGTCCTGAGTTTGATCCCTAGTAAAGAAAAAAAAAAAAGTCCTAAGTTTCACTGGATGGAGTTACCACAACCCTTAGCTACCCAACAAAGATTTTAACCCTGTCCCGGGCCATTTTATTAGATCACAGAGGCAAAGTGTGTGCAGGTCACTGAGAATAAATTACCTAAACACCAGAACTATGAAATTTAGAAAAATAAGTTTAAGTAATTAAATTTAATAGAGAGGTTTGGAGGTGGTCACACAACTCTGAATATACTCAAATACTTTAAGTGGGTTAATGTATCTCAATAAAGCTGTTAAAATGTAATACAGATGTGTAAAATTCTGATGTCAATTACAGTTAACCTTTAACTCTTTGCTTGTATAGTTACAAAAGTATGTAATATGAAAAATATCAAGTGAAAACAAATCACAACATAGCGTTAGAACTGTTTAAAATTAAACACAGTACATAAAGATCAAAAGGAAAACAACTTTTGAAAAATCAATTAAACATGTATTAATGGGGCATAATACTTGGCTTTGTGAACAGCATATAAAAAAAGGATTCAAATGTTTTAGAAATGTCACAATTTGAATATAAAGCTAATATAGTCTTCACCTCTACCAAGAGTGAAACTTTAATTTAATTTTCATCATAGTTCCTAGAGTGGTGCCTTGAGAAAGCATCTAAGTCCCTGGGGACAGAGGGAAGGACAAAAATCTGTGATTGATTAATTATGTGTTCCATGAGCATAGAAAAGTAAAATAAAAAGGGTACCTAGAAAGTCAGAAGCTAGGTGTCGTGGTTTACCTGTGCATTCCCAGCTACTTGGGACGCTGAGGCTGAAGGGTCACAGGTCTGAGGCCAGCCTGGGCAATTTAGACCCTGTCTCAAAGTAATAGAGGTAGGGATTTAGCTTGGTGCTAAGCTTTGGGTACATCTCTAATACTGAAAAATTAAAAGAAATTTTTTGAAAAGAAATAAAAGAGAAAAGGAAAATAAAAATGAAGGTCAGAAAAGTTATGATATAAATTGTGAGAACTAAAATGTTACTGCGGACAGTCGGCATTCTGTAAATTTACATACCAAAAACTCATGCCTATCTCAATTTGGTGCTTTGTGGAGTGATCACCATGGTCTAGTTCTAGAATATTTCTGTTATCCCTTAAAGTTACCTCTTGCTCTTTTGTAGTTTATCTCCTCTCCCAACTCAGCTGACTACTGATGTTTCCTAATTATAGGTTTGCCTGTTCTGAACCATTTACAACATGGAATAATGCAATAAGTAGTCTTTCATGTCTAGCTTTTAGAAAATATTTCTGAAGTTCATTTGTGTTTTAGCATTATCAGTATTCAGTTCTTTTTTATGCTAGGTAATGTTCCATTGCATAGGTATATCACGTGTTGTCATCCATTCATTGGCTGGTGAATATATGCATTGCTTCTAGTATTTGGCCCCTCTGTATATTACTGTTATGAATGTTTCTGTATAAATCTTTATGTGGACAGAGTTCTTATTTGTCTTCAATCTCTAGAAGAAAAAATGTTGGGTTGAATGGTGACTCTCTGTTTAACCTTCTAAGACACTATCAGGTCATTTTCCCAAGTGGCTGTACTATTTTACATTCCCATTAGAAATGTACAAGAATCAGAGTTTCCCTACATGTTTGCTGATCCTGCTGCTGTCAGCCTGAACAATGTGTATGTAAGGGTATCTCACTGTAATTTCATTTGTACTTTCTTGCTTATTTATTATGTTGGGCATCTTTTTATTTGATACTCAAATATTCTTTGGTGAAATGTCTATTCAAATCTTAGGCCTACTTTTAGTGAATTTTAAAATTTATTATTGCATTATAAAGTTTCTATATAACCCAAATTTCAACACTTATCAGATATGATTTTCAAATATTGTCTTCTAGTCTCTTTGACTTTATTTTCTTTTTTCTTTGTTTATTTTGTTTGTTTTGTTTTTGGAGACAGGATCTTGCTTGCAGTTCAGGCTGGCCCTGAGTTTGTAATGTAGCCCAGGCTGGTCTGGCCTCAAACTTGCAGCAACCCTGATCCTCCAGCCTGTGCCTCCACACCTGGAGGACTTTATTTTCTATCAAGTGTTTTTTGAAGAACCAAGGGTTTATTTTTTATGAAGTCTACTTCCCTAACTGTACCTTACTGCCATTGTCCAGCCTTTGTATGTCCTCTTCCTCTCCCCAGCCCTTAGAAGCCACTATTCCGCTCTCAACGTCTATGAGATCAACTATTTTTAGTGTTCACATATGAGTGAGGTCAAATGGTGCCTCTTTGCGCCTGGCTTATTTCACTTAACATAATATTTTCCAGTTCACTATGTATTTCAGAAATGACAGATTAGCATCCTTTTTATGGCTGAACAGTGTTTATATGACATATTTTCCTCATCCCATCATCAGGTGATAGAAACTTAGGTTGTTTCCATTCCTTAACTATTAAAAATACATAAAAATAAGCATAGCAGTACAGATGTCTCTTGACATACTGATTTCATTTCCTTTGAATATATACTAGTGATGATGTTGCTGCATCCTACAGTAATTCTATTTTTAATTTTTTTAAGGAATCAATATATTGTTTTCCACAACAACTGTGCTAATTTATACTCTCACCAACAGTGTAAGGGTTCCTTTTCCTCCACATCCTGGCCAGTGCTTGTTATCTTTGTTCTTTTTTTTTTTTTTTTGGAGACAGGATCTTACTACATAGTTCAAGTTAGCCTTGAACTCACTATATAGCTCACACTGGCCTTGAACTCCTGGCAGTCCTCCTGCCTCAGCTTCCCAAGTGCTGGAATTACTGGTGTGTGCTTTTGATAATAGCCATACTAACTGGAATAAAGTGATATCTTACTGTGGTTTTGATTTACATTTTCCTGATGATAAGTGATGTTGAATGCTTTTTCAAATATCTGTTAGCTACTTTTATGTCTTCTTTTAAGAAATTTCTGTTTAGGTCTATTTCCCATTTTTAAATCACATTGTTTACTTGTTTGCTATGAAGTTGAGTTCCTTATGTAGTCTAAAAATTAACCCCTTATCAGATGTGTTATAAATATTTTGTCCCATTCCGTAGGTTGTCTCTTCATACTGTTATTTCCTTTGCTGTACATCAGCTTTGTGGTTTAACATAATTCCATTTGTTTATCTCTGTTTTTGTTTCCTGTGCTTTTTGAGATCTTATTCAAAAGATCCATGGGCCTGGAATTTATCTCAGTAGTGCCGCCACCTGCCTCAAAAGTGCAAGGGCCTGAGTTTGATCCCCAGTACCAAAAAAAAAAAGAAAAGAAAAGAAATTCTTGCCCATCCCAATTCAATAATCCCAAAGCATCTCTTCTGTGTTTTCTTTTAGTAGTTTCATAGTTTCAGTTCTTACATCTAAGACTTTAATCCATTTGCAGGTGATGCTTGAATATGGTGAGAGAGAGTGGTCTGGTTTCATTCTTCTTCACGTGAATATACAGTTTTCCCAGTAATTGATGTTGAGACTGTCCTTCCCCAGCCTGTGCTCTTGGTATCTTTATTAGTCAGCTTTTTGTAACTGTAGCAATTACCAGAGATAAATCAACTTCAAGAAAGAAGAGATTTGTTTTGGTTCACAGTTGAGGTTTCAGTCCATGCCCAGCTTCCCTTGTAGCAAATACCTGGGATAAATCAACTTAAAAAGAGGAAAGGCTCATTTTGGCCCACAGTAGAGATTCAGTCTGAGAAAGATCGATCCTGTTGCTCTGGGCCTATGGCAGCACAGTGCATCATGGCAGGAGTTTGTGACAGAGGAGGCCTGCTTGTCTCGTGGCTGGGCATGAAAAAGGATGCAAGGGTCTAGGGTCCCAGAGTTCCCATGAAAAGAATACCCACAATTACTGTGAAACCTCCCACTAAGCTCCACTTTTTAAAAGTTTTACCACTCCCAGTAGTACTACAGGCTGGAATCCAAGCCTTTAACATATGGGACACCTATGTAAACCATGGCGGTATCTTTTTCAAAGATCAATTGACTGAAAATATTGGAGTTTACTTCTTGGTTCTCTATTCTGTTGCATTGGCCTATGTATCCAGTTTTTTATGATACAATGCTGATTTTGTTGTTGTTTTGCTTTTTCTTTCAGAACGGGGGCTCAAACTCAGGACCTTGTGCTTGTGAGGTAGGTTTTTTTTTTTTTTTTTTTTTTTTTTTTGTACTGGGGATTGAACTCAGGTCCTTGCGCTTGCAAGGCAGGCCACCGATTCTGTTTTGCTCAAGATTTCTTTGGGGCTTTTTATGATTTCCTATGAATTTTAGGATTGTTTTTTCTGGCTCTGTAAAGTATATCATTGGTATTTCAATAAAAAAAATGCATTAAGTCTGTAGATTACTTGGGTAGTGTGGGTATTTTAAAAATTTTGGTATTTTAGTCCATTAACATAAAATGTCTTTTCATTTCCTTGTGTCCTTAATTTATTTCATCACTGTTACAATATGCAATGTATATTTTCCACTGTAGAAGTCTTTCACTTCTTTAGTTAAATTTATGATGGGAATATTTTGTAGTTATTATAAATGATATTTATCAATCTCTTTCATTATCAGTGTATAGTAATGCTATTGATTTTTGGATGTTGATTTGTATCTGCAATTTTGCTGAATTCATATTAAGAGTTTTTAGATGATTCTTTAAGGTTTTCTGTATATAACGTCACATTATTTGAAAATAGCGATAGAGCTTTCCTTTCCAATTTAGAATTTTTTTTTCCTGCTGCCTACTTGCTTTGACTAAGACTGCCAGAATTATGTTACATAGAAGATATGAAAGTAGGCACCCTTGTCTTGGCCCAGATCTTAGAAGGCTTTTGCTTTTCCACAATTTAGTGTGATGTTAACCAGGGGCTTCTTGTATATGGCATTTATTATGTTAAAAATGTTCCTTCAATGCCTAATTTGTTCAGTTTTTCTCATGAAGGGATATTGAATTATTTCTTTAAGTGGGCACATGTGTGTGTGTGTGTGTGTGTGTGTGTGTGTGTGTGTTTGTAGGTTTCTTAGGATTGAACCCAAAGCCTTCTGCATGATAAGCAAGCTCTCTATCATAAGCTGTACTCTTAGCTCAAAATGTTGAATTTTGTCAAATGTTTTCTGTGTCTACTGAGATGATTATATGGTTTTTGTCCTTTGTTTTGTTGAGGTGGTGTATTATGGTTATTGATTTGGATATGTTGAACCATCCTTGTATCCCTAAGATGAATCCCACTTAACTGTGGTAAACAGTCTTATAAATGTGCTGTTGGGTTTGGCTTGCTGTATTTTGTTGAGTATTTTTGTATCTGTATTCATCTTTGTTGTGTCTTTGTCTGGTTTTGGTATGACAGTGATGCTGGGAAACTTCTCCCCTCTTCAGTTTTTTGGAATAAATTGAGAGGAATTGGTATCACTTCTTTAAATATTTGGTAGAATTCAGCAGTGAAGCTGCTATGGTTTTGATATGGTTTAAGTGGCCCCTAAGGGTCCATTGTGCTTGAAAGCTTGGTCTTCAAGTTGGTGGTATTAGGAGATCACAGAATCTGTGGGAGATAGACTAGTAGGAGGTCCTTGAGTCACTGGGGGTGTGATATATTTCTTATGGGAATTCTTGATAGTGTTTTGTTGGTTTGGTTTATTTTTTCTGGTAACAGGGATTGAACTCAGGACCTTGAGCTCCTAAGGTGGGCATGATACCACTGAACTAAATCTCCAGGCCCCTTGATAGTTTTCATGAGACCTCTTTGATGGCTTTTGTAAAAGGGTAGAAAAGTGAACAGCTCAGCCCCTCCCATCCTCTCTGTTCCGGTTCAAAATGCAATCAATCAATCACTTGCTAGCTCCCACTGATGCTCTTGCTGTTACTCTCTGTGTCACAAGGCGATACAGCTCAGGACTCCCTCACCATAGAGTCTCCATATGCCATTTTGGACTTTGATCCTCAAAAATGTGTGCTAAATCAACTTCTTTTTCTTCATCAGTAGTAGCCTGTGTCAGACATTTAATTGTAGTGACACAGTACTGATAGAGAAGCCATATAGTTCTAGGCTTTTTCTTGATGGGAGACTTTTAATTTCTTCTTCATTTTGCTATTCATTATTGGTATTCAGAGTTTCTATTTTTTCATGGTTTAGTGTTGATAAAGTATGTCAAGCATTTGTTCTTGGTTATCAGTTTTATTGGCATATAGTTGTTTACAATGTTTTCTGTTAATCTGTTGTATTTCTGTAGTGTCAGTTATAATGTTTCCTTTTTCATCTCTGATTATATTTGCCTCACCTTTCTTTTTCTTTCTTAGCTGAGGCAAGAGTTTCTCAACTTTGTTTATCTTTTCAAAAAAGTAAGTCTTCATTCTGTTAATTTTGGGGGGGTCAATTTCATGTGTGCTTTGATCTTTATTATTTTTTTCCAATTTGGGGTTCGGTTTGCTCTTATTTTCGAATTCCTTAAGGCTGAATGATAATATTTATTTGACATCTTTCTACTTCTTTGATGTAGTCATTGATTGCTATTAACTTCTCTCTTAGTATTGCTTTTTGCGTAGGTTTTGTTTCCAATATAATTTGTTTCAAGAAATTCTGTAACTTCTCTTTTTTTTATTCATTAAGTTTATTGGTACATTTTAGGTATACCGTACAGTAACATTCATCATTGGGATCTTGCACCTTTACGTGACAGATCTTGGTTCTTATTCTTTCCCCATGCCCCTGCCCTCCCTTCACCCCTCCACCCTATTTGCAAACACTTTGTTTCTATTTTTTTTCTCATATTTTTTCTTTTCCCTTCTTTCCTTTCCCCTACCCTTCCCACTTCCCCTACACCTTTAACCCTTTTCTTGCTATTTCATATTATAATTATACAATTTGAATCTGATTTACACTTTTAGTTTTCCACACCAGAGAAACTATTCAGTATTTACACATGTGTGTCCTATTTATTTCACTTAAGAGTATTGCTTCAATATGCATCCATTTAGCTATAAATGTTTCTAGTTTCTTGTTCTTTATGGCTGGGTAGTACTCCATTTTATAGAAAAACTACACCTTCTTTTCTCTAGTTGATGGGCAGTTGGGCTGTTTCCGAGTTTTAGTTATTATAAACTGTGCCGCTATAAACATGGGTGAGCATATATCACTGTGGTATGATTCTTTTAATTCTGTTGGAAAGACACAGCAGAGGGATAGCTGGGTCAAATAGGACCTCTAAACCTAGTTCTTTGAGGTGCCTCCATATTGATTTCCACAGTGTTGCACTAGTCCACACTCCCACCAACAATGAAGAAGGGTTCCTTTCTCCTCACAACTCCATCAGTCTTGTTATTGGTTGATTTCTTGATAGCAGCCATTCTTTGTTGGGTGAGCTGGAATCTCAAGTGTTGTTTTCATCTGCATATCTCAAATGACCAGTGATGTGGAACATTTTTTTGATATGTTTATTTGCTGCTTTACTTGTTTGTCTGAGAAATTTCTGTTCATTTCCGATGCCCATTTTTGAATTGAGTCTTTATATTTGGGGGGGGTCTGATTTTTTTCAGGTCTTTATATATTCTAGATAGTAGACTGTTGTCTGAGGAACAGCTGGTGAAAATTTTTTCCCACATTGTAGGTTGTCTCTTAGCTCTGTTGGTGGTTTCTCTTGTAGTGCAGAAGCTTTTTAATAAGATGAGATCCCAGTTGTTGATTCTTTGTGCTAGTTCCTGTGCTACTGAGGATTTGTTCATAAAGTCTTTTCCTATGCCAATATCTTTGAGAGTTCTACCCAACCTATCTTCCGGCAAATTTAGTGTTTCTGTTTTAATATTTATATTATTAATCTACTTCAACTTTAGTGCATGTTGAAAGATAGGGGGTCTAGTTTTAATCTTTGGCAGGTTGAAATCCAGTTTTTTCAACATAACTTATTGAAGAGGCTATTTTGCCTCTACTGAGGATGGTTGGCTCCTTGGTCAAAGATGAGGTAGCTAACTATGTCTGGAGTTGCTTCTGCATCTTCTAATCTATTCCACTGATCCTTAGGTCTGTTTCTTTGCCAGTACCATGCTGTTTCTATCACAGTGGCTTTGTAATATAATCTCAAGCTGGGGATTGTGATACCCCCTGTGCCATGTCTCTGTTGCCTAGAATTGCTTTTGCTATTCTAGGTCTCTTCTGTTTCCAAATGAGTTTTTGGATTGTTTTCTCTAATTCTGTGAAATAAACTCTTGGGATTTCAATAGGGTTTGCATTGAATCTATACAGCAGTTTTGGAAACATAGCCACTTTCGCTATGTTGTTTCTTCCTACCCAGGAGCAAGGGATGTCTTTCCATTTTCTTATATCCTCTTTGATCTCTTTTTTCAGAGTGCTGTAGTTTTCAGTGTAGAGGTCTTTTGCTTCCTTCGTTAGATCGATTCCTAGATATTTCTTTTTTTTTATGCTATTGTGAAAGGAACTGTTTCCCTAATTTTTCTCTCAGTGAGTGTTATTTGTGTATAAGAAGCTATTGATTTGTGAGTGTTGACCTTAAATCCCGTTACTCTACAGAATCTGTCAGTTAAGTCTAGACGTCTTTTGGCAGAATTTTTTGGGTCTTCTATGTAGAGTATCATATCATCAGCAAATAATGACAGTTTAACTTCTTCCTTTCTTATCTTTATTCCTTTTATTTCTTTCTCTTGTCTAATTGCTGTCGCCAGTGTTTCCAGAACTATATTGAAGAGGAGTGGTGATAGTGGACATCTTTGTCTTGTTCCTGATTTTAGCATGAAAGTTTTCAGTTTTTGACCATTTAGTATGATGTTGGCTTTTGGTTTTTCATTGATAGCCTTTATCAAGTTGAAATAAAGACCATATATTCCAATTTTCTTCAGGGTTTTTATCATGAATCAGTGTTGAATTTTATCAAGTACTTTTTCTGCATCTATTGTGATGATTGTATGGTTTTTGTGTTAATATAGTATATTACATTTATTTATTTACATATGTTGAACCATCCTTGCATCCCTGGGGTAAATCTGACTTGGTCAGGGTGTATGATCTTCTTGATGAGCCTTTGTATTCTGTTTGCCAGTATCTTATTGAGGATTTTTGCATCTATGTTCATTAGGGAGATTGGCCTGTAGTTCTCTTTTTTGGTTGGGACTTTCCCTGGTTTTGGAATTAAAGTGATACTTGCTTCCAGGAATTAATTTGGAAGTATTGCTTCCCTTTCAATTTATTGAAAAGTTTAAAGAGTAGTGGCAATAGTTCTTCTCTAAGTGTCTTGTAGAATTCAACAGTGAAGCCATCAGGACCTGGGCTTTTCTTTGTTGATAAATTTTTAATTACGTTTTCAATTTCACTGATTGTAATTGGGGGTTTAGAATTTTTATATCTTCTTCATTCAACTTTAGTAATTCATATGTATCTAGAAATGTGTCCATTTCTTCTGTGTTTTCCATTTTATTAGAGCATAGGTTCTTGAAGTAGGTATTGATGATCCTCTGAATTTCTGCTGGATCTATTGTGACTTCACTTTTTTTTGTTCCTAATTGCATTGATTTGAGCCTTTTCTTTCCTTTTTTGTTAAGGTTGGATAAGGGTTTATCAATTTAATTTATTTTTTTGAAAAACCGACTCTTTGATTCATTGATTTTTTTGTATCATTCTCTTAGTCTTCATTGCATTGACTTCTGCTCTGATCTTTATAATTTCCTGCCTTGTTCGAGCTGGATTTGTCTTTCTTTCCTTTTTTGTTAAGGTTGGATAAGGGTTTATCAATTTAATTTATTTTTTTGAAAAACCGACTCTTTGATTCATTGATTTTTTTTGTATCATTCTCTTAGTCTTCATTGCATTGACTTCTGCTCTGATCTTTATGATTTCCTGCCTTGTTTGAGCATTGGATTTGTCTTGCTTTTCTTTTTCTAGGAACTCAAGATTCAGCATTAAGTTGTTTAAGCTCATTCTGTTTTCCGAGTGTGGTCATTCACTGCTCTGAATTTCCCTCATAGAACTGCTTTCACTGTGTTCCAGAGATTCCTGTATGTTGTACTGGCATTACCATTTATTTGTAAAAACTGTCTAATTTCTTCTTTAATTTCTGCTGTGACCCACTGGTTGTTTAAGAGAGTGTTGTTCAATTTCCATGTGTTTGTGAAGTTCTTGCAGTTTCTTATGCTATTGATCTCCAGTTTAATTGCACTATGGTCTGATAACATACATGGGACAACTTCATTTCTTTTGCATTTACTTAAAGTTGTTCTATGATCTAGTATGTGGTCTATTTTGGACTGAATGATCCATGTGCAGCTGAAAAGAATGTATATTCTGATTTTCTGGGGTGGAACACTCTGTAGATGTCTATTAAGTCCATTTGTTCAAAAGCTTGGTTCAGTTCTAGTATTTCATTTTTGATTTTTTGTCTAGATGATCTGTCTATTTGTGACAGTGGGTATTGAGATCCACTACAATTGTATTAGTGCTTATTTGTTTTCTCATGTCCCTTAATATTTGTTTTATATAGTTGGGGGCATTAGTATTTGGTCCATATATATTTATGGTTGTCATCTTTTCCTCTTGGATTGTTCCCTTTACAAGGATATAGTGATCTTCTTTGTCTCTCTTAATTAGTTTTGGTTTGAAATCTACTTTGTCTACAAATAAGATAGCTACCTGTGCTTTTTTCCAGGTTCCTGTCACATGGAGAATTGTTTTCCATCCTTTTACTTTAAGTCTATGAGTTTCTTTTTGAACTAGGTGCATTTCTTGTATACAGAATATTGTTGGATTTTGCTTCTTTTTTGTTTGTTTGTTTGGTTGGTTTTTTGAGATAGGGTCTCACTATGTAGTTGAGACTGACCTGGAACTCACTATGTAGCCCAGGCTGGTCTCAAACTCACAGCGATCCTCCTGCCTCAGCCTCCCATGTTCTGGGATTACAGGCATGCGCCACCATGCCCAGATTTGCTTCTTGATACGTTTTGCCAGTCTATTTCTTTTGATTGGTGAATTGAGGCCATTAACATTGATGGTTATAACCGATATGTACTGACTTATCATTGTCATGTTATTTTCCTGTTGTTGGTTCTTTTAATTTTTCCCCCTGCCCCTTTAATTTCTTACCTTGCCAATGGATTTGCTCTGTTGGGCCTGATGGAGTTGTGACCTACCTTCAATGTCTTTTTCTAGGATATTGTTTAGAATTATTTGGAATGCTGGTTTGATATTCATAAAGTTTCTCAAGTATTCTTTGTCATGGAAGTGTCATTTCCCCATCCACTTTGAAAGATAATTTTTCAGGATACATCATTCTTTTTGGGCTTGAAATATCTCATTCTAGTTCTCCTTGACTTGAGAGTTTGTGTTGAAAAGTCTGCTGTGATTCTGATGGGCTTTTCTTTGCATGTGATTTGTTTCTTGTAATTTCTTTGTTAATATCTTCATTAATCGAGGAGCATGTTGCCTAATTTTCAGGTTCTTATACAGTTCTGACACTTTTTCTTGTTAGTTGATTTCCAGTTTATTGCACTGGGGCTAGAAAAGATACTTGATATGCTTTCAGATTTTAAAGTTTTTTATATTCTCTATCCTAGAGAATACTCATGTGCTAATGAGAGATATATATTTATTATTATTATTTCTGCTTACTAGTTAATCTTTTTATAATTTTACAATGACCCTATCTGTCCATTGTCATTATTTTTTATTTCAAATCTACTTTATCTTTTATCAGTATGGCTATTCCCGCTGTCTTATAGATACCATCTGCTCAGAATATCTTTTTCTAAGCTTTTACTTTTTTTTCAGTACTAGAAATCGAACTCAGGACCTTGAGCTTGCCAGGCATGTGTGGTGCCACTGAGCTAAATCCCCAGCTAACCATTCACTTTCAACATATGCATGTCTATAGAGGTGAAATTAGTTCTTATAAAGCAGCATATAGTCAGTCTTTTTTAATCCATCCAGTTACTCTGTATTTTAATTGGAGAGTTTAATTCATTTACATTTAAGGGAATTATCAATAAATAACATGCCTATCATTTCATTATTTGTTTGCCAGCTTTTTTGTAGTTCTTTGTTTCTCCTTGTCTTATAGCCTTCCTTTGTGGTTAAGTGATTTTCTCTCTTTGCACCATATTCCTTACTTCTGGTGAGTATATTACAGGTTGTGTGGTTACTGTGAGGCTTACACAAACTTTTTATTATAACAAATTATTTTATAATAATAACGTGCAAACATTGATTATAAAGATAAGAAAATAAATAACAAAAGAAAGATTTAGTTATATTAATTCTTAAAACTCTGAGCATGGTGGCAAGTGCCTATAATCTCAGCATTCTGGGAGGCTGGGGAAGGAGGATTGCAAACTCAAACTCACCCAGGGCAATTTAATGATACAACATCTTGTATCAAAATTAAATACTAAAAAAAGGACTGGGAATGTATCTCAGTGCAAAGGCTCTAGGTTCAATCCCCAATATTTCAAAACAATATAAACAAAACAAAACCTCTACATTTGTACATTTTGAATATTTTATGTCCCATTTTATATCATTTTATATTGCATACTCTTAACATACTTATGTAATTATTACTAATATTTTTGTTTTTAGTCCTAATATTAGTTATGAAAGTGGTTTACACATGATGTTTACAGTATTATCTGTACAGCTACTCTTACCAGTGATTTTCATACCTTCTGACATTTTCTTCATACAGATTAGTGTCTCAGTTTAAAGCACTTCTTGGAGGACATGTCTGTCTGATGGTGGTAAATTCTCTTAGCTTTTGACTAGGGACAACTTTATCTTTCCTTCGTTTTTAAAGAATAGCTTTGCTGGCTAGAGTATTCTTGGTTAGCAGTTTGTTTCCTTCAGCACTGTCAATATCTCATACATTCTCTCTTGGCCTAAAGGTTTCTGCTAAGAAGTCTGCTATCAGATGAATTGGAAAACTCTTATGTTTTGTTTGTTTATTTTGCTGCTTTGAAAATCTTCTGTTTGTCTTTAATCTTTGAGAGCTATTATAATATGTCTTGGGTAGATTTTGTAGAATCGAATCTGACCTTTGACCTTACCATATCTATAAACTCGTATCCTTCTCTAGGTTTGGGTTTTTTTTATATTATCTCTTTCAATAAACTTTCTACCCTTTTGGTGTTGTCACTTTTGAACTCCAGTGACCTTTATATTTACTCTTTTAATGTTGTCCTAAAGTTCCTGTAAGCTTTCTTTACTTTATTGTTTTTTCTCACCTACCTATGTTATTTTTAAATAGCCTGTTTTTTAGCCCACTGTTCTTCTCTTTTATATAATTTGTAACGATGTTTTATAATGTGGTTTTCATTTAATTTACTGCATTTCTCAGTATTTTTTAAAAGTTATTTCCCTCTGGAAAGTGTCTCTAGTAGAGTACTGAATTATTTGTCTGTGTTTTCCTGGATTTTATTGTTTCCTTAAAGCAGATATTTTAAATTACCTAAGACTTCAAATATATGAATTCCTTCATGGTCAATTTCTGGCACCCTTTTTTTTTCCATTGAATGAGGTCATGGTTCCCTTAAAATTCTTGATGCTTACTGGCATATGATGACATCTTCACACTGAAGGGTTTGATATTATTTCATTCTTTGTAGTATGGCTTTGTTTTCTCCTGTCCTAATAATTTTAAATAGGCTGCTTATGGTCTCTGATCCTATGGTCACTGTGGCTATTTGAATACTAGATAGCTCCCTAAGTCTAGGCTTGCCTTGAGTATGCTATTGGTGTGTTGTTGCTATATTAGCACTAGAGGGTATCCCAAACTCAAGTTTATCTCAAATCTGTAGTTGGTATATTGTTCAGAACAGACTATGGAAGTGTCTGAAAAGATGATTCGATTTCACAAGCCTCTACCTGGGGCCAGTGCAGAATGTGCACTCATCCACAGTCATTGGTTTGTCGTCAGACACCATAGGATTCTACCTAGCACTGTGCTTACCATGGAAAGTCAGGACTGAGGCTCCAAAGCAATAACCCTTGCCTACTTTCCTCTTCCTTCCCCATATGGACAATGACTCTCCATTTTGTGCTACCTCAAGTTGGGGGAGTTATAGGATGGGCAGTCCTGTGGCCACCAGTACTACAATAGTGGATTATACGCAGAGTCCACAGCACACCAAGAGCAGCCATACAGAGAGAGGTCCAAAGCCCATGTTGCTACATCCTGCCTGCTGTTTGGGTGTTACTTGTGACTCAAATCCACTGCAGCCAGCTGGAGGTAATGCTGGCCAGAATACAAAATAGATCTCATCCAGGCTTCAGGTATCCAGCTGGCCCTGATGTGGATCTAGACGCTTCCTCCAGGCGCTGGGATCTTCCTCACATTGGATTTTACCAGCCACCCAACACTGAATAATACCAACACTGTCCTGTGCTCACTTCCTTGTAATATTCCTTTTTTATCCTGTAAAATTCTCTTAAAGTCCCTTTTTGCACTGTGCTACCCAAGATTCATGGAGTGTTGGTGGATGAAATTTCTTGGGCAGCAGGATATGACAAGCTAGAGATTCTGTTCACACACACTATCCTGGGGAAATGAGCTGTGTGGCTCTGTCCAGTACTGGGTTTTACTGTGGCAGGCATGGCACTGTGTTCCAAGCCCATGACACTGTATGTACATACCTCCTCCCTCTCAGAAGTCTTTTACTTCTATTCTGTGAAACCTAGGCACTGGAATCACTTACCTTGTTTCCTTAGATCTTGGGTTTTGTTTCTGTTTATGTTTTGGTACCGGGGATCAAACTTGGGACCTTGCCTCTGCAAGGCAGGTGGTGGAACCACTGAGCTAAATCCTCAGCCCTCATTAGATCTTGTGAAGGTAGTTTCATTAAGTTGATGTTTCTGTAGGGAGACAAATCTCTAGAGAGTCTATTTCCCTGCCTTTTTGCTCTGCCTTTCTACCTGGATATTTTAAAATTCTTTCAGTAATATTTTGTAGTTTTCACATCCTTTGTTAAATCTATTTTTTAAGTATTTTATGTTTTTCATGTCATTATAAAACTGTTTTCTTCCTTCAATTTTCAGATTGCCCATAGAATATAGAAATATTTTTGTATTTCTGAAACCTAGCTAAAAGTCATTTTTAGTTCTAGTTTTTAGATCAGAAGCAACACCTCCAACATGCTAAGCATATATTCTTCTGTCTTGAGCTATGTCTCCAATCATTTTGTTTTAATTTTTGCTTTCCTTTGTTGCTTAATTTCTAAAAGATCAGTCTGTGTCTCATAGTGAAGAATCTGTCAATGTTGATCTGAGATTATGCTGTAGTACCTATAGCCTATAGGGTTTCCATGCTTTGTTGTGAATTTGTGTTTGGTTTGAGGAGTGTGTTCCAAATCTGGGAGTTTTCAAGTCTGCCTTGGATTTTCCCCCCTAGGTCTCCTCAGCTGTCTCCTACATGTGTACAAGAGCCAGGTGCCCAGACATTCAAGTAGGAAGGCTTGTCCAAGTCCTCAATGCCAATCCATTTCCAGAAGCTTCCTTTTAAATTTTTAGATGATCCCCTGGTCACTGCTCACCTAACTGAGACTTGCAGGCTCAGTCTTTTCCAAGCCAAAGGCTTTTCACTGGGCATAGCTTTGTCTTCTGCTATTTTCCAAGGTCACTTCCACCTTTGGCAAACAACAATGCTGACCAAGCTAGGGTAGAGGGTTGGAGGGTATCCCTGAGAATGAATACAGAAGAACAAATGAACACCAGAGACACCACTGCTTTAACCAGAGACCAGTAGTGTTCAGGGTGTGTGTGTGTGTGTGTGTGCATTCCTTATTTGTTTTTGCCTTCAGTTGAGTTTTAGAGCTCTGAAATAATATTGGCCACTTAGGTTCATCACTGACCAAATTTAAAGAATGCTATTTATTCTCGTAAAAAGGAAAAAGGATTTATTCAAAGCTAGCTTTGATGCCAGGAATATAGCTCAGTGGTTTCACCACCTGACTCACAAATGCAAGGGCCCAAGTTCAATCCCCAGTACAAAAAAGAAAAAAAGCTAGCTTTGAGGAGTGAGAGGTTCCTCATCACCCAGATCACCATCTCACCAAGTAAAGCTACGTTAGCGTCTTTCGTAGCAAAGAACAATGCAGAGAGGGAATAAAATGAGGCAATAGACATGTTCAGGCTAGTTCTATCCTTTCTTGGACCCAAACCTCTCTCTTCCTTATAGTACAGGTAGCGCAATGGGGGCTGGAAAGCCACTCCCCTCCACACACTTTAGTTTTGCAACACCTCAGGGCCAATCCTCCTTCCATTATGCTAAGAGAGGTAGAATGTAAAATAATAAAAACCCAGGAAACCTCTGAAGCTCTAGGCAAGAGCACACATGTGCTAGTTCTCCTGGCCTAACATTCAGAAACCATTTTGCCACTTGAACCTTATTAAAGGTTCCCAAAATATGGACTACATCTCATACATGTGATTTAATCAAAGTGAATTCTGGGACGTGCATGCTCTTGAAACCCTCTGAGACGACTCAGTACCCTGCCAAGCATTCCTCTAATCTCACCTCAGAGACCCAATGAGAACTCTGCTCTGTTACCCTGCCAAGCATTCCTCTAATCTCACCTCAGAGACCCAATGAGAAACCTGGGCTAGGCTGCATATCCTTTAAATTTTGAAAGCCTGCTTTATCTCTGTATTGTGTGCTTTTTGCTTTCCTGCCATCCTGGCACCACTTTTCTATTCATGCCACATTCTTGTAAGCATGGATCTTTCTTGAGTACATCTTCCTGAAGTCTTCAATAAATGTAGCTGCTTTTCCTTTGCTATTGGATATACATTAGCAATTCTTTTCTGTTTGTACACAAGGACCTATCTACCTGGACCTATCTACAGGATCTATCCCACAGTATCATTTCCTGTAAAAATAATACTGGACTTTGATATCCTGGTATCAGCATTTACATATTTTATCCATTAATCTAGATGGAGGAGAGATGAGGGTGGCAGTTCATGCCCTAGGTCTGAAGAAGTTTGGAGAAGCCATTTGTCTCTAAAGGAAAAAACTTTAATTTTTAAAGTTGCATTTTGCTGTACTGGTTAAAAATGAAAATTTTGATGCTAGGTGTAAAATTTTTGATGCCAGGCACATGCCTATAATCCCAGCACTTGGAAGGCTGAGGCATTAGGATTGCCACAAATTTAAGGCCAACTACACAGTGAGTTCGACAGCCTGAACTACATAGTGAGACCCTGTCTAAAAAAATTTTTGTCAGTTTTGTTTAGTTTTATAATTGTTTATTGGAGAAATGACTTATTGATTTCCTTCCTATGCTATAGATGGAAGGGAGTCCCTGAACACTTCCTACATTCCAGGCACTGGGAATTCCAAAATAGCCCTATACAAATGGTAATGTCATGGACCCCATTTTACAGCTGAGAAAACAGGCTTAGCAAGATGAAGTATTGTCCAGAAAGTCATTCAGTGACCCAAATAGAAGAAGGCTAACTACAGAGCTGGTTTACCTAAACCACTATTTCATATGTCCTCTACTCCTGTTTTTTCTTTGGCGTGGTAGTAGGTAATTAACTCCCTTCTCTAGCACTACATCTTCCTCCTAAACTATGTGTTAACTTTTTCCGATTTTTATCACCCAAAACAAGATATGTGTACTTTTTGCCAAAAGGAAAATATCAGATCTAATTCTTTGTCACTCAAACAAATTGAAGTTTATAACATTTAATGAAGCATTTGAAATACAACACTCACTGTAGGTTAAGACAATCTCATGTGTACATCTGACTGGACCAGTCTCCGTGGTGAATTGGGGCAGTTTCCCCAATTTTTAAAAACCTGAGGATCTAGATTCTTAAGTCCAGTAAGATCTAATATATCAAGACTGAGTTATTTGTATGGCTTTCTTTTCTATGGAACTTTGGATAGGATTGATATTAAGAATGTCCACTGTACCTTTTTCATAGTTAATGCATTGAAAATAATAGGGTTTTCTCCAGTAACTAGCAGCTGAGCTAGCAATAATGAAGCTCATAGACGCTGACCATATGCAATATCAAAAAAACAGGTTCTGGTTGATTCCTGCTCAAACAGATCTCAAAAGCAAGAGTAAATTTGGTAAAGAATTGTTCAGCAAAGCAAACAGAAGAGCTATCCCTAGTTCAATTTGGCAAATGAAGCTCTCGAGGTGGTGAGGACAGGCCAAAGAAAAGAGAGATTAGTAGGTTAGGGAAACACCCAAAGCTACTTTCCTCAGCCCTTTCTCAGTTTTTAATTTTGAGACAAGCTCTCACTAAATTGCTAAATTGCCTAGGTTGGGCTCAAACTTTCAATCCTCCTGACTCAGCCTCCCAGAGTGCTGGGATTATGGGTGTGTGCCATGATGCCCAGTTTTGTTGCGTATCTTTTGCTTGCAGTGTCTAGTCCTCTGAAACAAGCCATTCTCCATGATCATAGTGGATCCTCTTATAAACAGCATGTGAGAGGCCACTTGGACACAGGCTTTGTGTGAGAAAAAGCTTTATTCCTTTCCAGGTGTAAATGGACTAAAATGGGGGCAGATTTCAGCAGTTAGCTGGAAAGAGCCACATTTATTCCATACATGCATGGATGGACTTACATCAAGTGGGGGGGGGCAGAGACATCAGCAGCTAGCTGAGAGAGAAATTAAGTTTATATAGGGTTTGGGAAGGGGCTGTAATCATAAGGAATGTTTAGGACTAAGGTCAACATATTTTCAGACAATCACTGGACTTCTCGGCACCAGGGATATTGTGTATTCTGTCTTAAATTTTCTTTATGGCCATCTGTTGTATTTACTAAGCGTAGTCTGTTGTTTGTAGAGAATGGCATGCTTGCTATGGAGGTCTCATTCAGGCCATGCATAACAGATAGTCTCAAGAAAAAAAGAATTTCTATCTCTACTGCCTAAACAAAGCACTAAAGTCTTTTACTACCAAAAACAGTAAAGTAAATAAATGACATTGAGATAATTTCCCCAATTGGCTCCATTCCACAAGTTGAGCCATCAAGGGGCTCAACTGGGTTAACCACCCAGCAAAGGGGACATTGCTTGGGGGAAAATTCCACCCTTATCTCATGAGAGTTAAAGGTCTAGGCAAGGCCAGCAAGTAACTTAACCCTCTTCTCCCTAAGGAGTTAATGGGCCCCAAGTAAAGCTCTCAGACAGCTTTCTTCTATGCTTCTATGTGAACAATGCCAGCATCACTAAAAAGGTTCAGACAGAGATGTCTGTCTAGTCTGTGTTAAGTCAGATCTGCAGTTTATGGGAGCCAGTCCTGAAGACTCAGCCCCAAATTTACTTCCCAGGTCTTCCAGTGGTTATGTGAATACTGGGTTCACTGCACTATATCCATGTCTTAAAGTGCCAGGAGTAGTTTTGGAATCTTGTACTGAGATGCAGCATATATAGTGCGGGTAAAAACAATGAAGCTGAGGAAATTACCAGCTTCTACCCATTTAAAGTTAAACAGCACCCTAGGACCGACCATTCTTCCTTCTAATATTCTAAAAGAGGTAAAAAATAAATAAATAAAAAACAAAATCCCAGATCATCTCTGATACTCTAGGTGGAAACCTATGCACCTTGGATCTGTTAGACTGACCTTCAGTTACCTTCACCCTACTCAACTTTATTAAAGATTCATGAATATGCACTACACAGCATGCATGGAGTTAAGATCAGAGTGTATTCCGGGACAGACACGCATGTTGAGAGTCCCTGAGGTGACACAACACCCTGTCAATCATTCCTAAAGACTCAGGGAGAGGCACCCAGGCTGAGGTGAATAGCCTTTAAATTTCCAAAGCCTGATTTCTCTGTGTCTAGTGTGCTGTGCTGTGTGTGCAGTGATTTTGCTTTCCTGTCATCCCAGCACCACTTTTCTCTTCGTGCCATATTTTTGTTGGTGTGGGCTTGCCCTGAGCATGGCTTCCCATTATCATGTCATTTAGACTATGTGCTTGCAATTCTCTGCTCATCATATAAAAGCTCCTGGAATTTATCTGCTGAATTTATCATGTGGTAACATGCATACAGGTATGGTAGGTGAGAAAAATTTAGGTGAATCACAAACACGTAGTACTATTTGTCTTTTTTTTGTACATGTTTGCAGCACATAGTGTTTAAATTCCTTGTGTTGGTACCTGTATGTAACACATCACAACTCCTTTCTTCATCTCCTTTCCTCTCCTTCCTTCCCCACACCCTGTACCAGGGATTAAACTCAGGGCCTTGCACTTGCCAGGCAGGCAGGACACTGCTGAGCTACATCCCCGGCTCTTCCCTTCATCCCTTGATCTCCTTCCCATTCAGAAAGGTATATCTTTCTATTTCCTATCATCTGTCTTTTATTTTGGTCTTTATAGTTTGAGGTTTCTCATGTAAGAAAAAGCACACAATATTTAAGCTTGTGGATCTGATTTATTTCACCTAACATTATGCTCTCAAGGTTCATCCATTTTTCCTACAAATGACTTGTTTTTTTTCTTTATGGTGGTGTCGTACTCCGTTGTGTGTAAAAATAACATTTCTTTATCAAATTCATCTGTTAATTGATCTATAGGCTGCTTCCAAGATCTAAGTGCTATTGTGCTGCTATAAACATGAGTATGCATGTGTCCTGTAATATGGTGTCTTTAACTCTTTTGGGAAGATACTTGGGGAATAGCTAGGTCAAATGGAATTTCTAGCTTTAGTATTTTTGAGTAATCACCACATTGATTTCCAAAGTGGTTGTACTAATTTACATTCCCAACCTTGATCATAAACATTATATGTATGTTATAGTACTGTGTGTAATTAGAACATTGTTTATGATTTCTCAGATATTAAATCTTTGGCTGCCTAAACTATACTAAGTAAATTTTTTTTTTTTTTTTTTTTTTTTTTTTTTGGGGGGGAGGGAGAACCTTTTTTTTTTTTTTTTTTTTTTTTTTTTGGTACTGGGGAGTCAAACTCAGGATGCTGTGCTTGCAGGTGGTGGCACCACTGAGCTAAATCCCCAGTCCAGTAAATTTTTTTGATCTTTGTGGATATGGTAAAAATCATAGGAGTCATTTGCAAATCCTGATAGGATAACTCTAAAGACAAAACAAAACAAAACTCCTGCTCTTACTAGTTGAATGGGTAGAATATGAAATTCATTTATGAATGCATGGCCTCCATATATTTTGAGGAGTATCTTGATCTGGAGTAAGAAGTGATTCAAGAAAAAAGTTAAGGAGGGCCAGGGATTTAGCTCAGTGGTAGTGCACCTGCCTCATAAGTGCAAGGTCCTGAGTTCAATCCCTGATACCATAAAAAAAAAGGTAAGGAAATATTATTACATTTTTCAGTAATACAGACAACATTGCATGTGTTATCCCTGCTGAATCTTCATATCAGCCTCTGATATCCATTCTTCCAACTGGATCTTGCAGATAAGTAAACTAAAGCCTCAAAGAAGCTATTTAACTTGCTAAAAGTTACATAGCTACTAAGTATCTAACTCAGGGTTTAAACCAGCTTTGAAAACCTCTTTCCAGCCCATTATGGTGGTACATGACTTCGATTCTAGCTACTTGAAAGGCTGAGGCGGAAGGATTGGAAGTTTAAAGCCAGCCCAGGCAACTTTCTGAGATCACGTCTCAAAAAAAAAAAAAATGGCTATTTAACTTGCTAAAAGTTACATAGCTACTAAGTATCTAACTCAGGGTTTAAACCAGCTTTGAAAACCTCTTTCCAGCCCATTATGGTGGTACATGACTTCGATTCTAGCTACTTGAAAGGCTGAGGCGGAAGGATTGGAAGTTTAAAGCCAGCCCAGGCAACTTTCTGAGATCACGTCTCAAAAAAAAAAAAAATGAAAGTCTTACTGGATCTTGCAGATAAGTAAACTAAAGCCTCAAAGAAGCTATTTAACTTGCTAAAAGTTACATAGCTACTAAGTATCTAACTCAGGGTTTAAACCAGCTTTGAAAACCTCTTTCCAGCCCATTATGGTGGTACATGACTTCGATTCTAGCTACTTGAAAGGCTGAGGCGGAAGGATTGGAAGTTTAAAGCCAGCCCAGGCAACTTTCTGAGATCACGTCTCAAAAAAAAAAAAAATGGAAAAGTCTTGGGATGTAGCTCAATGGTAGAGTGTTCCTGGGTTCAATCTACCGTACCCCCCCACCAAAAGCCAATGCACACCCTATTCTCCTGCCTCTCCCGTCTGCCTCTTATCTGAGGTCCTGCACTACAACCTTAGTTATTACTGTTAGAAAAGTGGCTTAAGCTCTGCTACAGAAAAGAGAGTGGTTCAAGGACTTCCATAATCTCCAGGGTCACAGTGAGTCACACAACTCTCTGATAAGCATGATTCACCTTGAGATTTAAGAGTCTAGATGAAATTTATAATTAGCACAACATTAATTATTGACAGAGCACTTCCTCAATACTTTTAAACTTACTTGGCAATTCCTTAGTCAATAATGCTTCTCCAGATAGAAGGTTCTGACATCCAGATATTTTAAGTTTAAAAATAGTGCAATAAAAATGATATATAATGCAAAGAAAATGCTGCACTTAGTTCCCACGGTAAAGCCAATTTTCCTCCTGTTTCCTAAAAGCAGGTTCATTAACTCATTTGTCACAAGTGTATCAGGAGGAAGAACAAGATAAATGTGAGGAGAGAGAGCACAAGTTCCTGCTGGATTTCACCTTCATAAAGTCATCCAACAAATAATTTTGAGCCTCTACTATGTGCAAGCACTATCCTAGACCAGACTAGGGGTGGAGATGGCAAATGACAGACTCAAGACGGAGACCATGTTTCCTAGATTTTTTACAGCTTCATAAATTTTGAGATGAATCATTAATTTAAAATCTCCTTTGGTTGGAATGAGTACATTAAATGTACATTTCTCGCTTCTTAAATGTTTAAACATGGAAAATATGCACATTTCAGAAACAGAAATGCTAGATCTTTGTAATCAGGCTCTTCCAAATCCACTTGTGCTCAGGACAGCTAGCAGCAGACACCATCCACAGTGGAAGAAAAGTCTTTCATTCCTAAGGAACTGAGAGAGGCTAAGGGTGCAGGAGAAAGAAACATAACAGCATTGGTGGCAGATAATGAGAGGTGCACTTGGCACAAGTGAAATCTAGACCCTGCCCTACGATTCTTGAGAAGTCATAAAACTGGAGATAAAGAGTGTTTTGTGGGGCCTGCATCAGCCCCCAGTGACGTGGACACAGGGAGATTCATTAACTTCTTTGCATCTCACTTTAGATAACAGCAGAATGAGAATTAGATGAACTTCGCGGTTTCTTCTCATTCCAGAATACCAAGAGCCACAAGGCAGCAGAAAATAAGAAACATCTAGACCCATTGCATAAAAGTTTGGGTTATGTCTGCAGTAGTCTCCCCTTATCTCAAATGTTTTTCTCTTTGAGGTTTTAATTAGCCGCAGTCATGAAAATACAGTATTTGAGAGAGAAAGAACATACTCATAACTTTTATTATAATATATTGTTATAATTGTTGCATTTTACCATTAATTTTTGCTGTTAAACTTTTACTGTGCTTAATTTATAAATTCATAGGTATGCATGTATAGAAAAAATACATAAAAAGAAACTACTATACTTTTTAAATCACTAGTTTTAGTCTGATTTTATGTCAGTAGGATATAGTAAACAAGATTTTTACTTAACGTTGGTTTCTGAAGTGTGCTTCAGGAGCTGTTTATTACATATGTTCTTTTGTAAGATTAGTATATGAGAAATAGGACAAGCAGTAATTTCTGTGTGTGTATGGGTGTGTGTGTGTGTGTGTGTGTGTGTGTGTGTGTGTGTTATTGACAACTGAACCCAAGACCTTTATTCTAAGATACACTCCAGTCATTTTTATTTTTTTATTTGGGTTAGGGTCTTGCTAAATCACTAGGTTGCCAAGGCTGGACTTGAACTTGGGATCCTTTTGCCTCAGTTTCCTGAAGTGCTAGGATCACAGGCGCACACCACCATGCTAGGCAAGAAAATTTTAATCTATAAAGATACTAGTGAGAAATACTTTCTTGACTATACTTTTGAATTTTAAGACCCAGTAAATCATTTTTCAGAATCCTCAGAGCAAATAAATCAATATATAGATGTCTAATTTGTGATTTTATCTGATTATTTGGCTTTAATGCTCTAAGAATAGTGTATGAAGCAATTAAAACAACACCACATACACATGTGGACAAGTTAAAATAGGGAGAAAGTCCTACTCAATCCATAAGTCTATTACCCTAAGGAATTTACAGAGTCATTTCTGCATATATCCCTTCTAGGACTGATCACTTGTGTAGAAAACTCTCTCTAGGTCAGCCATCATTGTGTGGGAAGCAGATACTGAGTTATTTTCTTTTTTTTTTTAAATTAACTATTAATTTTTTTCCATCAGCTCTTCCTGCTTGAAAATTGCCCTGTTCTCTAACTGGCCAGGATGGAGCCTTAAACTTCTGTCAAATCAGGGAAGCAATCGAAATGAGAACTGGAAGCACATTGTATCACAGAAAGAAAATATGTAAAGAAATCCACGTTATGTCTTAAAAAGCACAAGGTAGAAAAACACCTTGTATCTCAAAAATAAAAACTAAAAAGGAATTCATGCTTAATATAAGCAGTTAAACTATAAAAGATGAAAAACAAAGAGAAGATTTTAGAATCGGCCCTAAAGAAAACACAAGTGGAAATGACCTCAGTCTCAACAGCAACCAAAAACCCAGAAACTCTAGAACACTGAGGGAAAATAACTGCTTCCTTGAGTTGTGAGTCAAGCAAAACTATCTTTTAAGGGTCAGTGATTTAGCTCAATGATTCCGCTGCCTGCCTCTCGAGTGCAAGGACCCGAGTTTGATCCCTGGTATTCCCCCCAAAAAAAACTATCTTTTAAACAAAGGCAACAAAATCTTTATGTTAAACAGGAACCAGGTTTACTACCAAAAGACCTGAAATTTCTAAAGTTCTTTAATTAATTACAATGGAAGAAGAAAAGGATGTAGTAGATGGTATAAGGAAAAAGAAGTATTAAAATAATATTCTGTGGAAGTATGTACATAGATATTTGTTTATATTAATATATAATTCAAAGGAGTGGTATAAAGATAATACTAAAATAGTATGTTAAGAGTCAAAATATTCAAAATTCCTCATTCTGGCAAGGTTAAGAAATTAATCTTTTTTTTCTCATTGAGTTTATTGGTACATTTTAGGTATACAGTACACTTACATTCAACATTGGGATCTTGTACCTTTACATGGTCTTGGTTCTCATTTTTCCCCATACCCTGCCCTCCCTTCACGCCCTCCTCCCTTCTCTATTTACAAAAACTTTCCATTTTTTTCATTTTCTCATGATTTTTTTCTTTTCCCTTATTTCCTTTCCCCTACTCTTCCCATTTCCCCTACACCTTTAGTCCTTTTCTTTCTATTTCACACTGTCAATTATACCATTTGGATCTTATGTATTATTATAGTTATTCACACCAGAGAAACTATTTGGCATTTATACATGTGGTATTTATTTCACCTAGGAGTATATCCACAATATGTATCCATTTTCCTATGAATAACTAATTTCTCATTCTTTATGGCTGCATAGTATTCCATTTTATAGAAAAACCACATTTTCTTTATCCAGTCTCCAACTGATGGGCAAATGGGCTGTCTCCAAGGTTTAGCTATTACACACTGTGCTGCTATAAACATAGGTGTGCATATATCACTGTGATATGATTCTTTTAATTGTTTTGGAAAGATACCCAGCAGAGGGATGGCTGTGTCAAAGGAACCTCTAGTCCCAGCTCTTTGAGGTATCTTCATATTGATTTCCATAGTGGTTGTACCAGTCTGCACTCCCACCAACAATTGAGAAGGGTTCCTTTCTCCCTACAACCCTCCAGTATTTATTATTGGTTGATTTCTTGATAGCAGCCATTCTTTGTGGGGTGAGGTGGAATTTCAGTGTTATTTTCATCTGCATCTCTCAAATGACCACTGATGTGGAACATTTTTTCATATATTTAATTGATGCTTTTACTTGTTTGTCTGAGAAATGTCTGTTCATTTCAATGTCCATTTTTGAATTGGTTCTTTATATTTAGGGGGTCTGGTTTTTTTTTTATTTCTTTATATATTCTAGATAAGAGTCCTTTGTCTGAGGAGCAGCTGGTAAAGGTTTTTCCTACATTGTAGGTTGTCTTTTAGTTCTGTTGATGGTTTCTTTTGCAGTGCAGAAGCTTTTTTAATAAGATGAGATCCCAGGTGGTGATTCTTTCTGCCCCAAACTGAAAACCTTCATGTTAAAATCAGGAACAAGACAAAGATGTCCACTATCACCACTCCTCTTCAATATAGGTCTAGAAACATTAGCCACAGCAATTAGGCAAGAGAAAGCAATTAAAGCAATAAAGATAGGAAATGAAGAAGTTAAACTATCATTATTTGCTGATGATATGAAACTCTACATAGAAGACACAAAAAATTCCACCAAAAGGCTTCTAGACTTAATTGACACTTTTAGCAGAGTAGCTGGACACAAGGTCAACACTCAAAAATCAATAGCCTTCTTGTACACAAATAACAGACTCACTGAGAGAGAAATTAGGGAAACAATTCCTTTCACAATAGAATAAAATAAAATGAAGTATCTAGGAATCAATCTAACGAAGGAAGCAAAAGACCACTACACTGAAAACTACAGCACTCTGAAAAGAAGAGATTGAAGAGGATATAAGAAAATGGAAAGATATCCCCTGCTCCTGGGTAGGAAGAATCAACATAGTGAAAATGGCCATACTACCAAAACTGTTATACAGATTCAATGCAATGCTGGTTGAAATTCCAACACTATATTTCACAGAACTAGAAAAAAATAATCCAAAAATTCATTTGGAATCAGAAGAGGCCTAGAATAGCAAAAGCCATCCTAAGTAACAGAGACATGGCAGCAGGTATAACAATTCCCAATTTGAAACTATACTACAAAGCCACTGTGATAAAAACAGCATGGTACTGGCAAAGAAACAGACCTGAGGATCAGTGGAATAGATTGGAAAAATACAAAAACAACTCCAGATGTACTCAGCTACCTCATATTTGACAAAGGGGCCAACCATCCTCACTGGACACAAGATAGCCTCTTTAATAAATGGTGTTGGAAAAACTGGATTTCAACCTGCCAAAGATTAAAACTAGACTCTTATCTTTCACCATGCACTAAACTAAAATCCAAGTGGATTAAAGATCTAAATATTAAAAAAGAGTCACTAAATTTGCTGGAAGATAAGTTAGGCAGAATTCTTGAAGACATTGGCATAGGAAAAGACTTTATGAACAAATCAGTAGCATGGGAAATTATTTAATCTTTAACTTAGTTAAGTCAAATACTCAAAGTAATATTGTAAGGATAATAGATAAAGATGAAAAAGTGTATAAATCCAAACAAATCATGATAAATAGAATAAGGAAAAAATACAGCCAAGCCCTTCCTCCAATGGCAACATCAGAAAAAAAGATAGATAATCCAGGACAAATAGGAATTAAAAAGTAAAATAGTAGAAAAAGCCCCAATAAAAATCATGTTAAATGTAACTGGACTAAACTTAGATGTTTTGTTTTGCTTTTTTTAGGTACCAGGGATCAAACTCTGGACCTTGTGCTTGTGAGGCAGGCAGTGGAACCACTGAGCTAAAATCCCTGGCCCTTGAACTTTAGATGTTTTATTAAATTTTTTAAAATTGAAGATTGAGGCCCTCACTTGTGTTAGACAAACTCTACCACTGCACTATATCCCCAGTCTTCAAATTAGATTTTTGAAAACCTAGATATGTGCCATTTTGTGAGACATGCCTCACACATAAGGATTTGGCAAGATGAAAAGAAAAGTAAAGAGGGGGCTGGGGATTTAGCTCAGTGGTCCTGTCGCCTGCCTCACAAGCACAAGGTCCCAAGTTCAATTCTTGGTACCAAAAAAGAAAACAGGATAGTTTGTTTTGCAGGACATATTATACTCACATTTGAACTTAAATAAATGATAGTTTTCATCCAAGTCTTGATAGCTCAGTTTTATAGTGACCATGACACCATTCTTGAAAATAAAAAGAAATGTACATGAAAATAAAATGAAGAGGAATTTTTTTTAGAAAAAACACTAAACCTGGGGTAGTTATATTCATATCAGCATAACAGATTTTTAAGCCTAAAGTATCATTAGAGGTAGTTGGCATCATTAGAATTACATTTTAAATTCACCAGGAAGATATAACAATTCTAAAACTCTACAGAGTGTGTAAAGCAAAAATTGACAGGACCACATGGTAAATAGATCAACTTACCACCCACCATCTCAGTACCCAACCTCTCTGTTTTTTGCCATTCAAACAGACATTATAGTTAGAAACTCAGGGAGATTTTTTTCAAGCCTGCCTTCAGGCAATCACAGAGTTTTACCTGGCAGGCCCAGGTACAAGGCTGCCTTCCTCCAGCAGACTGGGGCACTGGCAGCACACAGTACACTGCAACCGCAAGCTGAGTGGGGCCAAGGACTCAGGTATGCGTGACATCTAAGTTTAGTCCATGCATGCTCTTTGGTATCTGCCTTCTCTGCTCTAGTGCCTCCCCAGCTGAGCCTCCTTGTGGAGGTCTTGGGCACAGTCTTCAACTTTAAGTACGACCTTCGCTTCATTTTTAGGCATGTCTGTTGCTTAGGCCTCCTTATGGGAAGGAGAGATCATAGATACTTGGTCACTGCAATTGTAGGTGCAGATTGGACTTCACGATGGTCTTGTGAGCTGGAATTGTAGATTTGGGAGCCTCTGAAGAACCCCTGTATCCTAAGAGTTCCTACAGGACTCGCAGAGGATTCCACCTGCCTATTCTGCTGCCACCTGGGTTCACTTTCTTTAGAGTGAGAAATATAAAAATGTCTATGAATTTGAAAAAATCTTTATCATAGTAAAATCACATAGCATAAATTTTGCCATAGTCCCCCCGCCCAAGTGCTTCCCTGCTTCTAGCCCCTTAGGCTTTGCTCCCACTCCAGCCTCCATGAAGTTTCTGGAATCTTTGGTTTGGGGCTCCCTTTTTGTTTGGGGATCCCTCAACAACAAAAGGATCTTTGCACTTGTACCAATCCACCTGACCCTCCACGAATGTGCCGTTCGTGGAGAAAATATACAGGGTTGGGAGGGCGTCAATCCTTTGTGTAGTTCAGCCTCTTGCTTGAACATCACAGATGATTTTATTCTTAGTTTTGGTTTGTTGCTACTCTGACACTTGCCAGGTCTGTGTCTCTCCCCACCCCAGCTGAGTTTCTGACATATAGAACATTAAAATTTTTAATCTTAATCTATTGGACATATATAAAGCTGCATCCACATCTGGCTTATTTCAGCAGAACATAATGATCCCAAGCTCCACCCATGTTATTGCTAATAAAAAGATTCCATCTTTTTATTGCTGAATAGTATTCCATTGTGTATATGTCTCACATTTTCTTTACTCATCAGTTTTTGGACTCCTAGGGTTTTTTTTTTTTCATTTCTTGAATATTCTGAATAGTGCAGCATTAAACGTGGGTGTGCATATCACTTCATGTCCTCTGGATATGAACCCAGTAATTGGATTGCTAGATCATGTGGTAGTCCTAGTTCTAATTTTTTGAGAAATTTGAAAATCTTTAGTACTAAATAATAACAAATTTGAATTATCAATATTTGTGAGGTACAATTAAAGAAGTATTTGGAATTTTTCATAACATTAAATATCAGAAGTGTGGGAAATGAACAAAGTATTCAATTTAAGAAATTAGAAAAAGAACAACTAAACAAACTAACGGCAAGTACAGAAAATAGGTAATATGAGCAAATAGGGTCATATAGTAAAAGGCATTAGAGATCATTGACAAAAGTTAACTTTTAAAAAATACCAATTAGACAATCACCTGACAAATTTTATGAAGAAAGGAAATTATAATATTATAATTATATAATTATATATAATATTAAATAATATTAAGGATGTAAAATAGAACAGTCACATATATTATAGATTTTAAAAGTAATCAGCACTATGAATAATTTTATGCCAATAAATTAAAGCTTAGAAAACAATTTCAAATACCTAGAAAAAAATAGAAAGTCTCCACTGTAAAGGAAAATAAAGTAGTAATTTAAAATGTTTTAATGAAGAAACACAGACTCAGCTGGATTTATAACAATCTTACTCAACATTCAAAGAACAGATAATTCCATTCTTACATAAAGCATTCCCCCAAAGATAAAGTAGCAACTACTGGGTAACAAAGGAAATGACAGGCTAAGGAAACCCTAGATTCTTTCCTTCATAAGTGAAAGTGGACTTCTGGCTTCCTGTAAGGCCACACTTGAAAGACTTGTCTGTCTTTGAGCTGAGGAAGAGCTCACCAGCACTAAAAGCCTCTTTCACAGGGGTAGGAGTGTGTATCACAGCTACTAATGGGAAGGGTTGAAAATTATGGCTGCCCAGTTAGGAGTGTAGCTCTGTGGTATAGCATGTGTTTAGCAAGTGCAAAGCCCTGGGTTTAGTCCCCAGCAACAAAATCATCATCATCAAGTTGTGTCTGGCTGGGGCAATGGATAACAGTTGTAGCAAACAAGCATAAAAGCTGAATAATGACATTTCTGTGGAGGCTTCTTTAAAGAGATGTGGTGTATTCCAGGAGTCTAGAAAGCCACGTGCATGTGTGTAGCTATGTCCACACTCGGCAAAACGTGAGAAGGCTGTGAGTGCTCAGCTCCAGAGGCTCTGCACAAGCAGGAAGGGATCGTTAAGACAGTTTTGATTTTGACTTCTTCCTCAACTACCTTCTGAAATGTATTGCTTCCAGGCCATTAAGGAATATCTCTCTCTCTCTCTCTCTCTCTCTCTCTCTCTCTCTCTCTCTCTTACTGAGAATCCATCCAAAGAGGCCTTGCAATGCTGGGCAAGTGCTCTACCACTGAACTACATCCTTGGCCCAAGAAAAATCTTTGTCCAATTATTAGTTGACCAATTAGAGACTTCAGGGCCACATGCAATAAAGAATATACTTACAGAATTTGTTCTGAAAAATAACTGGAGAGGGGGTAGAATCTGGTTTCTAGGGTGGTCATGTTTCAGTTACTGCACTCTGTAACTCCAAGATTTCATTTTTATAATTTGTCTCTTCATTGACATTCTCTATTAAAAGAGACTTCACCCTCATACTTTCTTTGTTAAGGAATAGTTTTCTTTAATTCTTGGACATTATTCTAACATCTAGAATTCCTCTGGGACATTTTCTACAGATTGCTTTCTTCCCATGTATTCATTATACTCTCTTGTTTTTTTGTTTTTTTCCCATGTCTCATCATTTTTTGCTAAAAGCTAGGCATTTGTCTTTTTCCCAGTTTTTGGCTATTATGAATAATGTTGCTGTGAACATTCATGTGTGGACATATGTTTCCATTTCTTCTGGGTATATTTCTGGGAGTTGAATTTCTGGATCACATGGTAACTCAATGTTTAGCTTTGTGAGGAACTGCCAAAATGCTATACCCTTTCACATTTCCCGAACAGTATGTGAAGTTTCCAATTTCCCCACATTCTGACCAGCATTTTTATTTTTCTTTTGATTCTAGCCACCCTTAAAGGTGCAAAGTGATTTGTTTCAATTTGCATTTCTGTGATGACTAATGGTGTTGAGCATCTTTTCCTGTGCTTATTGCCATTTGTGTGGCTTCTTAGGTGAAATCCTTATCTGCTGTCATCCTGTGAACCACTCTAATCACAGAGCCACCCCTGACTGCAAGGGTTCACTTTTCACCTTCTGTCATACAATAGCCCATGCTTCCTGCTCACTAACACACCTTTTCTGTCACCTTTGCCGATTTTTCCTCAACTCTGGGATCTCTAAACATTAGACAGCTTGCTTAACTCAGCTCTTGAAACTTTTCTGTTCTCTGTCCCCATGCCCCTGGAGACCTCATCCTGCTCACGTTTAAATCCCATCTTCATGCTGGAGGCTCCCAAATGTCTATCTCCAGCCAAAATGCCCCTTGATCTGTGTCTACTGCCCACTTCACATCTCTATTTTGATGTTAACACTTAACTTGTCCTCAAAACTGAATTCCTCACTTCCTCCTTTAAATCTGCCCTTCACACATCCCTCCCTTCTGGGAAAATGTCAGCTACATCAGATTTGTAATTTCTCAGGCCAAAACTGCAGCATCATCCCTGAGCCCTCTCTCTCAAACACCCCAAATTCAATCTGTCACTAGACCCTGGTGCTTCTACCCTCAGAATAAATCCAGAACTCATGCCTGGCACGCATGAGGAGTTATTTAAAATTAACAGGTAGAGGGCCAGTGATTTAGCTCAGTGGTGCCAGCACCTGCCTAGCAAGCGCAAGGTCCTGAGTTTGATCCCCAGTTACACACACACACACACACACACACACACACACACACATAAATAAATAAATATAAATAAATAAATAAATAAATAAAATTAACAGGTAGAGCTGGGGATGGAGCTCAGTGGTAGAGCCACTAGCCTAGTGTATGCAAGGTTCTGGGTTCAATCCTTAGCACTGTACAATAAATAAATAATATGCAGATATATTTATGACAAACCACATGAAAAACTAACATACAGTCCTACATACTGTAAGTCCAACAATGTAAAATATGGCTCTAATAAAAATTTGACAGAAATAGTATCCTAAGTAAGCCATGGAGCTATTTGCATATTGTCTGATATTTTTCTTTGAAAATATTTATCAAGCCACAGAGTTGCTGAAGAGATGGCGGTGTTTATAATTCAGGTGTTTATGCAGTATGGTACTATTTTAAACAGTCCTATGACATATTTAGGGCAGGAGAGAGGAACCTGTATTTCTGAAGCCTTACTTTTGTCATGCTCTACATACAGAATTATTTTATACATAAGATCTCATTCAATTCTCTGACTTTAAAAAAAGGTATAATTGACATACAATAAACATCTGGAATGTTTAATATTCTTTGATAAGTTTGAGGTGTGTATATACCTGGGAAATCATCAAATCAGGACCATGGACATATCCACCACCATGGAAGTTTCCTTCTATCCCACTGTAATCTTTTTCTTTCCACCTTTTTCTGAGGCCCCAAAACAACCCCTGATCTATTTTCTGTTGCCATAGATTAGTTTGCATTTTCAAGAGTTTTTATACAGATGAAACAATCAATATACCCTTTTTTTCTTTTTTTTTCAGCTTTAATGAAGTTTATTGGTACATTTTAGGGATACAGTACAGTTGCATTCCTTGTTGGGATCTTGTACCTCTACATGACAGGTCTTGGTTCTCATTTTTTCCCCTTACCTCTGCCCTCCCTTCACCCCCTCCTCCCCTCCCCATCTACAAACACTTTATTTCCATCTTTTCATTATCTCACATTTTTTTCTTTTCCCTTATTACCCTTCCCCTGCCCATCCCACCTTCCCTACACCTTTAGCCCCTTTCTTCCCATTTCACAATGTCAGTAATCTTATAATATACCCTTTTTGACCTTTTGTTGGATTTGACTCATGTGATTGAAGTAGGTTCATAGAAGTTATGTAACTTCCCTAAAATCATACTGGAATAAGAGATGGACCTGGGATCCCAACCCAGTTCTGCCTGTCACCTCTGTGTGCTAAAAGTGAAGCTTTGAACGGCTGCCTGAATTGTCAAAAGTTATAATGCCAGCAAGTGGTCAAAGTAGGACAAAACTCACTATGCCATGGGCTCTTGGTTATTTTTGTGGCTACTGGAAAGAGTCTGTGACTCATTTTCGATTTCACTGAGACTGTATTTTAAAGTCCCAGCCATTCACTTGACCCCACAGTTGGCCCCACAGAGAAGAGCCTGTGTAGGATGTTTTGGGAGAAGCTTTCATCAACAGTTTGCTTCAAAATCGATTCCTTTAGAGGCTGCTTTTGATTTCTCTTGAATTGTTGTTCTCCTTAGGAGGACACCTGACTGAAGTAGAAAGGAGCCATTTGTCAGTTGAGTTTTTCCTTCCTTTGCTCTCCTTTCCTTTCTTTCTTCCCTCCCTTCCTCCTTTTCTTCATTTACATTTTTCTTCAGTTTTCTCTTTTGTTTATGGCACTGGGGATGTAGCTCAGGGGTAGAGCACCTGCCTAGCATGTGCAAGGTCTTGGACCTGATCCCAGCACCACAAAAATAAAACAGAAAGTACTCATTGTCCCGGAGTTCTCATTACCATTTCATTAGTACTTGCTCATACTCTAGGTGGCCTAGACTACCAGGATAACCCATGAAAAGCAGTAAACATGTCTGGTTTATGAATCTCTAAAGCTGTCACATGCTACTACTTGATTTCTAATTGGTGTATTATTAGACATGTCGGATACCTTTGTATCTAGGAGCTCACGTTAGTTTTACCTTAAATGTCCGTGTCATACCTGAAAAGTTTCACTAGTGGGTTAGAAGTTATAGACATATTGAAGAACAAGTTTTAAAAGACAGAAAGCAATTTATATCAAGCAATAAAATGATTCCCTGAGAAATGTATTGAAATTATTTAATACTTTTTAGAAAGGCATAAAAAAAATTCACAGTATTTTTACATCTTGTTTTTGTTTTTTGTTTTTTTTGAGACAGGTTCTCACTATGTAGTTGAGACTGACCTGGAACTCACTTTGTAGCCCAGGCTGGTCGTATTTTTACATCTCATGTTTTAAAAAAATGATTTCAGTTGTGTACAACTATTGTGTGCTATGAATGCCAAGTTGAATGTCAGAAACCATATGCTTTAACAAATATTCTGAAGATTTCAGCTAACTAACCTGTGAAAAATAATGTTCTGTAACCACTGCAGTAATGTATTTAAGGGGATACGAGACTCTGCTAGCTCCCAAATCCAAAGTGCAAGCACAAATACTCTGGGGAAATATGTCAATATGTACAAAATTGATATGTAAGTCATATTTATAAAAATGTAAGCCAGAAAGGAACAGAAATCAACTTTAGAGTCTGGCTACATAAACCACATCTTCTTAGATTTATGCTCAGACAACTCAGCCAAGGAAGAGGAAAGTATAGCACTAAACAATTTTTCAGTGATGATATTGGGAGGGAGATAAGTCAAACTCAACCCTCCTGAAAATTTCCAGGTTATAACTTTGGACTTGTATTTATGAGACCTTGAAACAGCATTCAAATCTCCTTCTTAGAGGCAGATGAACTATGTACATGGAACTTGGCAATTTTTTAATAAAAAATAAAATGTACTCTTTACAAAGAGATTTTTCTGACTTCTATACTTGTGGAACCTGTTTGTTCTCTGGCATTTTCAATGTCTCTGATATTATCCTTTATTTATTTGCTGTTTGGTTTGTTTTTACATAGCCAAAGAGCTTATTATAGCTAGGGCAAAATTCATATAAGTGATAAGAAAGGAATATAAATATAGCATGGTAAGAGAAAGAAGGCAGAGGTTTTCTGTTGGAAATCTCTAACTGCAAACCATGAAATCAAGAAAACAGGGGTGTGACGTGGACATTAGGGTTAGAGGTAGGAAGTGAAAGGACCTAATTTAGGCCCACTCTCAGCTCTTTCTGACTTCAGTGACATTTTATTCCAGAGATACCAACTTCCTGGATTCTGCTACTTTCGGATGTCCCACATTCTATGAGTGCAAAGCAGAGAAGATACAAATGGGGAAAGAGATGAGGCTACCCCTCTATTTTTCAATGACTTTGCCAAAGTGGTCCCCCTCCCCGATTCTCTTTTTTCCCATCTGTAAAGTGTACCCACCTCACAGAGCGCTGCTGAGATGAAAGAAAATCATACATGCCCAGAGTTTAGGAAATAGGAAGGCAGCCCTCAAGCATGGTGGTTATTTAGAACAAGAAGAGCTAAAACCAGTATAGCTTGGTTCATGGGACCATGAAGGTGTAGGCTTGCTTTAGGTCAGCTCCTTCTTTTGTTGCTTGGTCTAGATGAAACTTGTTTCCCTGTCTTGTTTAAATAAGCCATCACTAGCTGGGCATTTGATGCATGCCTATAATCAAAGCACTCTGGGGGTGCTGAGGCAAGAGGATCACAAGGCTGAGCCCAGCCTGAACAATTTAGTGACTTCATGAGACCTTGTCTCAAAAATAAAAACAGGGCTAGAAATGTAGACCAGTGCAAAGGCCCTGGGTTCAATTCCTGGTACTGGAAAAAAGAAAAAAAGGAAGCCACCACCTACTGTGTCCGTGCTACTCAGGCTTTCCTATTCATGTAACCCTTACAGCAGCAGAACGTTGAGCTCTGGGGTCCTCAGCTGCCTACCCGAGAAAGATGTGCCTTTTGAGGTCTTGTGTTCTATAAGAAATGTTTGCCAGTTTTGTACTCTATTTCATGATAGAAATGCATTGGTTCCAATATAAATCATTTCCCCTAAGTTTCTTAACACATCTGTCACTCCAGGTGGATATGAGTTTAACTCCTGGAATAGGGTTTAAATTCTCAGGATATAAAAACCCAACCTGAGGAACAGAGGCTGACTCCCAGCCCTTAGGATCTGTCAAGGCAGGAAGGATCGGGGAAGGCAGGTCCTTTGTCCCAGGCAGGAATGCGGCCTGCGTGGAGGCCTACGGTGCAGTATCTGGGTGCTCCAGCTCTCAGGGACATTTCCTTGTTATTGGTTGTCTTGGGTCAGGCTCTATAGAAGCAGATGAGGAGAGAGAGAGAGAGAGAGAGAGAGAGAGAGAGTAGAATGCAGTGCACCGTGACATGGTGACAGAATACTTTCCAGGAAGGAAAGGCTTTCAAGGAAAGAAAGGAAGCAAAATAAGGCTTTGCCAGGATGTGCTCCAGGTAGAGCTTGGCCTTGGCCTGTTCTGCAGGGGAGGCACTGGGGCATGGAGAAGCTGCAGACTTGGCTTTCCTCTGAGACGAAACGAGCAGCCAGAGTCAGCCAGTTGTTGTCTGTGGGGACTGGCATGCTGTTTGAATGCTCCAGGAGGCTTGGGATGTGGTCAGTAAATCCCTTGGATTTGAGCTCACTCCAGCATCTCCTTTGCTGTCAAATGGGGCCCTGGTGTGCTGCGATGCTATGTGAGATCCAGGCCAGGAGGAATCCAGTGACCTGTAATTCCAAGGATAGTGGTGCCATATTTGGCCCTAGAGTCAAATTCTTATCAGAATCAGATGCTGTTTCTACGAGGATGAACCGCTGGCACTCTCTGGATATCGGTGACATTCCTCATCAGTATTACTGGATTAAAATTTTAATTCATCTTCTTGCTCTGCCCTGATCTGCCCCCTGCAGTCTATTTTCAATGCAGCAGCAAAAATGATCCCTTGCGAAGGTGAAATCAGATCACACGGGCCCTCCCCACAGTTTCCCATCTGACACAGGGAACATCTAGAGCACTCTCAGTTATCTATAAGGCTCTCCATGCTCTTGCCTCTTTTCCCCATTACCTCTCTGATCTCATCTCTTCCTACTCTCTCCTCACTCAGCCACCCTGGCTTTCTCAGTCATGCTCATGCCTCAGGGCCTTTGCATGTGCTGTTTCATTTGCCTGGAGTGCTCTTCCCAAGGTAGCCACATAACTTACCCCCTTGGCTCCTTCAGCTCTTGGCTCAAATATACCATTATCAGTCGGGGTTCAGTCAGGGAAGCAGATCCACTATGAGTGTTGTGGGATAAGGAATTATTATAGGAATTAGATCTTATTCAAACATGAGAGCAGCTGAGGAAGTGAAAGTCTGGAATGTTTTTTTTTAGCATCAGATAATCACTAAGCAGTTCTCCTAAAGCACAGTCATGAGAAAAGAAAGGCAGAGCTTGGAGGGAAATCTGAGAAGCAAAGAATATATGACCACTGTCGGACTGTGAAAGGGGAGTTTAAGGTGAGATGGAGGGTCTTCCCTGCGATTCCTGTCCCTCATTTCCCTCTGCTGTGTTCCTGTTCTTCTTTTATTCCTTGACTGTGCATTTTCTTCACGAATTAGAATTACTGCTTATGTATAAAGTCTCTATAGCAAAGACTGCATTGGTGCTCAGTAAATGTTATCTGAATTCATTTAGTTTCCCTCTTAGCCAGTTGTTAAAGTAGCTGTAATCAGTGCAGGGCAGCATAAGTGATCTTAACTCACACTTATTTGGAATAATAAATTTGCTCAATTCTCTTCTATGTTAATTTTATAATTGCTTGTTTGCCCTTGGTAATGGGGATTGAGCCCAGGGTCTTTGCATGGGGCTAAATCACCTTGCCTTTTTAGTTTTTATTTTGAAACTTAGATCACTGAGTTACCCAAGCTGGGCTCAATCTCACCATCTTCCTGTCTCAGTCTCCCAGAGTGCCAGGATTACAGGCAAATATCACTGCACCCACCCCAATTACACATTTCATAGCTAATACGTAGATAACACCATCCATACCTCTACAAAACTTTGGAAATAAAAAAGTACATGAAAAACAAGAAAAATACACCTAAAACCGATATAATTCATCTTATGTTAGAAGAAAGCCAAGATTTTATCTGTGGATGTGTGACTGTGAATGGGGGCGCCCAAAAGTTCAGTTTAGGTTCAAATCAGACGGGACTGACTTGGGATTATGTTCGAAAAGCTCTTAGCACTCTCATGCAGTGGCTCTGAGAAGCCCGGGACTAGCAAAGACAAGGAAATCCCAAGGGCTGGAAGCTGGTAGGATCCCCTCCGGGGCCTAGCTCGAGCCCACCTGACTCAGACCGAGTCTTCAGCACCTGTGGCAGGCAACTGGGAACGAGAGCGCAGCAGGCTGTCGCCGCCTCAGCCATCCACCGCGCTCATCCTGTTCGCTGCTCCCGCTGGACCTAGCGAGTGACCTTCTGCCTGTACTTTGGCTTCTATCACATTCTAGTGGTAGGACTGTTGCAGTTCTTACTACGAATTGCTAAATAATCCGTGAGTGTGGTTACTGTGCTTCCGTCCAAGATATTCTGACCCAAGTTTCCGGGACTAAAAAGGAAGATACTGACCCAGTTTCGGCAGTCAGCCTGATTCTTCACCGGAGCCTGGCCTCCCCCGGACCTTCTCCCGATGACCACCTCCTAAACAGCGATCTGTTCTCTCCGCGGTTGCTCACTCACTTCCCCAGTACCTCATTTCCCTGTTGGTCTCTTCCTCACGATCAGTGTCCTTCACACTTGGACTGGCGTGGCCCATAAACTATGTAGCCCGACACATGTTTTTAAATTGGCATCTAAAATTTATTTATCTGCGGTGCAGTTAACACATTGATAAAGTGTCACTCTTATAAATGTATCCAGTGGAGTTAAATACCATAGAAATTGGATACCCACCATATGTATTTTTTAAATGCTTAAGTCAGCTGTTCAATAACAGCTGGAAATTTTATATGCTTTTATATGGTTCCTTTTGGTTCTTTATCTAATATTTCCATTCTCTTTCTTGCAGAAAAATTTACCCAACTGTAATGTCTTTTTATTCTTGAAAATTTTCTATTGGTCATTCTAGTATCATTGGCTGCAACAGATATACATACACACATATTCTGAAATTAATTTTTATTTTTATTTCCTGTAGCCTGTCTTTAAATATTTTACAATATCTTGTAGTGTGAGTTATTATTAGTACCAGTACATAATTAATCAAAATATCAGACAGTTACAAACTTTGTGAGTGTTTGTTCAACATACACAAAAGGATTTTATTGAAAATTCCTCACTTAACGGGATGAATGAGGCTACATTTTAAAAATTAATATATTTGTGGATGAATAAAGCTATTGCTATTGTTAGATGCGTTATTATTATTACAACTATTGAAATGGGCTTTAACATGAATTCTTTTTTTTTTTTTCATGTGGGGATCAAACCCAGATGTGTTCTACAACTAAGTTACATTCCCAGCCCTGTTTGTCTGTTTGTTTAGGTACTAAGAATTGAACTCAGAGTCTTCACATTGAATTATCCCCACCTTTTTAAAATGTTGAGACAGGGTATCACTAATTGGCACAGGCTGGGCTTCAACTTGCATCCTCCTCCTTCAGCCTCCCCGAGTGCTGAGATTATAACCATGCTCCACCATGCCAAGCCACACTTTTCATTTTTTGTTTTGCAGGCAGAATCATGCTAAATGGCCCAGCCTGACTTCAAACTAAGATCCTCCTGCCTCAGCCTCCTGAGTAGCTGAGATTACATGTGCCACTGCACCCAGCACTTCTTTTCCTATTTTTCAGCATTATAAGTAGAAGAATAAGGGGATATCTTGTTCACATAAAAAAGAACAGATGGGAGTAGAGGGAGTTTTGTTGTAGCACTGTTGCTACATTTTTGTATGTCTTCTAAGTTATACGCCAGGAATGATAACCCATTGCCCATCAGCCGACAGCTGCATTCTGTCTACCTTCAGTTCTGTTAGTTAAAAGAACAGGCAACCACCGAGCTAATCAGACAATCCAGTCTTTACAGTCTTCACTACCTCCACACTGTTGGCAGCATGTTGAATCGTGGCTTCCTTCACTTGGTGCCATTTGTTTCACACTCAAGGCAAAACACCAGAGTGAGGCTTGTGTGTGAGGGAGGTATGTGTTTCTCCTGCAAAGAGACTGGAAGGCAGATGTGCAGGGGAAGGGGGAGCAGGTCCAGACGGTCACCCGCACATTCCAGGCCAACTGTCAGGAAAAAGTATGTGTGGAAGCTGAGGCTCCTTCATGTATTCACACTACTGCACCTGTTGGCAAATCTTACCTGCTTGTCTGTGGGCTCAGGGCTCCATGCTCCCCAGCTTGAAAAGCTCTGTTTTTTATTTACTGCTTTCTGATGCCAGAGAGTTCCTTGTAATCTTCATACCTTCTACTGTTTCTGATCAATAGGCCTGCTACTTGTTTATATATATTTTTTATATATTTTTTTTTGAGACAGGGTCTTGCTACATAGTTCAGGTTGGCCTTGAACTCACTATGTAACCCAGGCTGGGCTCAAACTGGCAATGATTCTCCTGCCTCAGCTTCCCTAGTGTTCCTATTACAGGTGTGTGCCACCATGCCCGGCTACTTGTTTGTTTTCCTAACAAGATCATTTTCACCTTGCTGAGCAGGCTTCATTCATACTGCATCCTCTGTTGGAGCAGAGGATTGGGGAATGGGAAGCTAACTTTACTAATCTGACTTAGGGAAATGTGATGTATGTAGATTCCAGTTTTAAAAAGATACCCATTTTCATTTTTTTCTTTGTTCTTTTACTATAGGTTACTTTTTGTCCACTTTAAGAGAAATGGACACATCTGCAGTGTGAGAGAAGTTCAAGCCTGTCTGGGCCAGGTGCGCCGCACTTCTGTCTCCTGAGCTAACTTGGAGATCTTGCTAAGGCTGAGCTAACTCACCTGAGTGCATAGATGCTGGGTCCAACAGGCTACATTCCACCCCTTCGCCTTGCCCAAGAAAAATCACTCCACCACGTCTGGCCAATAAGAGATCGCCAAACGTTAAATGTTCCTCCGATGCTCCTCCCCCATGGTTGTCCCTATATAAGCCTGTGCATTTCCTGAATAAAGCGGAAGCGTTCCAGGAACCTCCCCAGAGTCTGCCTGGTGATTCCGCCTTGCCCTTCTAGTCGGAGCTCCTGAACCTTGTTCCGCAAGTGGACTCAGGGATGACAGCACTGCAGTTACCAGCAAGTGAGACGTTTACTAACATGAGGGTTGAAACTGTTTACTAAGATAAGTGTAATTATCCCCCATTAGTTTTAGAGGACATCTAATCGGTTCATACAGTGGATGTCTGCTGTTTTGCCTTCTCAGTCTCCACTCTCTCTGTTAACAACACATTCTTTTGGGTGGGGGGCACTCTCACCAGTACCCGGGGATTTGGTCTCATGAGGCTCGAGTCCCTCACTCCCTGAGCTTTTAGCTTTAGAGTGAGCAAGAGATCTGGGTCGGACTCCTAAGTTCCGGGACTCTGGCCAGAACTGATGGGATAACTGGTCAGATGAGTGCAGGTCTGGAAATGTTCAGGTCACTGTGGGAAGTCCTGGCTGGAGGACAGTTCAGCTCAGGTGGAAACAGAGATAGAATATGGAGCTGGAGGAAAACCTACTTCTGAAGCTCTCCTCTCAGTCTGCTAATCTAAATCATTACCAGCCTGCCCCTAGGCCATCACAACCCTTCTTTCCTCTGCCCTGGCCCTGTAACTCAAAGTACCCTATTCATGGGCCACCTTTAATAAGATTCTTTCTACTCCTCAACCCAAATGGGAAAGTGAGTCATACTGGGTAAGATGCTCAGGAAGCATTGTATGAACTCTGAACCTGTGATAGAGTATGTCCCTGGGGTCCATGTCTTGGGAGCTTGGTCCCCAGTATGATGGTGTTGAAAGGCGATGCAATATGTAAGATGCAAAGCTAGGAGGAGGTCCTCAGGTCAATGGCAGTGTAGCTCAGTGCAAAGACTCTGGGTTCAATCCTCATTACCACTTAAAAAAAAGTTATCTTCATTCTCTGAATCTCTCATTTAAATTTCTTTGTATTCTTGTTCATATTATTTACTTCCCAGTGCTTCCATAATGTCTATTTTCTGTAGTATCAGTTGAATGTTCACGTATGCTATGCTTCAGATATGAGTAGAATGTGTTATTATCTACCTTAACTTTCTGTAATTAATATTAATGGAACAATGGAAAAATAATGGTTACTTAGTAACTTTGTCACGTTACTCATTAAAGGTGATCTCTGCTTTGTATCTCATTGTATATGCTTGTAGTGTCTGTTGTTTTTTTAGTGTGTGTGTGTGTGTGTGTGTGTGTGTGTGTGATAATGGGAATTGTTACTAGTGCCTTCACACTAAACTACATCTCCAACTCTTTATATTTTGAGACAGGGGCCCACTAAGTCATTAAGATATCCAAGCTGGATTCAAACTTACAGTCCTCCCACTTCAGCTTCCTAGAGTGCTGGGATTATAGGCATGCACCACCAGGCCTGGCTATATCCATTCATGTTCAGTCTGTTGCTGTTTTCTGTTTTGTTGGGTTTTTTAAACACTGAAAGCAGAAACCTGTGTATTTGTTTTCTGATGACTATAATATCATCCTGCATAATATCTTGTTGGATAATCCAACAGGAACTTTACCAATCTAACATAGTAACATCCAGTGTTGTTTTTCCTTAAGTTCACTAACATTTGGTGGCTTGGGTTTCAGGACAGCTGACGTGGTGTGGAAGAAGAATCTCACTGGCACAGAGGCTTTCCTCTGGAATGAGTATGGCTTGAACTCCAGGGATGTATAAAACCAGTTCACAACCTGCTAAATGCTAGCTATAGGTCGCTTTGGAAAACATCTTCTGAACTAGTAACAGAGTTCCTCAAAATGTTGTTTTCTGGACTAGTTTATCAAATGTCACCATTCTGAAAAAGGAAAGAAAAAGATTTGAAGCCATTCAAGGTAGGTTATATTACTCTTTGATAACAGGTGACAAACACTTCCAAACACCTCAGTGATTTGAGACAGTCCTGACATACCAGCCGCTCCCTCAGGTCCATGGCAAGACATGGGAGGCAGTGCCTACTGAGGTCTCTCCTGATTCAAAGCCATTGGAGATGTCACCTTGATACAAGCTAAAGGCATACTGGCTCTTACTGTTCCTTCCCACCAGGTAGTGGCACACATCATTTCTACCCAAGTTTCATTGGATGAAACATGTCATACAGCCATACTTGACTTAGAAGAAATAGAAAAAGCAATTTTACTATGTACTCAAAAAAAAAGAGGACTGTAATACTTAATGTCTGCCATGCCCTGACTGGCAGATATGCATCTAAAAGCATAAATAATTTGGAACTACTCTAACTTAGTACCATAGGAAAAATACTATGAAAAACACTCTCTGAAGCTCAATGGCCTTACCTATGAAACCAAATAATAACTATTCTTACCTTGGGGGGGGTGTTTTAAGTATTAAATGAGGAGAGATGCTGGGTGTGGTGTTGAACTTCTGTAATACTAGCACTCTGGGAGGCTGAAACAGGAGGATCACAAGTTCTAGTCCAGCCTGGAAAACAGCAATTTAATGAGACCTTGTCTCAAAACTTAAGAACAAAAATATTTTTTAAAAAAAGGGGCTGGGGATGTAACTTCATGCAAAGGCCAAGCAAACAAACAAAACGAGGTGAGGCTTACTACCTAATACAAACATTAGCTAATTCATAACAGTACTTACTACATACCAGCCCTTGTTCTAAGCAACCCATATAATATGACTCATTTAATTTTGACAATGCTTCAAGGTGAATGCTATTGTCCCATTTTATAGATGATGAAATTGAAGCACAAAGAAGCTAAATAAGTGTCCAGTGTCACATAAGCAACATGTGGACCTGCAAAGTCTGGTGTTGGCTGAAGTCCATGCTCCTAACCTCTGTGCCCATAAAGTTGCTGGGTGCATCACAATACTCAAAACACTTTATTTATTTTTATTTTGTTATCACTTTATCTAAAATAAAGTCTTAGAATTCTCTCATAAAAATTTAAAAACTATTCTTTCACAAAAACCATGATTTTGATAAAAGTACATCAATGTTAAAATAGTATTTTCACAGAAATGAAAAAAAACCCTAAAAGATGCTGTATATTCTGTCTTGGCCTCTGTGTTAGTCAGCTGTCTTTTGTTATAACAAATGCTCAAGATAAATCACCATAAGGGGAAAAAGTTTATTTTGATTCATGATTTCAGAGTTTCTAGCCCATAATTGATTGATCCATTGCTTTTGGATCTGTGGTAGGCAGGACATAATAACAGAAGCATGCAGTGCAGCAAAAGCCCTTCACCTCACAGCTGCGATCCAAAGCAGAATGAGGAAGAGACCAGGGTCCCACACTCTTTGAGGGCATCGTCCCAGGGACTAAGACCTCCCACTAGGCTCCTCCTTTTAAAGGATCCACTATAGTTCCACAGGCTGGGACCAAGCTTATAACACTTGAGAGTTCAAGGAACATTCTAGATACACACTATATTCTCCCCCCAACACACCCTTCTCGGATCACTTGCTCTGGGAGGATCCAGTTGTCATGTCCTGAGGACACTCAGGTGGCATATGTGAAAATGAGTTAAGGTCGCTAGCCAAGAGCCAGTGGGCAGTTAAGGACAGCCAACTATGATGTGAGTGAGGAAGCAGATGGCCCCAACCTTGAGATCCTGAATTCCAGCTAGAAGCTGGACTACAGTCAAAATCCCTTAGGACGACCTAAGGGATCTAGCTAAGATACTTCCAGACATCTGCTCCACAGGAATGGTGAGAGAATAAATGTTCATGGTTTTCAGCTTCAAGGGATAATTTGTTACACAGCAATGTATAACTAAAACAAATATTGGTGCATGAAAGGGGATGCTGCCTTATAAAAACCTAAAATGTGAAAGTGGTTATTTTAGATACTAATTTTGGCCTTTTGCCTACCTACATACATTTTTAAATTAGCTTGTTATCTTATTTAAATAAGCATGCCAAGATTTTGGTTGAGATTGCATTGACTCCATAGCACAATGTACAAACCATTGCCATCTTACCAGTATTAAATATTCCAGCCCATAATTATGTTATATCTCTTCATTTAGATTCTAAAAATCTATCAGCAATATTTTATTGTTTCATGTCTATAGGTTTTGCACATCAATAATTTTATTTTCAATGTTTATGCTATAAATGTTTAAAAATCATCAAGAGTTCACTTACAAGGCTGGGGATTTAACTCAGGGGTTCTACCACCTGCCTCACAAGTGCAAATGACCCGAGTTTGATCCCCAGTACCAAAAATAATTAATTAATTAATTTTAAAAGTTCACTTACAAATATAGTGAATTATATAAATATACTTAGAAATTTAGTGAGTTTTTGTCATCATTAAGAAATTTTTCAGTTGTTCGGTGCTTGTAAATAGAAATACAATGTGGCATCTTTTTCATGTTGGTCTTATATATCCTGTGATCTTAGTTCTGATAGCTTTATAATAGATATTTTTGAATTGTGTATTTATTTTATCATGTAATCTTCAAACAATGACAGCTTTATATTTTCTAATCTGAATTCCTTTTGTACAGTTAATACACATACACACGTGCATACTTACATACATGCACACATGTATGAGTTGATTCAATTTGCTAACATTTTAGAAGAGGTTTTACCCCTACATTATCTATACTAAAATGTGTTAGCCTGGTTTAGGCATTAGAGTAAATGTAACCTTATAAAATGATTTAGAAAGGTTTTTTTTCCTCCTTTTCTGTTTTGTGAATTTATGTAGTTCTATTATTTTCTTCTTTAAAATTACACAAGAATTTACAAGTTGTAAAGAAATTTACAATTTCTTTAATACACATAAAGCCACATATGTTTTGGTTTCTTCTTGGGTCCATTTGGGCAATACTTGTCTTTTAAAGAATTTGTCCATTTTATCCTGGATGTCAAGTTTACTACATAAAGTTCTGAATAATACTGCCTTATTAACTCAATATTATAATTTGTAATTTTTTAATTTTATTTTTCCTTGATCTATCTTAGAATTATCAATTTTATTTGAAGAACTAGCATCTGGTTTCACCAGTTTTCTCTATTTCTTCAATTTTTATTTCACTGTTGCCTTTATTATTTCTTTTCTTTGCATTTGTGTGCATAGGGCAGGAGCAAACATAGGACTTCTGCCTTCAAATCCATGATCTCATCCCAAGCCCCATGGAGTCTTTATAAGCTGTCTATGGTTGACAGAATTCCAAGTTGGCCCATGCTCTCCACGCCCAGTGTTACAGCCTCCTCTCAAACGTGAGGGACCCGAGGCCTGCTGTCAGCATGCAGGGTACGGCAAACCTTAGTGGCTGTCACTCCCATCATTGCCTGCTGTCCAAGGCTCTAGATGAGGATGCTTCTAAAGAAGCAGCTATGATGGGAAATGCCAGCAGACAGAGCCTCATGGCAGGGGACAGCAGGGACTTCAAGACCCAGCGTCCTCCACCCAATATCTGGTAAGCAGCTGGGAGCCCTGGTCATACAGCCACAAGGAAAGGACGGCAGCCATCTCCCAATGGAGTCTCGAGTCGCAAAGCAGTCTTCAGGTGAAGCCTCCAGATGAGAACGGCCCTGGCCAATGCCTTGCAACTCAATTTTATTTCTAAAATTGCAAACACATATTAGAGTTTGCAGGGAATAAAGTACAAACTCCACTGTACTCATTACATGGATTGTAGTCAATAGCTATTAAGATTCTGCTATCATCAGTCTCACTTCCATTCACTGAAGTTTTCTGTTTTGTTTTGCTTTGTTTTTGTGGTCCTGGGGATTGAACTCAGGACCTTGCATTTCAGGGCAAGTGATGGAACCACTGAGCTAAATCCCCGGCACACTGAAGTCTTTTAAAGCAAATCTTAAGAAGAGACACAGGAAAGCTTGTGTCTACAAACCAAGGAGAGAGGTCTTTGGAGAAAGCAATCTGGCTGGCACTTTAGTCTTGTACTTAAAAAAAAATTTTTTTTTTTTGTTTAAACTACCTAGTAGACCTAGAAAACCAATAATATTTGACTAGTACTTTGTTGTACATCTTCTTTTCATCTTTTTATTTTACTTGTAGTATTATATTTAAAACAGCCTTTTTAGTAGATATCATATAATTAGGCCTCTATTTTATGGCCAAGCTGAGACTCTGTCTTTTAATTATAGTGTTTAGCCCATTTATGGTTAATGTACTCATTAATATGCTTGATTTAAGTACACAAGTTTATTTCCTAATCATTTCCCATGTTTTTATCTTTTTTCTCCCTTTCCTATATTCCTTTGGATTAAAAAAAATCTCTTCTATAGTCTATTTAGCTTTCTATAGGGTATTTTTGGCTATTTTTCTCTGTCTCTTTTACTGGTTTATGTAGATTATTAAATGGAAGTGGGTTGAACAAACCAGTGAAAAGAAAGAATTGTTGTCCCTTTGCAGACCTGAGCAATTTATGAGGCACTGTGAGCTAAAACCTAATATTTGGGCTACTATTCTAAACCATCCTGGACTTATACAAACACCAGTCACTTTGACAAAGATACTATGCTTGACTGAATCAATCCTCTCACTGACTTTTTCCAAAATAAAGTGAGAGCGAGGGCCTTCTTTCCAGGGCTTTCATGTCATCCAGAAAGACAGCAGCAGATTAGGGCAAGGGTCAAGGGTCAAGTCACCTTACCAGTACTATTTTCAAACTTAAAATGTTATATAGGTTTTCATTGACTTAGACTTTAGTAGATGTAGTGAATATTTGTTAAAATAGAGAAGACATAAAGAAACAGAAATATAGTATCTTTTTATATGGGATGATTCATTAAAGATGTCAATTCTTTTAAATCTATGTTTAATGTAATAGAGTTCTGAAAAATTTCCTCAAAATGGATATATTTATTATAAATTTTATATGGAAGAGGTATTATAAAAGAAGAATAAAGGCACCCTTGTAAAGCAGGACAAAGGAGACAGACCCATCTCACCAGATAGCCAAATCTATTACAAATATGTAGAAATTTTAAAAGTATAGTATTAGTATTCTAATAGAAAACATCCACGAAAAGGAATTGAGAACCTAGAACAGAGCAGTGAGATATGGGTACATAATAGGGGCAGAAGTATAGACAATTGGGAAATGGAAAGATTATAAAATACCTTGCATAAGAATGATTGCATTTCTACTTATAAAATTTTATCTCTATCTCACAACATATTAGAAAACAAAGATGTAAATGCAAACAATGTAAAATATACAAAGGTTAAAATGTATCAGAGTAAGGAAAACATCTTTATAATTTAGACATAACAAAGATTTTCTCAATCAAAGTATTTTTTCAGCTGGGTGTGGTGGTGTACCCCAACACTCTGGGAGGTTGAGGCAAGATTACAAGTTCCAGCTCAGCCTGGGCAATTTAGTGACTGAATGATACTGGGTTCAATCCACAGTAATGCCAAAAAGAAAAAAAAAAAAACCCAAAACCAAACAATGCTCAGTCACATTTTCCTGCACAGAAGAACAGTAACATTCATCAAAGTATGTGTGCTATGCCCATTACAGAGGTCTACCTCCTGTTTTACCTAGTGTCTCCTCTTATCTAAACAAAGGACAAAGAAAATTCAAACACCAGGAAAAGTATTTTGTACATCATTTCTAATTTAGCTGTTTTCTCACAATAAATAACATGTACAATGATACCATACCTTAGGTGTCAAATATGTTGCCTGATCCAATAACACATTCTTTGACACATTTCATTGGAACTAAATGTTTTGTCTCACTGATAATTTTCTAGACAGGATACGAGCCCAGAACAAAAAATCAAAAGTGAAAGAATATGGTAGCCTGCTCTGCTTGCCATGTTTTTGTGCTATACCGTCCTTCTTGGGAACATTATTCCATGACTATAGCCAGTGCAGGTGGAAGAAAATAGGTTGTGATTTATCATGTTTACTAATGCTATAACTTTGATTTAAAATGTTTATTGTCTAAATAGGAGTTAGAATTATTACTTGCAAAGTCATTGACTTGAAAACTATTTTCATGAGAAATCATATCTCATTTGATTAAAATAAAGACAGAAAATTCAACCTCAAAGAAAACTCATTTGTCTTCTACAAATAGCATTTCAGAGAGTCAGAGAAATTAGAGGTGGAAAAATCAATTAGAACTAATCTACCAGCTTGTCGGAAAGGATTTCTTTCTACAAAATGTATTCTACTTCTCTGTCCAAGTTAATTTTAAATGTCTCAAGAGATGGAGTACTTGTTACATGTTTTTGAAGTCTTTTCTTTAATTGAACTCACCAAGAATCTTTTTTTAATACCTAACTTTTATGTTGAGTATTAATTCAGTACTATTACTTTTAATCACACTTCTTTTTCCTATGCTAATGCCATTTTCCCCAAATTCAGTTTTTGTACTATTTGTAAGGAGCTAGCTTTCACTTAACCTAGTGACAAATGTTCACTTGTTCCTGTGATCTCTTAAAAACCAAAAGATCTGCCGGGCTTGGTGGCGCACACCTGTAATCCCAGCATTCTGGAGGCCGAGGAAGGAGGATCATAGTGAGTTCGAGGCCATCCTGGGCTACATAGGTCAGGGCCTTTGTAGTCTCACTACAAAGGGAGACTCTGTCTCAAAAAAAAAAAAAAAAAAAATGCCAAGGTCTTTTCCTCCATCCTCCTCCCCCCACCCCTGTGCTTACAGCCCTTGTAATGAAGCACTTTAAAGTAGAAGATATTTGACAGGAAAAAAGAGAGAAAGGAGACTGTAAACTGCTCCTTTGATCAACGGGGCTATCAATTCCTTTGCAAATTAGCAGTTTCTTGTTTTCTCTAGTATGAGTAAAGCATTTTCACTTGTGAATGATTTCCAGCTCTTTTTTAAATGTCTTTTCTCTTTTTTAAATGTCTTTTTTCCACTTCAGATCTCCCCTTCCTATTTAATTACATTTGTATAAATTTAGAACTGAGCATTTTTCTAGATTGGATGGTGTTATTTATATTATACCCTTTGAATGCAAAAGTGATGTTTTCCCCTTCATTCCTAAGATTTAAATTCCTGTCCTTATCTGTGCAGAGGATTAACTGTAAGACACCATGCACATGGGTACTTTGGACTCAAATTTCTGCCCTCTGATGATAAGCAAAACAAGTATTCCAAGAGGGGTGAGAGGATATCATATAACCAGAGATGGAGACTGCCCTGAGCATAAGAACATAAATTCTGTGTAGCCAGGGCCATTTCAATAACATGCCAATGTCTATGGTAACAACTCCTGGTAACCTGGGGCAAGGGCAGAGAGAAACAGTGGTAAATTTCACTGTGTGCTTTTATCCTCCCTTAATTGATGAATTCTTATATAGAACAAGCCATCACCATTGTTCTAGAACCACAGAATAAGTATTTATGAAAATTGCTAAATGTTTTTTTCAATAGCAAAAACTTACAGAGACATTTAATTAGCATTCTCTTCTTACCAAGAGAGTTTAAAAAGTACCAAAAATCTGTGTGCAGCATAACATCTTATTAAGAGCTTACAGTATTATCTAGAGTAAGACTGGCATGTTAAATTTTGCCTTTGTCCTTGAATAGCTGTGTGACTTTTGGAAAGTAATTTAACTCTTCTGGCTCCAGTTTGCTCTAGAATAAAATGTTAATAATGCTATTTGAGGAAAAGTTGTATCATAAGTTGAGTTAGTGTTTATAAATTGCTTAGTATAGTACCAGAAACCCTTAACTTCCCTTTTTCTTCCCTTCATTCATTAAACAGATATTTATCAGTTATCTTCTATGTGGTGAGACTGGAAATAGGAGTCGAGTCTACAGTAGAGCAAAAAAGAATGACATCTATGTTGCTGTGTGAAGTGCTACAAAAGCATACAATATGCTCTGGAGTTGAGAAGCAAGCATTTCCCCCTGGGTGGTAGATTCAAGGAAGAATCTTGCCCTCTGAAGGAAGAATGTGACTGTGAAGGAGGTGAAGGAGGTAGGAGGGGGCAATGCTTAAAGCAGGAAGCATATTTCCGTCACAGTAATAGCATAAGCGAAAAAGCAGCAGTGTGTGGAGGTGCATAGTATCTGCCAGTAAGTGAGCCAGTACGGTCAAAGCATTGTGGGTGGGTGATGGCAGAGGGGTTTTTCCTACTTTTGGAGAATCTCCCATTGCGTGAGTTTGGGTTGGGAGACAGCTCGATCTCCCACTGTGAAATCCAAAGGGATGCAAACACTCCTCTTTGTCTCGTACTGCTAGGACATGACTGGGCTCAGCCAATCAGAAACTTCTACCCATGACCTTGCATAGAGAGAGGTAGGGTTAAGATAGGAAAGCTCAGGGCCATTGGTGGCACACTATGCCATGGCCTCCTCTGCGTTATTTGCTGCCAGTCTTCTGTGGATCCTGATCCTTTTCTGCACCTGACTCTCCATCTCTGTGTCGATGCGGAGCTACCTGGTAATCCTCCCTTACTTTATTTTCCCCTGGATAAATTAATGAGAGTGAGTTTCTTCTCTATGTAACTAAGAGGTGTCTCAAAAAATAGACACATTAGTCTTTTGGGTTTATTATTTGTATTTCCTAAGTTTTGTTTAATGAATGTGATGTAGGTTTATAGTTAAGTACTTTTTATTTAATGTAAAATTGAATGCAAATATGAAATAGAAAATAATTTTTAAATAAAAATTTATTTAAAATGCTAAAAAAGATCCAAAAGACAAAAGGATAACTTGTACAGTTAGTCACAGTAGTATAATTCTATGAGTTAGGCAGTTTGTTAGGAGCTTTATGTGCATTACCTCACATACTTTGGTAACAAACACTGTGGTATACGTACTTTGATTACCAGTGTTTTCAGATGAAGAAAACTGGGGTCTGCAGAGGTTCAGTCATGGTCCAGAACTACCAGTGGGAGAGTGGTGCTGCCAGAATTTAAACCTGGATGGCCCCAATGAAGTATCTAGGCTTCTAAACCCGTGGGATCACAGGGAGCCAGTGATCGTCTTTCCCTAGAGGAGGTGAAGGAGCTTCCAGATATGATGCAATATCTAAACTAGACCTCAATGACTTGGTAGATAAAGGAGATTTAAAAGCATTGGTTCAGACTGAGAAAGGTGTGTGCGAGGGCAGATAGGAAAGGGCATTCTGAGTGTCAAGAATACTCATGGGGATGGTTTGCTGCAGTGTGGGGCGTATGGGGACCCTATGTAAAGGTATGGTCTGGAGAAGGGGTGGCAAAGGCATAGGGATAGCGGAGGAGTCCAAAAAATGTAAATCTGAATTGCAGTGAAGGGTTGCTCGCATGAGTTCTTAGGTTTAGAAAAGATTTTACCCTTAAGCAACTGCAAGTTATCAGGGGGCTTAAAGGAGAACAATGACATCACAGTGTCTTATTTTAGAAGGATCACTCAGGCAGCAGTGTGAGTACATGCTTGGATTGGGAGTAAAGGGTATCACCAAGGTCAGTGGGATTGTGAAACAGTGCATGAAAAGCCCATAAGGACGGGAGAGTGGGGACAGAGAGGAGGGCCCAGACTTGATTGGCATCCTCCAGGTGAGAGCAACAGGGTTTGATGATTAATTTGGTGCAGTAGTTGAGGAGGAAGGAAGACCTGAATAGAACCAAGATTTCTAGTTTAGAAACCTGAGTAATAGGTGAGGTCATTAACTGAAATAAGACTGGAAGGAAGGAAATCATCCCACCCCAGGCCTAGTAGAAGCTTTACAGATACTATTTCATTTATTCCCGAATGAAGCCACGATGAAAACACGAAGAGGCCCCTTTTAAAGATGAAAAAAATTGAGGTCCATTAAGCTTTATCTTACCCAAAGTTACACAGCTGCTGAGAGCTGGAATGTGATACCATGCCTTAACTGCAAAGCCCATATTCTTTCCATGATAACAGTCCACCCTTGGATAATAATTTTCATTTGAAAAACTAAGAGTGAAGCTCAGGTGGAAGGGAGGCACAGAATAGCGCCGTCTGAGGAGACACTGAAGACTTGCACTGTTGGTATAAAGGACCAGAGCAGCATTGTGTAACACAATTCTCTGCACTACTGGGAATGGTACGTATTTGTTTTGTCCAATACAGTAGTCACTAGCCTATGGGGCTACTGAGCACATGAAATGTGGTTAGCATGATCAAGGGACTGAAATGTTATTTTTTATTGAATTTAATTAATTTCAGATTAAATGAGTGTGATGAGCGACTACTACAATTTGGAACTAGAAGAACCAGCCAGTCACAGAGCAGTCGTTGACAAAAGGGTCAGGTTGGCACCCCTGAAAAACCACTAGCTATTTGATCATCTACCTCCTATCTGTGGGCAAGATCAGTTCTGAGTCTGCAGACCATAGTTTGTCAGCAGGAATCTTTTGCAGTGTGCATCACTGACTTATTTTGCCAGATTTTATCCTTAGAAGGAGAGTAAGTACAGTACTACACTTTCTTATATGAAAACAAAAAAAAAATCATAATCAATTTTCTCTATATTTTTCTGTGTAGAGTGTTATTTAAGAGCACAAGCTCCAGGCAACTTGCCTGGGTTCAAATCTTTGTTCTGCCACCAACCTCTGGCTTCTTTTAGTGACTTCACATTCTCAAACCTCGCTTTCCCATGGGTAAAACAGGAATAACACAGTAGGATAGTTGTGAGGATTAAGTAAAATACTTAGCCAGTCTCTGACACATGTTAAAATCAGTAACAGTTAGCTATTCTATAACCAGCACCTTGTGATAAGTTTGTACTTTGCACCTCTGTTTTGACATTTACTCTACTCTATTTTTTGCTGTAGAAGGTATCCTTCTGGATCTCTAAATGTCAGAACATCCCTAAAAAGAAGTAGGCATTCGAGATAAAAAGGTAAAGTACTGACGTTATTTTAAACTATTATCTTATTGTAAGCGTGAGCTTTGCAGCTATTTATTTCCTTTTGATTTCTATATTGTTGAAGTATTTTAAAACATGACCAAAGCAAATCATGACCTCACTATTTTGTTGTGATTATTTATAGTCCCTTGGTTAAACCAGAAAGTTCATATACAGTGTGATTAAATAAAAACATGAGAGGCTTTAAGTACTGGCACAAAAGATTTCTTGATATCTTAAAGGTTCGAAAATCTTCCAATCACTTTGATTGGTATTTTAGAAGTTGTCTGATAGGTTGATCAAGGACTGTGTAAAGACTGGTGATTTCACAAGTAGGAACAAGTAATAGGATCCCCTTTGGTGCCACCAACTTCATACTTGGCAACCTTTAGATTAAAAGACAGTGTTTTTAATATAGCCTTGCATTGTCTCCAGAGTTTTAAAAAATTCAGATTCTGGCCAGTCCTGTCCCTGATTTGTAAAATTATTCATGTCTCTGTGATAGAGGTGAATGTCCTCTGTAAAAATCTAAGAATTGGTATAAACCTAATCTGTAATGGTCACAAGTGTTCGTAATTTTTATATGCTGTTCATGGCGTTTACTTCCATGTTTTATAAAACATGCGCTTAGAATAGTCTTGGAATATTTAATTTCCTTAGAAAACAATTCATGGGTGAGTCAGCATTAAGGGAAAAACACCGTTATCAAAACTGCATGCGGCGGTAAAATGAGAAACGATCTTCTTCCTAAACTTAAATGATGAGGTATAGAGGAACCGACTACCTGTTCATAAAATGACTGCGCGGTGCAAGGTTTTACGCAGCAGAGTTAACGTGCGGTTCCATATTCAGCACAGAGGGTCTCAGGGAGCCCTCTCCGCACTGACTCAAGACTGCGATTGCCAGAAACGTCTTTTCCAAGGAGAAAGAAAATGTGCGTCGGCGGAGGGCGAAGGAAGGTGAAAGGCTGCTCCGGCCCCGGCCCGTCCCCTCTGGAATCATTAAGGGAGTTTCCTTGGCTGCAGCAGAACGCGGGGGCGTTTCCACCTCAAACTCTGGGCGCCCAGGGACTTTGCTAATCCAGAAGGTGACATCCCGACCCCCTGGGAGCGCAGCGCGTAGTCGGCGCCCGGGACCCAGCGGGCGGCGAGGTCTGAGACTGGGAGCGCAGCGGCGGGACGCGTTTCCGGATGCGCGCGTTGCCCCGCCCCGCCCTGTCGCCGCCGACTCCACGCGGGTTTTTCCTCCGAGTCTCTAGCTCCGAGCTCTCCCCTAACCCCCGGAGAAAAAGGGGTGACAGGGTGGGGCTGCATGGATCTGCGGGGGTCAGTGGGGTCCGAGGGAATGGAATGTTCTGGAAGAAGACTCGCCCGGAAGCCGGCGGGTCTCTAATGACGCGTTGCCCCGCCCCGCCCTGTCGCCGCCGACTCCACGCGGGTTTTTCCTCCGAGTCTCTAGCTCCGAGCTCTCCCCTAACCCCCGGAGAAAAAGGGGTGACAGGGTGGGGCTGCATGGATCTGCGGGGGTCAGTGGGGTCCGAGGGAATGGAATGTTCTGGAAGAAGACTCGCCCGGAAGCCGGCGGGTCTCTAATGACGAGCGGGGTGGGCTTAGGAGAATTTCCTTTCCTCTCTAGGTCTCAAGGACGCAGCCCAGACCCACATGGCTTTCCAAGCAGTCTGTGTTTTCCCCAAATGGCTAACTAAACTGTGGCAATCCACTGTCCTGCGCCACAGGCTCATGAGGCCGATCCTGGTGTGCAGGCTCGGTTCCAAGAGAGCGCTTTCATAGATTCACAGATTTTTCTGGGCAGTGCTGTTTTTCCATCATAGAAGGCCTTGAGCTGGGTTTGAGGGAAGGGCTGGCTCACAAAAGCAGTTACAGGGTGCAAACGCCGGAAACCCCTTTTCCGCAAAGAAGCCCCCACACGACTAGCAACCCTACTCCGAACCTGCATCGGGGTCCCCTTCTGTACCATCAGCACCTGCACGTCTTCCCTCCTCACGCGTTCCACGCTGGAGATAACTAGATGGATGTCTGTCACCGTGCTGGACTGGGAACTCCATGAAGGCAGAGGCCGGGCTCTAATCCACTTCTATCCCAAGGCCTGGTACAAGACCTTGTGGATTCTTAATAAATTCATAACGTACGAAGAAATCAAATAATGCCCACTCCCACTGCATTGAGTTCCCACATGAATGAGGAAGGTTGGGCAATCAGTTTATTAGTGGAGGGAAGAGTGCATTTTGGAGATTCGAGGAAGAGGATAAAAAGCCGTTACTATGTGGTTACAATTCATTTACCTTTAGGGTTATCTTTCCTAAAGGGATGGTAGGTGGAGCTGCCTGAGTACCTACAGTTCCAAGGGGGAATCCGTAGAGCAGCCCCACCACCCAAAGGGAGACCCCGCGGTCAGTCAGCACGCCCTGCGGGAGGTTCTGACAGGCTCCAGTGTGACGACCGCCACCTCGGAGAAGCGCAGCCTACAGATCCTTCAGGGAGTCATTCAGAGCTCGGGGCAGAGTACTGCTTGCCATTTACTGAGTATCCACTCTTATCGGGTCCTTGTTTGCCTGCGCACAGATTAGGTTATAGATAAACTCCTGGGAGTGGGAAGGAAATTATGTTTTTCCTTTCTGCAGGTGTGTCTGTCCCCTGGCGTCCTCTCGCTGTGATTTTCAGATGGAGTGGCGTGCGACTGGGGCGGGGAGTAGAACCTGGGCGTAGGGGATAAGGCAGGAAGGAGGGGGTCTCGCCCATCTAACTTTCGCTAGCCTGGGTGGGTGTGGGCAGCTCTCATTTAGGGACAAATTTTCCATTGTAAGGAGTTTAGATGTGGGAGAAAAGACAAACCAGGGTTAAGGTTACCCAACTGCCTTTTGGTGCAGACTGACGCCAGGCCACGTGGCGGGGACACCCGGTGCAGCCCCATAGCCCATACTTGGGGTCTCACCCAGGGAC
>NW_022900947.1:31820024-31830848 GCF_012274545.1 Fukomys damarensis | reverse complement strand
GCGCACACCCCCTGGCCCTGGCACCGGCCTCCGCGGTGCGGCTGGGCGCTCCTGCCGGGGAGTTGGAGACGGGGCTGGCTTTTCGGGGGTTGAGACTCGGTGCCTAGAGATGAAAAGGAAAAAAAGTTCATCCCCCCCTCGTAGGCAGAGAGCATTTTAACTAGAAAATGGCTGTGCGAAGGCAGCCGAGTCAGGAAAGCTGGCCCCTGGGTTCTGGAAGCCCCTCCGCTGCCCGCCGGGAGGAATGGAGGGCTGGAAGCAAGGAATGACATTTGCGAGACGAAAACGACTGGGCTGAGGGAGGGATGCGGAGTTCCACAGAAACAATGAAAGGTGGTCTCAGCGTCGGTGAGGAGGTCTAGAACCGAGGGTCAGAGGCTGAGGGGACGTGGGACTTGGATTAAAATTTGTCTGTGAAATCAGACCTTGAGTTGGGATAGTTTTAGAGTCAAGTTCTGCGCAGTTTTGAGCCATGACTGTCACGAGCGATTTTGGATAGATCAGTCGGAGAGGGCCGAAATTGAGAGGAAAATTAGGTCAGTGTGGACAGCTGGGATAGAAATGGTTTCTTAGAGGGGAGTTGTAAGGACCTCCTCTGGCATTGACTGTACATTGTGCCCGATGACTTAAGTAAAACATCTAACAGGATATGAGTAGTAGCATCTGAATTCCAAGAAATGAGTAAACTTTGTGAAGCTGGCATTGTTTTGTCATTTGTTTTCATATTTCACTTATTTAAGAACAAACAGCGGCATCTGATCTGTTGTTTTGCATTTTGCTGTCTTAAATCTGTGCCTTTTTTTCCTCCTGTAATGGATTTTACTTCAAATCTTGTCCTCAGATGGCCAAGATGATGACTATCTGAATTTGTGCTACTTGTCTTTCAAGAACAGACAACCCTCCAAAGGGATTTCTTTATGAATCTAGGTATCTTTCAGTTTGTAGCTTGAAAGCAATATTTATTCAACAGTTGTTTGCCAGAACTTGCAGAATCCCTAGAAATGGCATCCTTTTGAAAGGATGACATTTGTCATGAGAATGGGGAGCTTCCATCCTGGGGGAATGCAAGAGAGCAGAGGGGGCAGTAGTGCACTGTGGGACATTATCCAGGAGGAAGACACCACTGTTGTGGGATTTCTGTTGCTGTCCTTTTGTCATGGAGGTACTAGATAACTCCAAAAAGTCCTCATAACGGAGAATGTAATTATGTCCCTTGGTACTGCAGTCTGAGAAAGAACTATTAGGTTGAGATCCTTTCCTGGGGAAGGTGCTTGTCTTTTAATTTTATTCTTTCTTCAAGTGGATACCTTTAACTGAATGAATTCACCCCTAAGGAGCTAGAAAGATCCTTTCTGACACAAAGTGGTGGCTGGAATCTTGATAAGCTAAAATGTAACGGGGTAGCATTTTACTCTTAGCTAGAGTAATATGAATGTTGACTACAACATTACTTGGGGAAAAGAGTATTACACATTACATAGATCCATATGTGCTAACATAAAACATTTTGAAACTGTTACTTTGTGTGCTATGTTTTAACTTTTTGATGACTTTTCTTGCCACCGAGAAACAACAACAAACACTGAATTATTTTTCTGTTACAGCAAGAATGAATGTTGGAAAACCTTGCCATGTTACTAGAAATAGTGTTATATTGATTGTGATTACTGGATATCTAAATTTATCATCTAAGGCAAATGGAACATTATGTCTCTATACTTTTTCAGTTGCATTCAGGGATAGTATCCTTGTGACATAACATCTTAAGTTTTCCATCAGTGTAATGGACTATTAAGAAAGTATTTCAGTCAGTTATTACTAGGTATTTGGTGATACTTTTCTTTCCCTGGGGTAAAGAAACTGGCATCAGTTCAATGCTTATTATGTGTCAGGATTGATATTAAGCTCTTTGCGTATACGCTTATATTGTCAGCATCTTCACAAAATATTAGCTGCCCAAGAACAGCTCTGAAGACTCAGCACTCTTTTTTTTTTCCTAAAGAAATCTAACCTTGAAGTTTTATCTGATAGGAAAATATTTCAGTGGGTTCCATTATTATTCAGTAAGCATTCTCTTGCAAAATTGTTATTTAGGATTAGATTTGATTGGACCAGCATGTTTTCAGAATGCTTTGAATGTTGTAGTATATGTGCTGCTGAAGTGAGCACGATTTGAATGTTTTTAAGAAGTGTGCATCCATATTTTAAAACCGTTTGTGTTCATTTTCAGCAATGTTGTACTACTAGCAAATAAAAGTAAATGTAAGGCAAATAAACCCAGATTACCACTTCCATATTAATGTGTCATTAGTGCATATACTGCCTGGTGATAAGTGTTGGTGGCATGTCTCTCAGCTGAAGTGGCAGTGGCAATGACAAACTGTAATTAAGGGTCTGGTGGCATTGGATGGGAAGACCACCAGCCCGAGGCTCCAGAGTCTTGCCTCCTGGGTCCCACTCCTTCGTTCCTTTTATTCAGCGCATGATGTTGGAAAAATCAGTTCACTTTTCTGGCCTCAGTTTTCCCATCTGTAAAGTGAGAATGTATCCTCTGGGTATCTATTCAGTCCTTCTTGGCCCAGTCCAGAGGTCTGTGATGAGGAGGGAGGACTTCATTTAGAGCCTTGGGTGATTTTGTGTTTCCTGAACCTATCCTGTTCCTACTGCCTAGTATTCTTCATTTTGGGGCCCATTCCTACCCAACTTTTCGTTTCCATTTGCTATAAACTGGCTGTCATAAAATTAACTCTGTGTGAGTTCAATCCCCGGTACCAAGAAAAAAAAAATTTAACTCTCTTTGACCCTGGCAGTCTAGGTAAGAGATAAGGCACTGTTTAGATTTGGGTAGAACACATTTGACATTTGAAACTTTTTTTTGGGGGGGGTGATACTAGGGATTGAACTCAGGCTCTTTACACTGAGCTACATCATTAGCAGTTTTTCTATTTTGAGACAGGGTCTCACAGAGGTGCTAAGTTGTCCTGACTAGGCTTGAATTTGCTATCCTCTTGCCTCCCAGAGTACTGGGATTATAGGCACATGCCACTATACCGGATTGGCATTTGGCAGCTTTATAGCATCTTCTGGGGGGAGACTAAGTGCAGCACTTAGTCTCTGGAGTAAGATCATCATTGTCACTTAATGTTAGCAGGATTGCTGAATTGGTTGGGCATGTGCCTGTGGTTGGTGAATGCATCTCTGTGATGTCATTAGCAGGATCACCACCCTTCTCCCCAGGCTATGATGATGGGGCAGAGAGCAAAGGAAACCAACCCTACTTGGTGTTTTCAGTGCACATTGCTTTAGGGATGCTCACAATACTTAGCCTCTTTAACCTTTAAGGAGTAAGTTGAGGAGTAGCCAGAGTTCTTACCCTATTTAAATAATTAACAAATGGACACTGACTCTTATGCTTCTGATCAGAACCAGGTTCCAGGATTCCTGGAGCCCTGCTAGGAGCAGAACAATAATTCCAAACAGTAGATGAGAGCTGTAAGATAGAGGTGGGGGGATAAATATATAATGATTAGGGGAAGGGAGCTTAACTCGTTGTCACTTGGCAAGAACTAGGAAGCCTGGAGCAGTTAAAAGGCTTTGGAGGTCTTTGGGAGTAGTTATAGGCGACATCCTCTTTGTACGTTACCGATTTCCATAGTGTTTGAATCTGAATCTTCTGTAATGGACATGCATTATTTTTATAATCAGAAAAAAAATCCCATTGTATAATTTATTGGTGTATAAAATATCCAGATTGATAGTGACAAAGATGAGAGAACATGGACAAAACAGATGGTATGGATATATAGATTAGGGTTCTTCATTAGTGTTAGCTAATGATTGGACAGTGGTTGTAACTAAAATTAACTATTTTGTCCTTTTCCTTTAGCAAAATTTTATCTGCTAGGACCTGTAGCATTCTGTTGGCAAGTATGCCTCAGGAATTCTTGGGGTAGGAGGAAGAGTGTTTTTTTCTTTTTCTTTTTTTCAACCAAAAAACTGGAGTCTTGGAAGTGAGCTAAAAGGAAAAGTGTACATTCAGGAGAATGAGATTGGAGGGAATTTTCAGAGATCAGCAGAGTAAAGGGGAATGCCATTGTTGAAGAGGATAGGTGCGGCTTTGCCACGGGTAGAGGATATGGCATTTTCAAAATTACTGTCCTGTTCTTCAGAACTTAATTTCTACATAGTGTAAAAAAATAACTAGTAATTGCTATAATGTATAAAAGGTATAGGAAAAGCACAGTGCTAGCCTCAAGGCCATTGCCTGATGATGTTTTCATTGTATTTATCACAGTGATGATGATGATGATGATGATGTAGTGACTATTTCATTAGAGTTCAAATAAAGAAAAGTGTCCTTTTCTGTGAGATTATACCTATCCGATTTTTGGTAAGTTTCTTTTATGAAGTGATGGGAAATTTTCATTTGGCGGCTTAATGGTCTGTGAAATTGGTAAGTCTGAGAATCTGGGCCTTAGATGCAGAGAGCCTGCCCCGTGGGACTGAGTTGAGTACTGGGGTGCAGGCCAAAGTGTGGAGCTTGTGGGTGGGCTGCTGGGGCCGCTGGGGCTGCTGGGCCTTCCAGGAATGCAAAGTCCTGGCGAGAGACTCAGAATCCCGGGAGCTGCAAAGGAACTAATTTTGAAAATGCCCTGGGAAAGGGTATTTTTGAATTATAGCCTAAGGATGATAAGAAAAGTGCCAAGATGAAAAATGAGGGTCTGAGATAGCAGAAGGGGCAAATGATTGAAATGTGAATTGCAGCAGGCAGGCTTGGAGATGTATCTTGGCATTTGTTTCTTTGTTTGCTGGCTCTGCCTGCCAGAACAACATGCTTTAGCAATTCATAGTTGTGCTTCTAGGAAATGCTGTTTTGTTCAAAGCCCTAGAACCAAGAGTTGTGTCATAGCTAGCTTGTTATGGGCCTCTCCGTTACCCACCCCTCCAGTGTGATCCTGGAATAGCTAGAAGAAGCTTAAGAGTGATTTGCCTGTGGAATTGCTGTTGTTTGCCTTTAGTTTTGGTTGATCTTGGGGGACAGGGAGAGAGTGAAAAAAGAAAAAAGTTATTTCCAAGTTTTAAGTGGTAGCTTGAGAAAGTAAATAATGTGTTTTCTAATAATACATCAAAAATCTGTGCTTAGTTGTATTTGTATCTCATTGATCATAATGTTATTGTAGAGCTATTTGTGGTAAGAACTTTATTATTGTGCTACTTAATCTTACAAAAAAAGAAGATACTGTCCCTATTTTACAGATGCAAAAACTGAGGACCTTTTTACTAAAGTAGCACAGAGAACAATGGTGCTTCTCCCTAAACTGTCATCAGTGCCCAGGAGCCTGTGGGTTGCCAAGCAACTGATAGGATGAGAAGTAACGTTTATTAAGGGCCAACTGTGTGCCTGGTACTATGCAAGAAGCTCATCAGTACCTCTGATCTCTCATTTTGAAGGTGAGGAAACAAACCATGACTGAGAAAAGTTAAAAGAGTCGCCTGGGCCTTAAACAAATCCTGTAGTCTTGTTATTTCCACCATACTGTGAACTTTCTTAAAATTAGCATTTTGGGAAAAGGTGAACATTTCTCCTTTTGTCCATTTTCAAAATAGACATTTAACCAGACTTTTCCTAGTTAGTGGTAGGAGCTCTTTCTTCTACATTGTGGCCCTGATGTATATTTTAAATTTGAACACAGATTGAATTGTAGGACCCAAATAAAATTTACAGATATCCCTGAAATTAAGGTTTGCCCTGTTGAACCTTTCTGTCATGGAATACAGAGGAAACTGATTCGTTGTCACATGCTAATTGTGATTCAGTGTTGGGAGAAAGAGACTTCTGATGAGGCTGGCAGGGTCTCTCTGGCAGCCCCTGTGGCCAGCCTGAGACTTCCTCACCACCACAGTGTTGGGTCTGGAGAGAGGACCCCTACCGTGCTGGATGTTGGATGCTTCCTGTTTGCTGCTTGCTCTAGTCTTATCTTCTGATCCTTATTTGGTTTCTCCAGTAGTCTTTTGTCTTGGACAAGTCACTTGATCTGTGACATTGAATATACCAATTTGCTGGCAGTCCTGTTTATAGATAGAAGTAAGTTAGAATTTCCTAACCATGAGTTTTCTTTGAGTTGATTCATTTTACAATTAAATTTATAGACAGAGCTGAGACGCGATCAGAACTCTCAGGGGACTTGGATATGCAGATACCTTGGGAAACACTTAGGCAGCCTCAGAATCTTCAAGTCATCTGAGCAGAACCCTGGTACTTTCCCTGGGTGCCAACTTTTATTCATGCCTTTTCCAGGTCGTTAGTGAAGAGACATTCATTTGATGACACCCAAGAGCCTCCACCACATTTGTTCATTCCTTTGTTCAGCAAGTGTTTATGGAGTACATAATTCATGCCAGGTACTGTGTCAAGCCCAGGAAGACAGAGAGGAATATGCCAGGGCTTCCATAGAGGTGCTGAGGAGCTGCAGTAGAGGTATGTGAATGAGGTCTTGTGAGAGTGGAGAGAAAGGGAGCTGACCTCACTTTGCAGTGGTGGGGAGGCTTCATGGAAGAGGAGTCATGGACCCAAGTGCAAAATCCCCATTGCAGAAAGACCTCCAGCCATCTCCGTTCCCGACCTTCCTTGACTCACTGGAATTCTTGTAGCCTGTTCTTTCTACTCAACAGTTGAGATTTGCCACTCCTTCTATGAGGGATTTAGGGATTTGGCTTTCAAATCTGTATGGCTCTGGTTCTGAAAGGATACAGTTTGCCTTTCAGGGCTTTCTTGGCAATGCCTGGAGACACTTTGTCAGGACTGTGGAGAGAGAACTGCTGGCAGCTGCAGATAGAGACCAAGGATGCTGCTACACATCCTCCAGTGCATACACTCAGTAGCCCTTTTGGGAAGTGTACAGCTTTGGTGGTTAAGGACCAGATTCTTCAGGTCATAATATTGCTCTGCAGTTAATAGCTGCATGGCCATAGATCACAAAATTCTACTAGGCCAACAGAATCACACAGTGCCTCAGTTTTCTTATCTGCAAATAGGAATACTAATGGTGCCTGTAAAATATGGCAGTTATATTTCATGAGTCAATACATGGTAAGGGGTCAGAACAATACTTGGCACGAAACAAGAGCATAACCATCACTATTATTTTTAGTTTTAAAGTAAACTTTTCCTTTTGATCTAAAGAGTTTGAGTTTGGAGAATCCAGGGCAGCTGAGCTTGTAACACCACCTCTCTGTGTACTTTTGTGTAAGAATTGACCACTGTTGTGGTGTGTCTCTGGTTCCTTTGTGTCCGGTGGTTTTATTTTCCCGCTGTTCCACCTCTTGATTCTAGGGTTTTCAGTAGCTGCACCTTTCACCCGCCGCCCCAGAACCAAATTTATGCCCTTACTGAGCCTTCCCCTAAAGGGCTGAGAATTATATTTCTGATTTTCCTTAGCTCTGTCTATTTTGGGAACGGTGAGAAAACGGGAAGCAGGTCAGAGAAGATGTTGCTTTACTTCCTGATCGTCACGCTCCCCACTCTGTAAAATTCTGAGGTTGAGAGGCAGGTGGTAGTAACTGCTTGCAACTCTTTCCTCGACGCCTACTAGCTCCACCTCCCTGTAGGTGCCTACTACTTCCAAAATACCCTGTAATTGGGTCACAACATCATCTGCCTGCCAGGAATCATTTCTAAAAATCAAAGCAAAGATGTAGACGATGTCAGTGCGATTTGAAACGTCTCCGTCCTCTGCTTTGAGGCATTACAGCTATTCTAAAAACAAAAGAAGGCCACCTTGTCATCTCAGTTAGATGGCAGTCTTTCTGTGGCCTAGAACTGTGTCTTATTTTCATACGTTAAGGTGTTCACTGTGGTCCCTTCTGAGAGGTAAGCTTTTGTGGAAACTATTCTACAGTTCAAATTTACTGTTCCATCCAGTGTTTTGGTTGGTATTGACAGACTGGAGAGAAATTAAGAAGTTCATTTGGTTTGTTGTGCTGATTCCTTCACTGCGACACTGTCATCTCTCCCCTGAATGAGGGCAGCGGCCTCCAGTGGTGACCTGGCTTGTCCTGCATTCATTCAGTTTGGCTTCTTGATAGCTGGGCACTGTTCCAAATGTAGCACGTGAGACCAGACCAGGATGCCACTGACTGCTTGGAGCTCTCAGTCTAGAGAGAACAGCTCACAGCTAGAGAACAGATACTGTGCAATGAGATGGGAGCTACCATAGAAGCACTTGCTGCTTTGCAGGCCAGCGCTACCCTACTGAGCTGGAGGGTGTGTCCATAAGGCTTGCGGGAGGCAGGAGAGCAGCTTGGCCTGTTCTGTGTGCACCTGTGCCTGACACCTGCATTCTGCAGTTGTCTAAGGCACCGTGGTGCTCACCATCCTGCCCCTGTATGGAGCCCTGCCGTTCCTGGCAGCACGCGTCTCCTTTTCTTTCCACCACTGCCACTTCTCACCTCAGAATTTGTAGTTACCTTAGCCGTGGCTGCTTGCTGTTTCTTTTCTGCACTGCATCCAAGGTGATCTTTTGCAGTCCTCTGCAGGTCAGGGCATGTCCATCCCTTCCTTCCGAGGCTTCTTATTGTCCTCAGGGAGATGACCACTCTCCTTGGCACTGCGCCTAACACCTCTATGATCCGCTTTCCATCTGATGCTCTGGGCCTGTGCCCCACTCTTCTTACAGCATGCCAGCTTTTCTCTGGCTCTGGATGTTTATCCTCTGCTCCTGCTGGCTGTACCCATGCCTAACATCTATTTTTTATCTGCATAACTTTCAGTCCTTCTTTAGGAAGAAGACTCATCATTGTCTGCCTCAGTATACATCCAAATAGTTTGTGAAAATTCATCCTACTGGGCCCCAGGGTTTCTAATTTTGTTGGCTTGTGGTATGGCCTGATGAAAATGTGCATTTCTAGTAGTTTCCTTGGAGATGATGATGCTGCTGGTCTGGAGTCCACTCTTGAATGTCCCAGATACACATTGGCATCCAGGACAGGGCCTGGTCTTTGCAGAGATCTTTTACCTTTTTGACTTCAGGAAGGACCAAAACTAAAACATGCATCAGTCGAAAGTAAATCTAAAAGTCCATACATTAAAGTTGTGACAAAGATCCCAAAACATCAGTACAAAGCCAGGGTAGTGTTTACCAATTCTGACTATGAATTCATTTTTCTCAAACTAATGCTCATTTTTAGCAAATCCAAACCTTGTCATGTAGGTTTTTCTCTGTGTTCAGCTGATCTGTTCCACTGCTTTGGGCCCAGTGATAAATGGTGTTTAGAGCCCAAGAGGTCTTTGCTCATGTGCTGTGAGCGGGTTGGACCTGATTCTAGTGCAGTGGTGGTGAACCTATGGCACGTGTGCTGTTTGTGAGAGCTCTGAAAGGTTCATCACTGTCTAGTGTCATGTGGGTCTTCAAGTGTTTTTACACATTGCTTTAGCTTTACTTAACAGATAGTGATTTTGGACTTGAATTATTCAAGTGATAACTTCATTCAGCCTTCTTTAGGGTATAAAGTCATTGCTTTGGATGTCAGCTGACCCTAAGTGAAGGTAGGGGAAAGACAAGAGACCTGTTGGATTTGCTAAAAATGAGCATTAGTTTGAGAGAAATGAATTTATAGTCAGAATTGGTAAACACTACGCTGGCTTTATACTGATGTTTTGGGATCTTTGTCACAGCTTTAATGTATGGGCTTTTAGATTTACTTTCGATTGACGCATGTTTTAGTTTTGGCCCTTCCTGAAGACAAAGCATGTTAACTAGGTCTACCTTTGTGAAGAGATTTGTTCTTTGATATCTTTATAGCTTTAAAATTTATTTATTTATTCATTCATTCATTCATTCATTCATTCTTTATGCTTCTTGTATGGCACAGCAAGCTAGGAAAGGGACAAGGGACAAACTCACTGAAAATTTTCATTTGCAAAGCAGCACAGAATGAGTCTCTTTGAAAGTAAAGTTTGTTAAAGTGGAATAGATAAGAGAGTAAAATAGCATTTGGCCTAGTTGTCAGGGATATGAGGGAGCCCCTTCATGTACTGTTGCTCTCCTGCTTGGGGCATTTTCCAGATGGATTCAGGGGGTCTTGACTGTGAAGAGGGTGAAAGCAGCTGAATTCAGACTGCACAGCCCAAGAAACGGTCTACACAAAGGTGGGGGGTGTGGTTCAAGCTCCAGCCTTGGGGAAAGTAGGATTGGAGCCCCTTCAGGTTCCTTCTAGTTTTAGGAAGATGAACCTCAGACGTGGAGTGGTTGGTGCTTTCAGGTCCCCCTGGTTGAAGTACTATATTTTTATAGTGTTTGTGCTCTCTCTAAAGAGACAGGGAATCTAGCATGAATGATGGATATGTTAGATACTGTTATTAGGGTCAGGGTCGCCATGTCCCAAAACTCAGAAGGAAAAACATCCTATTTTCAGGTAAATGGAATTCCAGCCATTTAAGCAGAAAATGTGTGAGCAGTTGTGCAATAAAATTCACACTCACTGCTCTTATTCATGAACTTAGCAATTGGGTCAGTGTCATTTTCTAAAAATGCCTTTTTTCCAGAACTTGAGGTTATTTCTACTAAAATAAATAAAGGAAATCTTGCATTCCATCAACTTAAGTATCATTGTCTCCTGATCAAAGTCATCTCCTACTGACTTGAGTTTTATTTTAGTTTAAATCATTTGTCCTTACTAGTACTAGATCCTGCTTTTATTTTACGAGCTGCAACTAGATGTACAAAACAAAAATAAGATGTAGTCTCTTACTGAATTTTTATCTTTTTCCCTCTTGGTTCCGAGAACATGTGGATTGCAAGAAAAACCAAAAAAAAAAAAAAAAAA
>NW_022900947.1:31681221-31819853 GCF_012274545.1 Fukomys damarensis | reverse complement strand
GAAAAAAAAAAAAAAAAAAAAAAAAAAAAAAAAAAAAAAAAAACCAAACCCCAAAAAACCTGAAACCGGAGGAGAATGTTGATTTGTGGCATTATTATCTTTATTTCCTGTAAAGAAAACAGGATTTTCATTAGAAGCTGTGTGCTCTTCTCTATTGGGAGGCATAATAGTGGTTGTGTCAGAGTTCATATAAATTTTTCCTTAACATTCCTTTCTATATGAACACTTGTGAAGGCGTTGCATTCTTTCTGCAGACCAACTGTTAATACATTGCCATCTTGCCAAGAGCAATTTCTTTCCATCAAAATGACACTTAAGACAGCTTTACCTTTAACAGTGTAATAGGAGAACTTGGCGAGTAAAGGTTTTCATTAAGGCACCTGAGGTTTCCTTAGTGTTGACCTTAGAAATTAGGCTTTGAAAGGCTTGGCAGTGCATCGCTTTGATAGATGGTTAAGTTAAAGAACATGATGTGCCTATTGAATGTCGCAGTGTGTGTGATGGTGTAAACTTTTTGTATAGATTAAGTCGAAGTGGACAGGTAGGAAAACTGTTTGGATTCTTGGTATTGGCTTTCTCTTCTTCCTTCTTAAGCACCCTTAGTGCTTTTATATCCTGATAGCATTGTGTAAAAGGGGCAAGTCATTCTCATTTATTCATTTCTGTTTCATCTACAGGATGAGCATTCAGGATTGTGTTTTTACAAGGAGACTCACGGGGAATAAGAGAAGGGTCATTGTGCTAAGAGAAATAAGCCAGTCACAAAAGGACAAATACTGTATGTATGGTTCCATTTAGATGCAGTATGTAAAATAACTTCACAGACACAGAAAGTAGAATGTTAGTTGCCAGGGGTTGGGGCCAGGGGTAACGGGAAACTGTTGTTTAATGTGTACAGGGTTTCAGATAGGGAAGACTAAGTGTGGAAGATGGATGGTAGTGACTGTTGCACAACAACGTGAGTGTACTTAAAATATCACAAAATTGCACACTTAAAAAATGGTGAAGGAGGTAAAAGTCCAAGGAGGAATTAACTTGCCCTGGACTGAACCTCTAGAAAGCATGTTCTAGCCTTGAGCAGTCTGCTACTGAACTGGCAGCTCTAAGGGGTGGCAAGGGCACCTGGCCCAGGAGCTGGGGAGAAACAGGTGTCACTCACCTTGACCCCTGGTTCTTGTCTTTGGAAAGCTTCTTTTTGCATGAAACTAATAGTCATCCAGACTAGCTTGAAACTGAATTGGGTATTACTTCAGTGGGTCATATTTTTGGCCATGTTTATTACTGACTTCTTAGGAGAACTTATTTGGTTAAAATGAACTAACTGCTATTGGGACATCCTCAAAAACTGTGATACCTTTCTCACTTTGTTGCATGTACCATCTAAAGCCAAGTGACTAGGAAGCCTAAATTTTGTTCATGTTGTTCTAAAGAAAGCAAAGACTTCAGATACAGACAGATCTGGGTATAAATTCAAGTCCTCCTCTGGGGTAGGTAAATGTTTGTGGTTGCTCTGGGGTAAGTGACTTTTCTTCTTGGGCCACGGTTTCTCTATCTGTAAAATACTAATGTGGACTCTTACCTGGCTGTGCTGTTGGGAGGAATTACTGTGCTACCATATGAAAATGCTTGCCATAGAATATTGCTCACGACACTTAGTTACTTTCTTGATTTCCTGTTATTGAAATGGTCATTAGGATGAGGAAACTTTCTAAATTAATTCCACATTTGTTATTGTCTGCCAGAAAGGGGTGCTTTAAAAAAAACTTACATATTATTTAGGATTAATATATTTTTAAAAAGGAGGTTTTAAAAAAGTTGAGGGAGAAAGATTTGTAATATGCTTTTCATTCTATTTCATGGTTTTGGTTGTTATTCTCCCTTGTATTATCTTCAGAGAATGTAGACGACTGTCCTTTGTGTGTTTGACACCATATGTTAGAGTTGGACGGGCTTGGAAGGCTTGTGGACTGGAAGCTTTGATGCTGGGCCACATAAGATCACTATCATAACCCTAAACAAGTCATTTTCCTCAGCTGTAAGAGGACCCTAGAAGAGTTATAAGGATGCACAATACTTGAGCACTTACTGTGAGACAGGTATTGCTTTGAAGACTGCTGTCCATGGATTATCTCTGTCTCTGTGAGAGAGATATGGTCTAATTTTCTAATACCAATGGGGGAAGCTGAGGCTTACCAAGATTGTCCAAGGGCGCACAGCAAAGCAGATGGGGAGCTGGAAGGGAGAAGAATTATGGGGACAGAGCTTGCAAGGGGAAGGCACTCAGTTAATGTGAATATATGGACAGACAGACAGACAGACAGACAGACACACACACACACACACACACACAGAGGGAGAGAGAGAGAAGTAATATTTTCCTAAGATACAAGCTCTATTCCATTGCAAAATCAGGAATTCCCCAGGAGATTAGTGTCTAAGCACTGGCCATGGTGAGAAAGATCATTTCAGAAGCAGCCACTGTGTTTGTTAGTAATTGTAGGTGCTTTGCATTTTTTTCTGATTGCTTTTTGAAACAAAGAAAATTTCTGCACAATTTGTAGATTTAAAAAATATAACTGGTATTTTCCTGTTTTCTTTAGGAACAAATCAGGTATTTCTGTAATTACTGAGCATTCTGTCCCGAGATTGTGCTCAGTGTGGTTTCAAATGATGAACTCCAGCCACCAGGGGAGAGCAAACTGGCAGTCTCAAAATGTTCTGTAAATATATTAGTCTGAAAATTGCATTTTAATGTAGAATACTAGTGTGATAGAATTTTTCCCTGTTAAAAATTATTCCATGTTAATTGTGGTCATTTTGTAGAATAAGGCTGTAACTCTAGTGTATTTTTTTAAATAGACCATTTAATTTCTTCCAAAATAGTTGAATTGTCCTTTGGAATGACCTCCTAGTACTTCCTCTTTGGTTTGGATCAGGATAATTGATGGAGTGCAGGAATACAGATCTAATTTCAGGCCACATATTTGATTTTAGGAAATGCCGTGTTTACTTTTACTTTTCCCAGCTTTGTGCCATGATCCATGTGAATTTGAGTGTTATATTTTGATATTTAAGTGGAACTTATGTGGTGCTTCTCATCAACCAGGTGATGCAGGTCTCATGGATTCATTTGATTCATTATCTATGATTAGCTCACGAAATCATTTCAAAGACAAGCCTCGAGTAGTGGGTTGGGTGACAACTTAATTATTCAGGTCACAGAATTCTCCAAATGTGGAGAAATGGCCAAAGTCTGAATCGGTCTGTTGTGGAGATTATTGGTTGCTTCCTTGGCATACGGAGCAAGCAGAGGCCAGTGCCTGGAGAATGGTGTTTCTCCTGCTGTATAGATGGGTGCAGTACAGTTGGTGAAAAGAAGATGCTCAAGTGTGACATGAGCTTCTGGAAGAATGGAGCCCCTGTCAGGAAGAATTTGAATAATTGTGTATTTCATGTACATTTTTCCTTGAAGACTAATGCTTATCAGGTTGATAAAAAAACTTGAGCTGTTGCTCTTTTCTTGCCATCATAATGGTGCACATGACGCCCTGGCTGGTGCCCCTGAGAGCTGCTGCAGTGTCATAGAGGTTCTTAGTTCTTAGATGTGCCCCAAAGCTGTCCTTGGCTTCCCAAGTGTGGTAATAAAGCATGGGCACATTGGTGACTTTGAAATCACAGATGATCATTATCGCTTCTTGGCCTTTTGGCTAAGATCAAGTGAAATCACAGATGATCACAGAGCTGGGAAACTTGTGAACCTCAGAGGGGGAGGTTAGACAAGTGTGAAGTGACGGGTCCCAGATTTGGTAGCACAGTAGTCTGCTCTCATCCTGTTTGGCTTTGTACTGACACCATCAGAAGCACAATGGAAACACACAAGAGGGGGACACCTTGGGGTTCCTTGTCCAGGGATGTGATGTCTACACATAAAATACCTCAGTGGACAAAACAGAGCCAATGAATGAAAAAATACAAAGTTTGTGTGTAATCTATTAAACTGTAGACCTCAAGAATCATTAATGGTTTTAAAAACCAAATATCAATGATTATGGATTGTGACTATAAGATACTATTAAATTATTGTTCATTGGTCAAAATTTGAAGATGTTGCTTTTCTGGGAGAAATGGGGGTGCGTGATAAATAAGCAACATGAAAAGAAGCAGGTTATAAGTATTTCACTTTGAATTTTTTTGATATTTCATTTGGCTTTCATTCTAGGGAGATGCTTGTTTTGATAAAGTTTTTCATTTATTTAAAGAATGCTTACATTTTGATTGTATTATTACCTTGTGTGTAAGGAAACTTTTGAAACCTCAAACCTTTAGCTACTTGTTTATTTGGAGAACTGGCAAATCTTACCTCAAAGGTTGACTGATAAGAGAAACCAAGTCACTTAGCTATGTTTCCAGAATCATTTTAAAAATAAGGTATTTGTTATAGGTTGAATTATATTTCATACCTGGAAGTCCTAATGCCTTTTTTTAAATCTCTCTCTCTTTTTTTTTGGTTTCTTTGAGACAGGGTCTCATTACGTAGTTGAGACTGACTTGGAACTCACTGTGTGGCCCAAGCTGGTCTTGAACTCACAGTGGTGCTCCTGCCTCAGCCTCCTGAGTGCTGGAATTACAGCTGTGCACCATGGAAGTTCTAATTTCTATCTGTGATTGTGACCTTATTAGGAAACGGGTGTTTTGCAGATATAATCATGTTAAGGTGAGGTCACTCTGGAACAGAAGGGTCCTGAATGTGTTGTCACATATGTCCTTATGAAAAGAGGAGGCCTGGACACAGACAGGGGAGGCCTTGGAAAGACAGAGACAGAAACCCAGCAGATGTGTGGCCGTGTGGAGACGGGAGGCAGAGCCTGGCATGGGAGGGTCAGTAGACTCTGGAAGAGCCAGAAGGGAGCTTTCACCAGAGGTTTTGGTGGAAGTACACCCTGCCAACACCTTGATTTCAGACTTGGAGCCTCCAGCCCTGTGAGAGAAGACTTCTCTGTGTCTTTGGCGCTTGTGTTCTTGTACAGTCAGAGTGATCCAAGTGCACAGGACCCTATCCTCTGAGTCCTTCAGGTGATCATCCCCTCCAGTAATGTGAAAAAGGAAGAAAGATGTGTTTGTGTGGTGTCTTTATGGACAGAGCTAATTCCAGCCTTCCTCCTGGACCTCAGAGACATATGTACTGGGGAGGCAGTGAGCATGAGCTGGAGGCATGGGGCCTGTGTTCAAATTCTGGTTCTCACTAGAATAAATTCTGGTTCATTCACTGGTCATGAATGAATAGAACGTTTTTAACTTTCTTGCCTCCATACCTGCAAAATGGAGACGTGACTGGTGCCATGCTTCACAGGGTTATTGTAAGGATTGTGAGCTAAAATACTTGAAGTTCCTATAGCCTTAAGCACTTGATCGTTGTCATATTATATGAATCAGCCAGAAGGTTTCAAATTTGTAAATCCATTGTTTTGATACTTATTAATTCATGCTAAGTTAAAATGCAGCTATTTTCTACATAGAACTCATCGTCAAATCAGCAGAGATTTATTTTTTTACATGCTATTAAAATAGCACATCAACAAAAAATACAGGATAGATAGTAGAGCAATGATTAATTCTTTTGGGGCCATCAGGAAAGATTTCCTTAAAATGGGATTTTTGCAGGCTGAGTAGGAGTTTGCCAGGCAGCAAAGGAGGAGTTGAGCAGTAGGGGCCAGTGAAAGCAGCGTCTCCAAATACAGCAGACATCCAGCAGTCACTCAAGATGCAGTGACTACAGTGGTGTAAGAGAACAGGTGCTGGAGCCAGGATTTATTCACATCCTGCCACTTATTGCTCTGTGACTCTTTTGCTATTTCTCTGTGCCTCTGAATTTTCTTTTTTTAAGTAGGGATAACTTGCTTTGGGAGGGTTACATTAATATGATTCGAATTGCTTAGATCAGTGCTTAGCCAAAGTCAGTCCTCAAAAATATTGGCTTAGTGCCGGGATTTGGCTCAGTGGTTCTGCTGCTTGCCTTGCAAGCACAAGGTCCTGAGATCGATCCCCGTACCTCCCCACAAAATTGTCTTTGATTGATGTTATTACTCTTGGCTTTGCTATCAGAAGGCTAGGGTTAAGAAGCCCAACTTAATATTCGTAGTTGAATTCAGTGTTTCCTGTGGACTTAGATAAATGCAGCACCCTCAGTTCCATACATTCTTCTACCATTTGAACATAGGAAGTGAAAAAAAACATAGTGTGCATTGTTTAAATAGAGGGGAGAAAAAGTATTAAAATAGGCCAGACATTGGCACAATGCTGTGTACAGATTGCTGATTAGGCAAAATAAAAAAAACTCAGCATGTTGAATCAATATGATTTTGTTTTTAAATCTGGTAAACCACCTGTATCTTTTTTAAGTGATTAATTTAAATGTAGTTCTGTTTTGTTGTTAATTGTCTTCAAATTATGTAGTGACTTGGTCTGTGTCCTGAACCTGTTGTTGCTACCCCAGCCAGCATGTATTCAGAGGCGGAAGGGCTCATGTGGCCTTGGGCCACATATTCACAGACATGATGGCAGATGCATGATTTTGGCCATGGTCCCATCTAATTTTATTTTTATTTTTTATGGGATGAGTCTTCCAATTATGGTCTTTTTGATCATGAATGTAAAATGTACTCCTTATGACAAGACACAGGCAAAAAGAATCAAAAGTATACCTCACTAGAAATTTCCGCATTTCCATAATTGTTAATACTTGGGATAAAACCGTCTGGGCCTCCTTGAACTTGCAATCAAGAAAAGAAAAGGAAAGAAAAAGCCAGGCCCTTCTCAACTGCATGGGAGCTAAGGCCCGCAGAGGACCAGAGATGAGTGAGGCTCCTAGGAGTTGCTCAGTTAGAAGTGGTCTGGACAATGCAGGACAGAGGCAGCATAATGGTGATCATAGTCTTGCTTTTTATTATATTATTTTTCTTTTTTTTTTTTTTGGTACTGGAGATCGAACTCATGACCTTGTGCTTGCAAGGCAGGTGCAGTGCCACTGAGCTAAATCCTTTTTTTTTTTTTTTTTTTTTTTTTTGGTACTGGAGATCGAACTCATGACCTTGTGCTTGCAAGGCAGGTGCAGTGCCACTGAGCTAAATCCCTGGCCCTATATTAGTTTAAAATATTGGTGATGAGAAGTGACTAGACTGAGGTTGTCTGTTCATCCAGTGTATATTTAGCAAGGACCAGATGCAGCTGGAAGCCAGTGTCAGGACTTGACAGTACATGGCTGGGATGCATGACTGATGCAAAATACTCAGTGCTGTGCTGAGCACCTGGACACAGGGATGGAATACAGGTGGGGTGGGAAGAGAAGACTTCACAGAAGGGCTGAAGGCGGGCTGGGCATGCTGGGGCCAGGTCCTCCAGCAGAAGGGCAAGAAGTGGGAGGAGTAGATGGAATCAAGTAAAGATAGTGATGTAGCTTGCAGGGCTGTTAAGGCCACTGAAGCAGATGTGAAGCCCCTGGAGGGTTTCAGCTGCAACCCAGGAGGGTCCGTTTTGCAATGTTCTTCTGGTGGCTGTGATGAGGTCTTAGGGTTACTGGGGAAAGCACAGAGATTGGTACAAATATGTGAGTCTGAGCTCAGGGGAGAGGCCTGAGCTGGAGCTGGAGGCTTGGAGTGACAGTCACCCAGGGAGGGAGTGAAGGAGAGACCACGTCCAAGAGCCATGGCCACTGTGGTCAGGGTGGGGAGAGTTGAAGAAGAGCCAGCAAGGAGCTGAGAGACTCAGGGCCACCAAGGTGGGTGCATAATGTCTGGGAGGCAAGTGACACGTATTTCAAGAGAAATGTGTGACCAGGTAAGTAAATCTTATTAAAAAAGTAAGATCTACATTAAACTGTAGTAATTATCATTAAAAACTTAGGAGAATTTCTTAGGTTTCATTTTATTTATTTCTCTATAGAGAGGATTGTTTTAAGTACTCAATGCACATGTTCCCTTCCCTCTTCCACCTACCTAGAAGAGAACTCTTTTATTTTTTTGTACTGGGGATCGAACTCAGGACCTTGGGCTTTGGAGGCAAGCAGAGGAACCACTGAGCTAAATCCCCTGTGAGATCTCATTGTTAACAGGAGTCTGATCTTTGAAATGTATGTATGTATAGGTATTTGCATATGCATACATTTCTCTCTAACAAAATCATTTCAAATATACACTGTATTCCCGAAGAGTAGAGACTACCCATCAGCAAAGAAATGCTCTGGTTATTTTGAAGTGTGCCTTCTCTTCCCCACTGTTGCAGTTCTACTGTTTTTGTTTGTGTCACTAATCACGTGCACCTTCCTGCTTTGTGCACCCCTGAGTGTTCTCTCTCCCCATCTTTGACTCCTCTACCATGCCTAAGGCTGGGCTATATTTTTCAGATACTTGCTGTCCTGACAGTCGTAGTGGTCTTGTATCTTGCTGGGTTCAGGAGACCTGAAGAAGTAATGACGCAGAAAACTGCAGCCTCCACCAGGAGTGTGTTAAGCTCACTGATGAAAGTAGCCTTGGGGAGTCCCAGATTCCCAGGTGGGGAGCTGGGGAATGTCAGTGGGAGTACCACAGTGTAGGGTACGGTTGGGGGCTTTGGTGCTCTGTAGTCCTTGCTTCAAATCCTAGCTGTGTCACTAATTGTCTTTGTGTACAAGTCACTTAATCTTCACCAAACCTAGCTCAATTTGATTCATTCACAAACTGGGTACTAATTCCCACCTTAGACGGTTGTTGGGAATCTTGCAGAAGATGACATACAGAAAGTGCCCGAGAGGCCCTGTCCTGTACTGTATACTGATTCCATTTGTTCTTTTCCCCAGGACTTCATCATCTTCTCTTTCACTGGTAAGTTAGTTGGAGCACAAAAATGATTTGGAGGTAGAATATTCAAAAAAGTACACTTTGGTTATCTAGAAAGGAATGTTGAAGTTAAATGATTTTAGTTTATAAAGTAGTTAGTTGGACTACGACTAGAGATCAACTAATTTTCCTTTTTAAAATGTTAATTCCAGCTTCTTAGCCAGAAAATCTTAAGTGTCTGTCGAGAGCAGACTCCAGGTGAATGTCTCGAGGCATGAAAATCAATTATTGAATCCTTTCCAGTGCTCTATTATAGAAAGATGTTAAGTCCTATTTAGGTGTTCATCTGCAACAACTGAGTTTGAATATCTGAATGGAGAAATCTCTATCAATGAGATATTCACTTGTTTTGGAAACATTTCATAAGAGCTTTGGAATACATTTCAATAGCAAAGGTAGGAAGATAAGAGCGTGGAGTTTATGAAGTAGGGCCAGAACATACGCAAAGAGCAGTGTTCATTGTTTTAATTCAAGTACCCTGTTACCGGTTAGAGAAAAAAATCCCGAAGGCCTCCTGTGTTTGGAGGCTGATGGACTCACAGAGGCACTGCACTCATTGTGGGATTCACCCATTGTTAAGGTCAGTACACCAATGTGCTGTTAGGAGTTGGGCCTTGGTGGATGTGTCACCTAGGGTCTCTAGGCTTGCTCATACCACATGTCTGATATTTTATAACTTGTAACCTGAACTCTCCCATTTCTTCCCCCATCACCCTTCACTTCGGTAACCACTTTTCTTTCCTGTTTTTGACTTTATTTTTAACATTCTACATGTACAGGAGATCATGCAGTAACTTTCTTAGTGTCTGGCTTATTTCACTTAGCATGATGTCTTCTGGTATCATCTGTGGTGCAGCAAATGGTAGGATCTCCCCTCCCCCCTTTTTAAGGCTGAATAACATTCCATCATGTATGAAAGAAACATACCCAGTTTTTTTACCTTGCTGCTTAGGTTATTTCTGCATGTTGACTATTGTGAATAATGATTGCTGCAGACTCAGGAGTGCAGCTATCTTTACAAACTGGTAATTTTATTTTCTTTGGTTATATGGTCAGAAGAGGGATTGCTGGGTCATATGACAGTCTGCAGGTGGTCTCTTACCTGAAATGCTTGGTTTCAGATTTTTTTTTTTTTAATTTTGGGGTATTTGTATATTCATAATGAGCTGTCTTGTGGATGATATCTAAAGTCTTGTGGATGATATCCAAATTGCGTAAACAATTTCTTCTGTTTCATATATACTTTATATACATAGCCTTAATCTATTTGATATTTTTAGTGCACCTGCATCTGTCTGTGACCCATCACATGAGGTCAGGTGTGGTCTTTCCACTCTGCCATTGTATGTCAGCATTCAAAATGTTTCAAATCTTAGAACATTCGGAGTTCAGATTTTTTACTTAGGAATGTTTAACTTGTATTTTTAATTTCTTTAAGAATCTCCATATTGTTTTTCATAATGGCTGCAACAAGCAGTTAACTTTGTACAAGGGTTCCCTTTTCTCCACACTCTTGGCAACATTTGTTATCTTTTGATTTTTTAGTAATAGCCATTCTGATGGATGTGAGATGATGTCTTAAAGTAGTTTTGATTTGTATTTTGCTGAGAATCATTATCTTTCATATACTCATTGACCATTTTTATGTTTTTCTTGGAGAAAAGTCTTTTCAAGACAATTATCCTTTTTTTGAAGGAGTTATTTGTTTTACTATTAAGTTGTATGAATTTTTTATAGATTTTGGATATTAACTGTCAATTATTTGATTTGCAGATACTTTCTCCAGTCAAGAGGTTGCTGTTTCATTTTGTTGATTGTGACCTTTGCTGTACAGAAACTTTTTAATTTAATGTATTCCCATTTATTCATGTTTTAGTAACCCGAGCTTTTGGTGTGATATCCAAAGAGATCATTCCTGGGCCAGTACCAAGGAGCTTTTTCTTTATATTCTTGTCTAAAAATTTTAGGTTTCACTTATATGTTAGTTTTTTTTTTTATCCATTTTGAGTTGATTTTTTTGATAGTGTCAAATAAAGACCCACTGTCATTCTTTTGCCTGAAGGAATCCAGTGTTCCCATTACCCTTTATTGAAGGTGTCCTGGTTGAAAATTAGTTGACTGTGTAGCACTATCTTCTTTTACCTTTTTTTTTTTGAAGGAAGATTGAGGAGAAACAATAAGAAATGAATGCATAGAAATAATCTTTAAAAAGAATTTAACAGCTGTTGGTGTTGTCAGTGGATTCCAAGTTGAGCGGAGGAATTATGCTAGTTCCGATTATTCATAAGCCAGCCACATGGCTTGATCATGTTACACACACTGATGTTAACGAAGAGATAAAGCTGTTTATTGGCTCAAGTGGACAAAGGAGGAAAATACATGTGGTGTAAGTTTTCCAGTCTCCTCCTCCCCAGTTGTCTGGGCTTGGAGTGGCATATTTTATCAGTCTGGGCATTCTCCGTCCTGAGATGGCAAAGCTACTGTTAGCACAGTATCTGTGACCTCTTGGTTGTGACTTGGCACCCCTGGGACCCTGCCAAGCTCCTTAGGGAAAGTTAAATTGATCCAGAAAAGAGTCTTCCTTTTTTGATTGGCTCACTTGCATTATACTTTATAAAAAGGAAGAGGGCTGGGGATTTAGCTCAGCAGTTTGGTGGCCTGCCTTGCAAGCGCAAGGACCTGAGTTCAATCCCCAGTACCAAAATAAATAAATAAATAAATAAGTAAAAATAAATAAAAAGGAAGATTCTTCTCAGAGAAAATCTGAAAACAGCACAACCAGTGAAAGCTAATCCTTCATTTCTGATGAAGGTGCTTGGTGATGTAGACCAGGACCAGGACCAGTCTCTTTGTACACTTGATCTTAGCCAAAAGGCAGAGAAGCGGTATCTTTCTGATATATATATATATGTATTTACTTTTCCTGAGGACTGGTTTATTGAGCTGTTTTATTGATTGAGTTTTGAGTGAGACTGTGTTATCAGAACACTGATCTGCTTGCTGCATTGGAAAGGAGATTTGCCATCATTATAATGCTGTAGGGCTAGGAAAATGTTATTTATTCATAAATGTGAAGTCTTAAGTGCATAATTTCATGTGTTTTTCCATATATATTTACCTGTGTGGCCATTACCCAGGGTGGAGAACATTTTCATCCCTCCTGCAGCTTTCCACCCGTCCCCTGCTAGACCTTCATTCCTTTATCACTGAAGATGAATTCTCCCTTTTCTGAACTAATGTGTGATCTTCTTATTGACTATCTTCTGTGCTGTCATCCATGTTGTGAGTAGCAGTTGTTCATTCTTTTCCATTTTGTGTAATATTCCATTATTGAATATATTTAGCTTGTCCACATTATAGTTGACAGGTGCTAAATTTCCTGATTTTTTGGCTGTGTTTTTCATAGTATATTATTTGTGGAATAATGTGCTATGAGCCTTCATGTATATACATATATATGTATATATATGTATATATATATGCCTTTGGTGGACACTTACGGATTTGTTAGGTATATTTGTTGAGAGGGTTGCTGAGTTGCAACATTTCACTTTCATATGGTCTTCCAAAGTGATTGTTCCGGTTCCCATTCCCATCAGTGCTGTGTGTTGTACAACTCCCTGTGTTCCCTGCCATTGTTAGCATAACACTGCCATCCTTACAGGTCCTCTTTTAGCCTGTTTACACTGCTGTAACCAAAGTGCTACAGACTGGGTGACTTAAACAACATTTATTTTGGTCTGTTTGGTTTATTTGTTTTCTGGAAGTCCACGATCAAGGCACCGCAGATTAAGGTCTTGATTTCTTAGTTCACAGACAACTGTCTCCTTACTGTATCTTCACATGACAAAAAAGAGTGCTCTGATTGTTATTATTATTTTTTAAAATAAAGGCACTAAGTCCGTTCTTGAGGGCTCCACTCTCATGGTCTAAGGTCTTCCCAACACCCCACCTCCCATTACTGCCTTTGCTTTGGGGGTTAGAATTTAGCCCCCAATTGGAGGTGGGCCACAAACATTCAGTCTGTAATAGACGCTTTAGTTGGAGACCTCCCGCCCTTTAAGATTCCTTTCGTTTACAGGGCAGCTACAACAGAAATAGCAATTCTTCTGAAATGCCTCTAGAATTTCTCTTTTTTTTTTCTTGTCTGAAGATAGCTTTTTTTCCTCACCTTGTTGATAGCAAAGCCTGCTAATTGACTGTCATTAGTTTTGTTTTGTTGGCTCTTAAATTTTTTTTTTCTAGAAGCCATCCTCCAAATGTTCCCCTAGAATATAAAGCTACATAATTAAAAGTACTCATCAGGGTTTATAGGCACTCTATTGTGAATTGAATGGAATTCTGATCTAAATCTTGCTGTAAAGTAAAATCTAAACTCCTTTGTGTAAATACTAGAAAGAGGTAAAGAGTAATAACTTCATTTTATTGGGGATATCATTTAGGAAAAAATATACATAGATCAACTTATCTCTTGCCATTACAGGAAGATTTGAATTGTGTAACATGCTAAGCTATAAGCAGATAATTTCATGTTATAAAAATGAATGTGAGTATTATCAAAGAATCAATTAGGTTTAGATTTTTATAATCTTGATTGTTAATAATAAGTAACTCTTGGATAACTACTTTAGAGTTTATGAATATATATATGTATATAGTTATGTTTGCCATTTAATTCTTACAGTGACTGTTAAAGAGGTAATATTACAGTATTCTCCTTTTATAAGTGAGGAAATGGGGTCTCTGAGGAGCTGAATGACTTGTACAGAGTAATGTGGACAGTACTTGATGGCTTTGTCTCGTAACCAAGCACATGGTCATTAAATTCAATTTTATCCTTTCTGTATATGATTTCTTTTGACAGGCTCTCAACTTGAATCAGTTTATACATTTTATAGGGAATAATTGTCTATTGGTATACCTATATTGTTACTGTTTCCTTAAATTAAAAAATTCTTATTATCTCTTTTCATGTTATTCATGGTATAGAATGTAGTAGAAAGCACAATATATAATAAAGTTTAAAAAAGTAGCTTAAAAAAATCACCTGAAATCCCATCATTTTAATAGGTGTTATATTTTAGTATGTATTTGGAAAATAAGAGACCTGCTGCCTTCTAATACCTGAGATTCTGTTTTTTCATATCTTCATTTCATCAGGAAGAAGAAAATACTAGTTGAAGCTCATCTTCACCTGATTCCATTTCTTTGTGCTTTGATTGTTTGGATGCTAATACTTGGATTAAATTCAAATAAAAAAATCCAAAATAGCATTCTCACATTGATGATTCATATGATTCCTATGCATGTGCTGAAGCTAGGAATTTTAGAGATAAAGCTGGGTTGTTTCCATGAACCTTGAGTATTTGTTGACATTCGTAATAATTATCAGAGGACCTGTAATACCCTCCACTTCATGCTATTTAAAGTCCAGGGCTGGTTTCATCATTTCCTCATTGTATGGCCTTGAGCAAGATTTTCAATCAATACCTGTTTGGTAGGGTCCTATGAATACCAGTGAGATTATGTCAGTGCTAAGACATTGATGATAATTAGTAATAATACTAATGTTGATGCTTTATTTATGGTTAGCAGTAATTTGTTTCCAAATGAAGAGATTTGAACCTTGGCAGTGACAGTAATGGGGATATCATTGTGATTAAATAGAACCTTCATGGTTCTGTATGTTACCACTGTTGCACATTGGTAAGAGTTGATAGGGTGTACTTTAGAACTTGTTGATTCTTTGTAAAGGCAAACAGCAGAGAGCTGAAGCACTTGGTTGCAGAATGCGCACACACAACCCTGCTAAGGTGCATACCAGAGGAATGAATGGCATGCTAATTATTATCCTACCTTGGAGAAAGTCTGGTAAAATTGTACCTTCAGGCACTATGTAAGACCTAGCTTTTTAAGCTGGCAAAATAGCAATTACTATTTTTAGTTTCATTTCTGCCCTTCAAAAAATTTAGTGTACTCCTTGCTACTCCTGGATGGTTTTATGTATTTTAATTAATGTTATCTTATTGCACTTGTGCCCTGAGGCTGATTTGATGAAAGATGTTATTTCAGAATGCTGATGAAATTAGATAGGTCTGCCTGGGAAGAATCTGTTATTCATATTTATGGTTATAAATATTTTGGTTACATCTATGTAAGACATTCCTATGTTGTAAACACACAGGTCATATTTTGAGTCCATTTGTGTTACAGTGTTGTGGAGTGGTTAAACACCAGTAAAGTAATAGTAGCTCTATTTTGGGGATGATTTTGTTTTTTGTGGTGTTAACATGACTTTACATTTTTTATACAGAATTTCATCATGCAGAGATGTATAAAAAGGTGAAAGTGATTCTACAAACCAAACACACACAAAACTTCCAGCTTTATTACTTTATAGTCAGACCTCACATTCTTGAATTGGCGTGAGGTACTTGTCCTCATAGAAGTCAGCTTTATTTGGGTCTGAGAAGCCAGCTATAGGACATAGAAAATATATTTTAAACCACTTGCCAGAGCTGAATGTAAAGTGTTAATTATGAACTGAAAGACAGTTCTCTTGAGAAAAAATAATATTTTGAGTAAGGCATGATACAGTATAAGGTACAGACAGTAATGATAATTTATGATGATAAAATGCAAAGTAGAGTTTCTCTTTAATGGCAATTAAGAATTAATGTATAAAGCCGGGGGTGGTGGCGCACGCCTGTAATCCCAGCACTTGGGAGGCTGAGGCAGGAGGATTGCTGTGAGTTCGAGACCAACCTGGGCTGCATAGTGAGTTCCAGGTTAGTCTCAACTACATAGTGAGACCCTGCCTCAAAAAAATAACAACAAAAAAATTAATGCATAAGGTAGCGCAAAGGGATTGAAGAGTATGACGTATCTTCTCTACCTTAAATGTTAGAGCTGGAACCCTTTTGGTAGAACTTGAGGTTTTAAAGTGTTAGGGGGATTCATTGGGGATATCAAGAAAACAAGTGAACCTCAGGAAGTTTGTACACATTATTTTCAAGTCTCTTCAGATTCAACGTACAGGTGTGTTTTAGAGAGCTTGCACATAGTTTCATTTGTAGTAGTGCATGCTCCTTTTGCTTTGTGACAGATAGTGGCATGTTAAAGTGCATCAGTTGTATCTGGGGGCTGAAGTGTAACCTCACTCTGTTAGCAGATGGGTACAGGTGGAGGCTGCCTTGGAAGGATGGAGGGAGATGAAAGGTGACTGGAAAAGAAGATCTGAGAAGGAGTGGTCTTTGAGATAGGAAGAAATTCCAGAGAAAGGAGGTCTTAGAAAGCATGTACTGAATGTGTTTTAATATAGCCATCCAGTAGGATGAGGGTTCAGATTGACCGTTGGTTTTCACAACATGGAGGTTATTGGTGACTTTAACAACCAGTTTTGGTAGGATGAAAGCAGTGCAACCCTGATTGGAGTGAAGTCAATGAGAGGAGACCAAGCGGAGAATATAAATTAGACAGCTCTTGATTTTGACTAGCCCTTTGACTCTGCTTGCTAGAGGTGCGATCCCATGCTCATCCCAGAGTTCTTGGTATTCTAGATGCTGCCGATGGAAAAATCTTTGGCAACTTTTCTATAACCTTTGAATGGAGCTTTAGGTACTTTTTAGATTCCCCTTTTCTGTTACAGGGTTATTAAACTTTCATTCTACCCGGTAGCCATAACTTCCTGGCAAAGAATTAGTGGTATGCTAGTCTCTCCAGCAAGTGTTAGCTCCTTTCTATCAGAATGGTATAATAGCACTGAGTTCTTAAGGAGTAAGGGAGCACTAGGGTGATATAGCATTAGTCATGGAGTCATATGGGAAGAGGTATTTGACCTAAAAAGAAATTTTATCTGGTATTCACATTCACGAATAAAGAAAATGAACAAATTATACATAATTAGCTCTCAGGATCATTTACATCGAGAAACCGTTTTAGTCACAATTCAGTTTCTTCCGTGTGTCTTAAAATCCAGAGTTATGAGTAAAGTATAATCAACACACTTCAGTTTCATCTCCTCTCATTATTGTAGTCCATGGGATAAGGGAGCAGAAGTCCCACAAGGCAACTAAAAGTAGAGTGAAACCAAAGGACTTTTGAGCCGTATCCTCCCTGTTTTCCCTCAGTGGCTCCTGTGGAAACATTTAGAAAAAGCTCTAAATGAATGTGGGTAAATTTAAGGGAGACTTGTACAGTGTTACAAAGGAGCTACTAGATAACATTGTTTCTATAAGGCTGTTAACAGTTTTGAAAAGAAAATTTTAATGGAAATGATAGAATTAGATTTGATCATTGAAGTTCTTCCTCTTTGGATAGAAGGTACCTATTTAAGAGTGTACCTGTTCTGTTAACTCAGAATGCATCTGAACAAGGGTGATTATTACAATGAGATGAAAGGGTCTTTTGCTCTGTCAAGGTTTCATTGCTTTACCTTTTTTTTTTTTTCTTTTGAGGCGGGGTCTCCCTATGTAGTTCAGGCTGCCTTGAACTCACTGTGTAGCTTAGGCTGGCCTTGAACTCAGGACAGGACAATCTTCCTGCCTTGGCCTCCCCAAGTGCTGGGATTGCAGATGATGTGTTCATTGCTTTCAAATGAGTGCTGAATGGTCCAGGGAAAACAAAAAAGGAAGTGGATTTAAACGGCTCAGTGAGAAGACCTGGATATTCAGTCCAAAGGAAGCCTTTGCTCATGAGCTCCTAGAGGTTGGCCAGCTCCTGTGCAGGATTTACAGACTCTGGGGCCCAGGGAGTCTCAGGAGACCTTGTGCAGGTCTGTCTAGCCCAGTGGAAGAGACAAGGAAATGTTTGCGCTGGTTTAACTGTTCGAGATCCAGGACAGGGAATTGGATAAAGCAGCTGCCTTCCTGAAGCAGATAGTGAGGTAGGAACTGGACAGCTGCCTTCTGCTGATGGAAGTTCCTCACTCCAGGGACACAGATGTCTTCGTAGGCTTCTGAACATTCTGAGGGATGCTTTGTCTTTACAATTCTTTTTGTCTCATCTGACAATGGCCTCTTAAATTCCACACTGAAGTTTAGATATGAAAGGAAAGGGACACATTGGGATTGTTTCTATTCAGTCATGTAATGAGTTAACATATTGTCAAATACTGTTTTGTGTGTTTTCCCAGGGGTTTTAAAAGGTGGTCATTTCTGAGATAAGGACGATTCCCAGGCAGCTGTCTTCTTCATTATTGAATTCTAATAGAATGTAGCATTCTTAACCCTTCGTATTTTTCACTTTATTGTGTGTCTGTTTGGGAAATTTTAAATAAAGGCAGCTGTGTTAAATATTCATAGAATTGATTTTTACTTGTTTAAAGTCTTTGGTGATTTATCTTCAGGCAGTGTTAATATGGCAGTTACTCTGCATTACATTTCTTCCACCCCCATTTAATTGGTACTATATTTCATGAGGACTGGTTGCAGGCTTATTGCTGTTGCTTTTGGAGTTGTGGTCATATGCTGGTAATCCAGAGGCAGGAGATCCTGGAATCTGTTGTTTCTATTTTAATTGTGTGTGCTTTGAGCTGACAAGTTTGAGAGGGAATATTAACTTAATTCAGTAGACCTAATGGATAGAAACCATTTCGAAAGAGTGAATCTAAGGATAATTTGTGGATACTGTTGTGTGAATTTATTTATTTTAAAATGACGGTACATAAATTGAGTCTACATTCTCTTTTAATTGATAAATTGCTATGATTTATAATAAGAATTGGAGTTTGAGAAAATAGTTAAATGCAGTTATGTCATATTACATAAAAATCTTGGTGTATAATATGATTTATTTTGTTTTGGTGCATAATAGTTCTTTCTTTGCTTCTTAATTGAGGTACCTGGGACAGCTCAGGCTGTGTGAATGGCAGCTGTGTGGCTTTTTTAAGGAGGTTAGTTGACATTGGTATTATTTTCTAGAAACTTCAGTAGTTTTTCAGACTGCTAGAACACTAGTAAACTAGCTGTACAGTTCTCATTGAATCGTCACACAGGACAGTACTGTGTTACTCTACTTTTCTTTTTTTTTTTTTTGATACCAGGGATTGAACTCAGAACATTGCACTTGCAGGGCAGGCACGGTGTCACTGAGCTAAATCCCTGGCCCTGTATTACTCTACTTTTTGATGCTGATGAAGTACCAGAGATTGGGCAACCTCACAATTAAAACAGGTTTATTTAGGTTACAGTTCCGGAGGTCTTCAGGTGCTGGCATTAGCTGTGCTCTGGTGAGGACCTTGTGACAGACCGGCAGCTGGAACGTGGGAGGGGGAGCGAAAACATGATGCAAGGAGCCAGAGCTGAATGCGGGGATTAGGGGCCACTCTGATAATAACTTGTTTGTGTGAGGGTCCCATGAGCACTAGCTTAATAACTTCCAAGGGCAGCACCCCCAGATGACCTAAGAACCTTCCAGGGCATGTACCTCTGCGGGACAAACCCCATCTGAACGTGGCAGGCGTTTAGCAAGAGTTCACTTTACTATTGATAGAGCAAATAGATGTGCACACAAGAACAGTCTTTGCTGAACAAATAAATGAATGTCCCTGCATTAGAAGAAGCAGATGTGCAGCAGTGTTAGCCCTGAAGGAGGAAGGAAGGAGGGTTTGCTCATCGATCACAGTCCTCAATGAATATGAGAAATGAGGCACGGAAGAAAGGTAAGAAGGAGGCAGTTCTGGTGGAACAGTGAAAACTTCAGAGGCAAAGAATACAAGGTCTGAGTATTTGTACCGGATTTAACTTAGGTGTGAGAGTGTTTTGGGAGGAACCCCAGACTAGGAGTTAACGCATTTGGTTCTGTGCCACTTCCTGAGAATGTGACCTTGGTTGACTCAGTGAACCTCAGGCCTTGGTTTTCCCACACACTTTGCCTTCCCTGAAGGCTTGCTGTGAGGCTCAGAGGAGAAAAGTTCTATGAGCGTGCTAGGTGGTGGAGTACGCCTGACAGAAGAGGATGTGCCTTTGCCCGACACAGGTGGCAATTCAATGTGGGTAAAATGAGATCTTACCTCCCGGGTGGGAAAAATCTAATCAAACAGTTGCTCACACTTAGAAACTGTTGTAAGTACCATGAAGTACACGGTACTAGAGGATCATTCTAGCCTGGGTAGGGTTAGAGCTCAGCCATGGGTTTGAAGTTTATTCTATAGAGCCTTGAAGGTTCTTAGTAGGAATGCCTTAAACCCAGCCTCTCCTTGAGCATTAACCTGTTAGACTAGACTGAGAAGGATTGGAGTCTGAGCAAATGGTCCAAAGTAAAACAGGCACTTGCCTTAAAGTTCTACAAGTTGAGTATCCCTTGACTGAAATACCTGGGACCAGAAATGTTTCAGATTTTGAACGTTAAAAAAAACAACAACAACAATGAAAGAAACAAACTTGCAGAGGCTTTGCTGGTTGAGCTTGCCTAACCCAAAAATCTAAAATCTGAAATGCTTCACAATCCAGTACTTTTTGGGCACCATGAATCAGTCTATTTAGGGAGCGATATTCAATGTGTACTAGTTTGATGTTGATGCTTTTAGGTGAAGTGTTTTGGGGTCTTGATGTTTATATGGTTTTGCTGGGTATATTAGTGAACATCTGTTTTTAGTTAAACATCAATTTGTTTAATGTAAAATATTAGCACATACTGATGTAGGTTCTTCTGTGTTCCAGGGCCTTGCACGTAGTTCATTGTACATATGAACTCTTGACAACCATATCATCTCGAGATGATGGTATCTTTGTTTGATAGGCGAGGAAACTGAGACTTGGGATGCATAGCTAGTAGGTGTTACATAGGCCCAGCCATCGCTCCAGGGTATGCTCTTTTTTTTTTTTTAAACAGGGTCTCATTATAGTTGAGACTAACTTGGAACTCACTTTGTAGCCCAGGCTGGTCTCAATCTCACAGAAATCCTCCTGCCTCAGCCTCCCAAGTGCTGAGTTTACAGGCGTGAGCCACCACGCCTGGCCTGGGTATGCTTTTCATTGCTGCATTATCACCTTTTCACTTATGACAAGTAATTTAACCTTGTATAAGCAGTAAAGCAATCTTTAAATGACCTCTTTGAATCCTTCTGTCTCAGTACAGTACAATTTCTTCCTCTAGTTTTTTAAATTAAAGTTTTATGAATTCCAAAGTTAGGGGTAAAGCTCACCTTAAAGTGTAAGACATTTTTAAAAGTTGTTTTTCAGTTTGCCTTTTGCAGTGAAAGCATGTGTCCCTGATAGTCCCTTCTCGGCTGCCTTTCTCCCCACTTTTTCTCATGTTTTGTAACCAGAATAACTTGATCAGCCGAATCAGTAAGCACCCTGATCTGTTCACAAGGGTGGATCTCACGTTTGAGTCTCACCTTCCACTGCCCAGAAAAGCTTTGGTCCAGGGTCAGCACATGCACTTGGCAGGGTTAGGGATGGAAACCAGGGCCTTGCCATGGTAAGCAAGTTCTGTACCACTGACACACATCCCCAGCTCTTGTGCATTTTATACTGTGTATTGTTTCCATTCTGTTGTCTTTGTGTGATATAATTGACACTGAAATGTTGTATTAGTTCAGTTAAAGTGCTGAAAGTGCAGACAGGACACACTCTGGCTTAGTTGCAAATAATTTTGTAATGTAAGTATTAATAAGATCTTAAACATTTTCTGCCTATAACATTAGTTTTTGCTAACCCAGAATGGTTTTATGAAATAAGCCATTCCCTTATCTTACTGTTACACTTTTCATTTGTTTGGCTTATTTTTCTTAAGCCCATTTTAAAACTTTAAATTATGGGCAAATTTATAAACTATAAAAAGTCTGAATTCATAGTTAAACTAAACCCTTGGCTCTGGTTTAGTTTGAGTTATGTAAGGCTGAGAATCAGTAACATTTTTGATAGCAATAGTAAGAGAAAATGTCTTACAGTATCTTATAAGGGGCTTTTTATATATTACTTTTAGGTTCTGCTTTTGTTTTATGACCTTTGGGCTCTGCCAGGAAAAATGATGCTTTCTGTCTATTGTAACTGAGTTTATCCCTGAGGGCTCTACTTTAATTTGGTTAATGCTGTTAACTGCTAAAAAAGTACGGTCTCTGCAAGAATCAGCTGTGGATACAGTGTTACTAAGAAAGAGACATATGCTTGCAATTTCACGAATTGTTTTATTTCCTTTATTTTGTTACCATTTCTTTTTGGACTCCTTATGCTTTCTGCAGTTGGTGTGAGCCTTTCCATACATTGTATTTTGTCCCTGTTTTATCACCTACCATTTATGTCTCAGTAACAGGAGGCCAGAGTCTCTTGAATATTCTATACAAAATTTTATGTTTACAATATAAAGCGCTCTTATCTGTAGGTGTCATATCAGCAGCTGGTCAGTTATTTAAGATGGAGAGATATAAAAATGTTACATTCATATCTGAAACATTTTATTTTAAGCTTAAACACATGTTTGCTAATTTCAGATACAGGGCCAGAGACTAATATGTGGTTTTCATATTGTTTTTACATGTAAACTACACCCAAGATGCATGGCTTTCAGTTTGGGTTGCTTGAAGTGCTGTAAGAGCTTTAAGATATTTGTGAAATACAGTGATTATAGAATCTTCTAGATTTCTGTGATTTGTCTTTCAATCCCTTGTCATGTCTACCTCACCCTGAATATAATAGCAATTTAGTGGTTTACTTGTATTAAATTATTCCAAATCATTCAATAATTTGACTTTTTTTTCATAGAAACATTAATTTTTCTGAACTCACATTGTATATGTTTATATAAACTTTACTGTATTTATACACAATTAAGTTGTTTTCTGGAAGGCATCTATGCGCACCACTCTACCACCAACGCTGCACATTAAGTTGTTTTCTGAATAACTGACATAAACACATTAGGAATAAACACATCCTTCCACCCTAGGGAGGATTCATTGTGATTGGTGAGAAACATACCTGCTTCTCAACCTATGTGCAGTAAATATTTAGTCTTTGTTTTTATTAATCTATCATGTACATTAACATAAATAAGACATAAATACAATAGTAATTTTAAACTTAATTTTAGAAACAACAGAAATAAAATATTTCAGTAAATTGTAGTTAGACCCAACACAAGAAAAAAAAATCTGTACGTGTTCTTTGAAGGCAGGCATAAATAGGCAATTCACATAAAAACCACAGGCAATTTCTATAAAAATAGAAAAAGTAAAATTTATTCCACTTATAACTAAACAAAAAGTTACAAGTGAAGTGATTCCCTGTATTAAATATCTCTGTGCATACTTTGAACAAACTGCATACATGTCAGTATTTAAAGTTTTTATTTTACAAATTAATTTACTTCTTGCTTGTTAACTTGTCTGCTCCAGGCTGGGATGGTGACAGCTTATCTTAGGGATACAGTAAAATGTGTATCACCTATTTCTGGTTTAGTTTTAATAACATTCATGGTGTAGGAGCTGATCTTACAAAGGACTTTTGAAGACAATGATTAAAAACATTTCAAAAAGCAATTACAGCAAACTCAGGATATTCCATATTTTTTTCTACAAAATGAAGTAAGTGATGCTGTGGCATCAAAATTCATCTTCAGTTCTTCCTACTAGGAAATTTCAATAATTGAACCTATAAATCCATGATTAAGTTTAAATGGCACTGATTCAGTGTATGAAATGGATTTCCAGTTGTTTATTTTTATTTTATTTTTATTTTTAGATTCCCAGTTTTAATACTTGCACATTACACGTGACAGACCTCAAATTGTCACTTGTGGTCACATGATCAGTAGGAAATGGCTGGAGCCATGTGCAGCTTACCTGACAAAACTGGTCAGTGATATGAGTCTGCTGCTTATTCATTTTAATGATGTAGCCATGTCTGAAAAACTGCACACATTTCTAAATGTTCACTTTCCGTTTTTGTACTTCCTTCATAGGCATCTGGTACCAAACAGTTGGCAGACTGGGGGCCACATTTGCAGTAGTCCTGTGCTCAGATAGAGCCTCCTATTAGTTGTGTGTGCTCAACTATCAGGCATTATATTCTACCAAGGGTACAAGATGTTCTAGTTAATCTAGCAGGATGGCTAAACAAAATTAGTTAAGAGACCCCCCCTTTCTTTGGGTACCCCTCAAGAAGGTTTTTGACTTTCGTGAAGACTCTTTGACTTAAAAAATATTAAGAACCACAGCTCCAGATATGTGTGTGCTTGTTTATGTTATGAATCTCTGAATCCCATGATTATGAGGATAATGAGCTTGCTTTCCTCCATGTTGGAATTACCCATAGGGCTTTGCACATAGCTGCTAGATATTGCTGTATATATCATCTGTCTGGCTTATAACCACTATCTGGACTGGAGGTATTTTCTAGAGTCCAGTTCTGTAAAGAGTAGTTTTCTACTAAGGAACCAACATCTCCACTGGTCAATAGGAATCTACCCAGTTAACTCTTCATTTTAGCATTTGATTTCTTCCGTTTCCCAGGCCCAGAAGAATTTAGCTGCTGCCAGTGAAACATACCCTTTGGAAAAACAAGACTGATTTAGGAATTTTAGTTTCTTATTTTTGCTTAACTTTTTATCCTTATTTTTAAAAATTTAAACTACCTTTTAATCTTTTAACAAGTGTTAAAAATAATCCTTTTATGAGCAAGGGCTGCTTATGCTAGTGTTGATTTATCTTGCTTTTATTAGCTCATTGTTGAGAGAGAAGCAGATATGTCATGGAAGAAGAAATTTTAGCAATAGTTGAAATTGTCATGAAAGTTATTAAAGTCTTTGGTATTTGAAAAAGGGACCAAATATCCTTGTAGTGGTAATAACCAAGATTTTTTTTTGTTTTGTTTTTTTGTTTTTTTGTTTTTTGAGATAGGGTCTGACTGTATAGTTGAGACTGACCTGGAACTCACTATGTAGCCCAGGCTGGTCTCGAACTCACAGCGATCCTCCTGCCACAGCCTCCCGAGTGCTGGGATTACAGGCATGTGCCACCACGCCCAATTTAATCAAGATTTTGAAAGACAAGGTGGCAGTGAAGGGTGGTAGAGAAAACTGAAAACGTACTGATGATGAGTATAGATTTATCTCAGAGTGAAAGGAGTGTAATTTGTTAATTTTAGAAGCATTTTCCTTTCTTGATGCTATACCTTGCAATCTGAAGTTTTTCAATAAGTGCCCTAAAATGAGCTGAATTGACAGTCAAACGTCTCATTGAAAAAATGACAGCTCAGCATCTTTTGCCAAGCTGTTTTCTTCATCAGATGAAAGAAAAAGTGATGGTAAGTTTCAAGCACACTTAGAGGAAAGGCATTTTGACAGAACTGTAGAAGCTCTCGTGTACCAAGTGCTTACTGTATGGGTAAGCTCTACATACTTCATTACAAGCCACTGTGTGGGCGCGATCTTCTCCTATTACGTGAACTGTATGGTGTGGACGTCGGCATTGGAATGTGATGCTCTGCTCACATGCCTTAGTTAGTCCTTGCTCTCTGAATATTCCTGTTAAATAAGGGGAGAATAAGAACCTTACAAATTTGTAATTAGAAACGAAGTAGGGTGCTATGAGAATGTGAATCAGAGGGTACTTAGGCTTCCCTGGCCTTTGTAAATTGAATAATATTTAGCTGAAATCTGAGAAAATATTGATGGTTAGGAAAGAGAGAGGCTAGAGTTGATGCGTAGGGGGCAGTGGGTGAGGTGGGACACAGTTTGCATTGAGTCTTTGAAGCGATGATCAGGGCTGGCTCTGGGACTGTTCTGTATAAGGGGGAGGATGCTGGAGAGGTATTGGAGCAGTAGAAGGAGTCAGGATGCCAGGCTACCACCAGGATGCTGGCCTTTTATTTCAAATGCAATGGGAAACTGTTAAAGGATTTGAAATAGAGGAAGGACATGGATAGATATATGTTTTGTAAGATTGGTTTTGGGTCACTGGATACAGGACCTCATGGACCTTACAAAATGGTATTCTGCAGACAATCTGCTAAACCTTTTATTGACTTGTATAAGTTTGGGTCTTAGCCCTGATTTTGTCTTCCATCATTCTGTTTAGTCAACAAGATTCAAAGTTTTCTACTGTACTTTTCCTTGCTTTCTCAGGAGATGGCTGTACTTTGATTACACTTTCTTTGTTTATTTAGATTTGGGGAAGGGGTGCCTGTTAGCTTTGCAAGAAATTGTGGAATAAAATAATGTCTGTCTTTAGGTAGGGCATGCTGAGCAAGAAGCGCTTATGACCACAGTCCAGGGGTATGGCTTCCAGTCTTGCTAACCTGGGAAAATCAGTGCTTTTCTCAGCACATTTATAAAGTGTTTGGGCTCTGGGGGACATGTTCTTGTTAACCCAAGTCACAAGAGACTTGCCAACTAAAATGCCGGATGGTTAATGTCATAGTGAAGTCTGATGTGGAGGAGAGGCACAGACTTGAGTTCCTGAGGCAGATCTACGTAGGAAGCTGAGTGGGAGTCTGGCAGGATGAGTTGGGCCCATCTTCTCAAGGGCCATCTTGATAGATCTGCCGGCAGGATGGGTATTTATTTAGTCAGCTGGACATTGTTGAAAGCTGTACATGTTAATATTTGCATTCTAGCTGTTTGGACTTCCTTTTTGTTGTCCCATACCATTTTCCTTATCTATTTAAACCTTTTTTTTTTTTTTTTACTGTTTTTGACTTTGTATTTTGAAATACTTCTAGGCTTTCAAAAAAAGTAGTAAAAAGCAGTACAAATAATTTTCCTGTACTTTTTACTCAGATTTTCTAAATATTAATATATTGCGTAATCATTGCATGGTTACTAAAATCAGGAGGTTAACACCATTATATTTTGCCAGTAACTGTTCTGTAATGTTCTTTTTCTGTTCTATAATGCAATCCAGGATTACCTGTTACATTTAGATGTTTCCTGGTCTCCCTTTGTTTGAGACAGCACCTCACTCTGTCTTTCATAAGCTTGACACTTCAGAAGAGTACTGACCAGTTATTTTGTAGAATACCACTTGCTTGAATTTGTTTTTGTTTTTGTTTTTTTTTTTTGGTACCAGGGATTGAACTCGGGTCATTGCATTTGCAAGGCAGCCCACCGAACCGCTGAGCTAAATCCCCGGCCCTTGCTTGAATTTTTTTGTAGTTTCCTTATGAATAAATGTGATGCATTTTGGTTATGAATATCATGGAAGTGATGTTGTGTGCATCTCAGCACCAATCATCCTTCTGTCTTTAACCATAATTTACTTGGTCTTCTCTAAATGGATAGGATGTAGTTGTCTAGGCTGAAGTTTCTCCAACATGGGGTCCAGTTGCCCTCTGAGCCTATGACTGGGCCATGAGAGATTGAGGTGTACAAACACGAGAGTTTAGGAGTTCCCTGGCCTTGAAATAATTATTTAGGTTCGCTTATACTACCTATTATAAATAGATTTTTGATTTAAAGTAAACTCATTCTGTTTTGAGATTGTCTTAGATTAATAAAACAAAACTAGTGTACATTTTTCTTAATAAAGTTCATTCTTCTGTCCTTATTTTCCCCATTTCTAGTTATCATTATTACTTTAAAAAAATCTATGGTAATATTTTCTTTCCTTTTATTTTTCGTATTCCTTTTTGGAATACATTCTGTTAAAACAGCATAAAAGTAAATCAGCCAAATTTTAGCACAAATTCCATGAAAGCCAGTGGTTGAAATGATTACAGTTTGGAGAATGTTAGATAGAGGCATTTTAGGGAAGGATTTCTCCATATCTCAGGCTGCTGCTTTGAAAGAACTCATTTTTTTCCCCACCTGAAAATTGTCATTTTTCCAGTTTTACTTTTTGGAAGCTTTAGTAATGCAAAGCTTTGACAACAATTTGGGAAAATGAAATCACGACCCCGCTGTGTGACATTTGCTTGATGATAATCATTTGGCTCAAAGGTGGCAGTTGCTGAGATGAGTGAACATTGAAGTGTGTGCCGAGAATCATATTTAGAGGAAGGAAAACTCCCCAAGGTAGTTGTTTAATTGCAGGCTGTGGAAAGTCTTTTTGTGATTATATGTCTTTGAATGGCTTTTTTATTCTTCAGTTTCATATAGAACTGTGTTTAATGACCAGAGTTTTCTGTTCCTCTGCTGTATCTAACCTCCATCTTGTCCTCTCTGTCACTTTAATTTGGTCTGATGATTCATTTCCTTTATCAGTTAGAATAGTTGTGTTTGTGAGTGGCAGAAAATTCAGCTCAAGTTTAAGCATCAAAGGGTATGTATCTATTGGCTCACCTAACTAAACAGTAGAGATTGTGAGTTCAGTTTAGGTTCACCTAGAAGTGTGGTTCAAATTCTCTTCAGATGTTTGAGGCAGTGCTGCTCAAGCTATCCGAGGGAAGGCACTTTTAAAAAAAAGTTCTTAACCAATGGAGATCAGTGTTTTGGAAAATATAATAAAGTGAATTACTAGCAAAACAAAATAAGAAAAATATACAAGGTATGATTGAAAAATAAGATGAATATTTAATTTAAAAATTATTATAGTAAGACACACTGCCATTAATCCTTTCAGAATCCACCCTCTTGCTTCAAACACACTAATCCCATCATTCTTGCCACTTTCTGAAGCGGTTCTGGAAATCTTTTATAAATGTCATTAGTTGTGCTGTTGTGGCGGCCTCAGGGTCCTGAATTGATGAAAAACATTTCGCGTTCATGCTCACTTTGACTTTAGCGCAGAGCTACAAGTTACACAAGGTCGGAACTGGTGAGTGAGGTAGATGAGGATGTACTGTAATGTTTTTATTTGACAGACAACTGCTGTAAATATTTTGAATCCATTCAGGCCATTGAAGCAACCATGAAAAGATACTCATGAAAGATGACTGCTCTTCCGGCAATTGGCATTAGGATGGGGTTGAACTCCAGGACACCCACTTTGAGTTGGAATTGGGGAGTCCAAGATAGTCCATATAACATCCCCGAGGGATGGGTGCTCTTAGGACCTTAATGTTTGCCTGAAGCTGCCCAGTAAAAAATGATCCTGGGGCTTTTGGATTCCAAATTTCAAACTGTCTCCTCTACATAGTTGTCTTATAAATACCTCAGATAGGCTAATAAAAAAATCAGTATTGGACCGGGGATTTAGCTCAGTGGTGCTACTGCCTGCCTTGCAAGTGCAAGGTCCCGAGTTCAATCCCCAGTACAAGACAAACAAACAAACAAACAAAATCAGTATTGTTAGAGATGTATTGTTTTAGGGAAGGAGCTTATTATTATATTGAAGGTGAAACTCTGCAGATAGAGCTGAAGGGAAAACACATTCATTTAAAGTCCTCTGTAAAAAAAAAAAAAGAAGGAAATGAAAATGCCGAATTACTCCTACAAGCTGGACAGTATGTTAGCCTTGATATGTACATAAATACCTGGATTTAATTTAGCCCTCTATAAAAGCTATGTTTTAAGAGATTACTTAGGAATAGTCCTAAGCATCTTAAATTTGAACTCTCTGCTGATTTTATAAGTATATGGGATTTATTTTTTGTGCATGTGTTAAAGCCAGTGTGATATAAAATTTGAAGTCCAGAAGATAAAACAGCTCTTAATTATTTAAAGTTAACATTTAAAGTCTGGTGATTTAGCTCAGTGATCTTGTCGCCTGCCTCACAAGCACAAGGTCCCAAGTTCCATCCTTGGTACACCCCCCAAAATGAAAATTAACATTTAATAAGTGATTTTTTTTTACTTTTTCTGGCAATCTTAATTCTGTAGGGTTTTTTTATTTGTTTTCATTTGCTTTTACTTTTCCAAGGATCTTAACATACAAAGTGTCTATTAAACACTTTGTGCTATTTGGTACAAAGAGAAACTATAATGGTTCTGTAATTAGATAAAAGGGAACTTATGTGTCTTGGGAGCTTCTTGAAGAAAAAAAGAGTTTTGTTTTATGCCCTATATCAGTGTCTTGGAAATTTATAGTTCTAAACTCATCATATTTTGTACACACTCACAATTGGTTGTGAATTTAGAGACCGAGATTGTAGTGTAAGATATGTAATGCTTACATATGGAATTTAAAGTCTAACTTTACAACTCATTTCCTTCTTCCCATACTCCTTGTGTTTGAAACATTAGAGAACATTTCTGTTTGATGTGGATTTATAACAAATTGATGGACATGTAGCAATGGAGGTTTTGGGGGTGGTGGTAGTTTTTAGGCTTGAATTTCTTTTCCTTTTTTTTTTCTTGAAGTAGAATTAAACTAGAAAATACAGTTTTGTCTTAAACTCACAGGTCCACATTGAGAAAGGCCTCAAAAAAGCTAAATAAGCCGGGTGTAGTGGTGCATACCTGTAATCCCAGCACTGCAGAGGCTGAGGCAGGAGGATTGCTGTGAGTTTGAGACCAGCCTGAACTACATAGTGAGTTCCAGGTCAGTCTCAACTACATAGTGAGACCCTGTCTCAAAAAACAAACAAACAAACAAGCAAACAAACAAAAACAAAAGACCAAAAAATCAGAAAAGATTTATGACTAAGTTTAAGAAGGTTAATTGGTTTGATGTTCTTTAGGTTCTGCTGCATTTAAAATCATGATGTTCCAGATGTTCACATCCAACTGTTGACAGAAACTTTATACTGACATTCATTTATCATCTGAAAAGTGAATTTATTTTCTTGAGGTATGGTCTTAGTCTGTTGTGCTGCTATAATAGAGTACCTGAGACTGGCTAATTTATAATGAACAGAAATTTACTTTGCTCACAATTCTGAAGGCTGAGGAATCAAAGAACATAGCACCAGCATCTGATGAAGGCCTCTCTGTGTTTGTCATCCCATGGCAGAAGGAAGACAGGCAAGAAATAAGAGTTAAGAGAGGACTGAACTCAAGTACGTGTGTGTGTGTGTGTGTGTGTGTGGTACTGGGGATTGGATTCAGAACTTCTGCACTGAGCTGCATTCCTAGAATACCCTATCCCACTTTAGATTTTGAGACAGATTCTTACTGTTACTAAGTTGCCCAGGTTGAAACTGAATTTGTGGTATTCCCGTGTCAGCCCCCTAGAGTGCTGGGATTACAGGACTGTGCCATAGCACTTGGCTTGATCTCTTGTAACAAGGCCACTCATGATAATTAATCCATTTCTAAGATAGTGATATTAATTCATTGAGGCAGGGGTCTCATGGTCTGATTACCTCTTTTTTTTTTTTAGAAACATAACCTGTTTTAGTTTTTCCAAATACAGATACAGAAGTTTGTGTGTTTTGCAAATATTGCTTCAAAACAACATTTCTATATACAGCACCTTCTGTTCTAATAGTGCATAAACACAGATGTGTATCCATTGTGTAATGTTGGCTCATCAAGGTGATTACCTCTTATTATGCCCTACCTTCAAACACTGTTGCATTAGGATAATTTTCCAAACTGTGAACTTTGGGGACACATTCACACCAGAGCAAGTACTATAGAAATAACTTATCTTTTCGTCAAGGAAATTATCTCCTTTCTCTCAGAGCTGCAAATTAGCTTTCAGCATGTTTTACTCTTGTTGCCTTCTGGCCCAGGTATTTAGTTGACAAATCATGTCACTTCCTTCTCTCATTGATCATTCCCACGGGCCTAGCTCAGGCCCCATCAGTTGGGTTATTGGAATGCTAACTGGATTCCCTATCCTGAATGCATTTTTAGAGGTGCTGCTGACTCTGTAATACACATCTACTGCTATACCCTGCTCAGACATGCTTGACAGATCTCAAATCCCTAAGCAGATATTCAGAGTCTTTCATTACCCTATTCTTTCCCCATGAAATCTTTTACCCACCACGGCTGCTGTCACTTTTAAATATGCCAGGAACATTCCCACCTTGTTAATATTGCCCAAGCAATCCTTTATGTCTTCTTGCACTTTGTTCCATGAAGGCCCAAACTTTCTTTTTCAAAGTCTGTCCTCATCCTGGAAATTCTTCTAGAGCCATCTCAGTTCCCATCTGTCTTACTTGAATTAACATTGTAGAGTTCATCATCCTCATTGAATTGTGACCTCCCAGAGATAAAGATCATGTCTTACTCATCTTGGTGTTCCATAATCCTTCCCTTATTGATGTGCAGTAAATTTTCATTGAAACAATGAGATTTGTCATTTATTTAAGAGAAACAGGTAGAGACATACAGACAGACAAACATACATAGAAAAGAAAGCAATACGTGTGGATAAACCCAAGCATACTTTTTTAGCAAGGTGTAGTTCAGGGCATTGTGGGGAGATAAAAAGAAAGCTCAGCTGTATCTAAACTGTGGAAAACACTGTGGGACACTGACCTAATTTTGTCAGTGACTAAATTGTTAGGAAAAAAGGAAGTCAGAGAGATTAAAGGGGAACCTAGAGATAAAATGAGATTTAATCAATATATTAACTGTTGCAGACTTGATATGGATTCTGATTTAGCAAACTAAGAAAATTGAGGAAATTTGGACACTGATCGGATAATTGATGTTAAGTAATTCATTTTTATGGGTGTGATGATGCTAGTGTGGTTATGCTTTAGAGTATCTGAATTTAAAAGTGTAACTATTTAAGAATTTGCTATAGTTTGCATCTTCACTGGCAACAGAGACACATATGTGAATGGCTGTTTCCAGGGTGGTGATATTGGGCAGTGGTAGAACCTTTAAGAGATGGAACCTTGGCGTGAAGCCTTTAGTTTAGAGGGGCTGTGCTCAGGAAGGGGACAGGGGAGCCCTTAGCCTCCTCCTTTTTCTTTTTTGCCCTTTGGCCATGTAGTGGTCAGTTTTGATCTGCCACATGATCCCACCGTAATGTTCCACCTCACCACAGGCCCAGAAGCAGCAGAGCCAACTGATTATGGACCGGAAATTCCACATTTGTAAGCCAAAATAAACCTCTCTTTATAAGTTGATTATCTCAAGTATTTTTTTACAGTGACAGAAAGTTGACCATCACAGAATTAAATATGACCATGACTGGATGAAATGATGTGGTGTCCAGGGTTTACCTGGAAACCACCTGGTGGGAGTGGCTGGAAGAGCAGGTGGATATGGAGATAAAACAAGATTTGTCGTGAATTGAGAACTGTTAAAGTTGGATGATGGATTTTGGAGTTTATTTATTTTTTAAAACTACTTTTGCATGTGTTTTAAAGTTTCTATAACAGGAGGTATAACATTCAATAAGGGATAGGTTGTGGGTCTAATTTTTAAGGAATTTATAGGATCGTTAAATTGGGATTTGGAGGCTAGAATCCTGCTCCTGGTGTTCTCTCTGCTTACCTGAGCCACTCATTTGATATTTCTGGGTCTTGCCCTTGAGTAAATGTGTTGCCTGGGCGGGGTCCCCACTGTCAGAGGTTACCTAGCAGAGACAGTGACTTTTGACAGAGACTTTGGACTCGGGCTTGGGGAGGGAGATTTCAGAATCAGGGAGTGACATCTGTGAAGGTCATGGTTTCACTCAAGCTGTGTATTTGTTACGCCGTGGTTCCAAACTGGCAGCATTCTGTTGTATATATTTTCAGTTTGAGTTGATAAAATTTCAATCAAAAGCAAAGAAGCAGCACTTTGTGGTAGTTGGGTGATCTTAGACCCACAGTGCATGTGCTGTGATTTAGATCTTGCTCTGGAGGCCAGGTTCAAGTCGTACCTGACCAGCACTGTGCCACCTGGCTAAGGTCCTTAACCCACCTCTTAGAGAGTTGTTGAGATGAGCAAATGAACTGATAAATGCAAAGTACTTCACACAGGTCTGACATGAGGTAATGGCTTAGTAAATGGTAGGCGTCATTTTCAGTGGCTCTGTTAGCTTTATTTATATTTTGGATTTCTGGTAAAGCTGGTTGAGGTTTAAGTGCATTTGCCACCCTCGGTTTCTTCCTCCCTCTCCCTCACTCTCCTTTTGGGCTAGAAGCACATAATCCTTGGGATGAAAAAGGGGACCAGGGCAACTTGAGAAGAGTGAGTCACAGAGCATAGCTTTAAAGGAGGCCATTCTGTGCCGCCCTTCTCTTAGATGCTGGTGATCTGAGTTGCAGAGGGGTTTTCCTGGGCAGAGCATAGGCTGGAGCCACTGGAGATCTGGAGCACAGATCTTCTAACTTCAGATAATTTCTGCTGCCATATTTAGCTTCCTAAAGTCTTTGGCATCCTAATTGCTGACTAGAGAGCATTCTGTGGAAAAAAGTCTTTCTTAATGAAGACATCCACTCCCTTAACAAGGAATGTCTGGTAAAGCTCTCACATTGCAAGGAGAGGAGAGGGGAATACGCATGGTGTTCCTCAGGGATCTGATGAAACGCTTAATTGTCAGAGAGGCTGCTGTCATTTCCTCTGCAGCTTGGTGAACCCAGGATCTTGTCCTTCTTGTCTAGGCCAGCAGCACCTGTGAGCCCACCCTTCGTGTATAGCAGTCAGCCTGGCCTGGACCATTGCGTTCCTGCTGTCAGAGTCACATTGTTGGCCTTGGTTTTCATCCTTGAAGTTTCCCCACAGCATTGTTTCTCTAGTGCCCATTCTGTGATCCATCTCTTCCTCCCTCACTTCCTCCTTCCTGTCTTTTTTTTCTTTTTTCCTTCAGCCTATTGTTTTCCTCCTTCCTTTGAGGAAATGCTATTTCTTGATTGCCTTCATTTCTTTTGGATGCTTCTGTTTATTTTCTGTTCATTAAGCCAAAACTGTGTTTACAATCTTCTCTTATTTATTCCAGGGGTGAAACTCCAGTTTATAGATTATTCATATCTCTGTTTTTTATGTGGCTTTAAGACACTTCACAGTCCATGAAAATTTCCTAATAAGGGAAAAAGTACTACCTGTACAAGATCTGATAGGTTAGTGAATCATGGATTTTAATTTCTACTCACAAACTGTGATTTGGGGCAGGTTAATTTTTATATTTGTCTTACTCAGTTTTCTCATCTGAAAAAATGAGAATGATAATATCCATGTCTATGAGATTGCAAGATAAATGTATTTTCAGCACAAATTATCAGTAAATGTTAACTGGTATTACTGTGTATAGTAGTGTATAGTGTGATATTATTTGAGCTTCATAGAAATGTAGTTTTTTGGAGGTAATTATTTTTTATCCGTCTTTCTGTTAATCTCTTCCTTTCAGATCATTGCAGCTCCTGTTTCCCTCAGTTCCATTGCCCTTGATTTGTAGCCGTGTTACCAACTGGGAGTCAGAGTGGCACAGAGGGCAGATACCTAGGATGGACTCTTGGCTCTGCTGGGGGAATCTCTGATCCCCATTTCCCCTTTTGTACAGTCACTGGACTGGGGTGACCATGAAGAAAGGACATGTGTTGGACCTGGTGTGCTGTGGGTGCTCAGTCATTGTTAGGTTCTTTTCTGGTTTGAAGTGTAGCTGACTTCTGCAGTGGAAAGCATCAGCTGCAGTAATTTCAGGCAGTACCAGGCAGCTTGCAGAGGCATTCTGTGGGCACCCCTGAACCACCTCACCCTCCTAGAGAGGCTTATCTTACACAGTTGGCAGTTGCTTTCAGCCAGCGTTTCTCCCCTCTAGGAGAATGTTACAGTGACATTGCTTTCTCAAAATACACATTCTGAACCTCAGACCAGATATGCAGCCTAGACCTTTTGGAAAAGCTTCTCAGATGTTCTTGATGCCACTCTATATTGGAGCTACTACTTTCAGCAAACCAGATTAACTGCTTAGCCTGTCTGCAGTGTGATCCCATTGATAGAGCTTCAGTTTGGGAATAGCCTCTTAGGGATACTGGAGTTCTATCCTCTGAAGAAAGGAAGAGACTAATAAGAAGTAGATGTGGTACTTTCATAATAGTGATAATGGCTAACTTGGTTCTTCTCTACACACTAACTTATTCAGTTCTCACAACAGCCTTCTGAGTTAGATGGTATCATTATGCCTTTCCTGCAGGACGTGGCCAAGATAACACAGAATAGGATGGAGCCAGGCTTTGAACCCTGGTGGTCTACTCTAGAATAGTACCCTTGTCCCCATTAATGTCCACCCCTCTCTGCTTCAGGTAAGATTACTTTGCTAATGGACTTCAGTCTGTAGCTGTTGTCTAAGGGCCATGGAACATGGTAGGGTCTGATAGCTTCCATTGCCACTGACTCTGCGTTGTTTCTGGCACATCTGGCCCAGTGGAGATTTCAGGAAGATGCATGCAGCAGAGCAGCTTGTGTGCTGCTGCCTCAGTGGGTGCTGGAGCACATTTACAACCCAACCTCTCACACTGGCTCTGCCCACTCTCCCACCTGTCGGTAAAGGTTTGGGATTCACTTGCTACAAGGGTGAAGTTTTGGGAGTATTTCTTTGGCTTCTTCTCCCGTAGCACAAGGATCCATTAGTGCTCCCTTTTAGAAAGCCCGAGAAGGGTTCTCATTTCATCTTGGGAGGGCACAAGAGCCAGATGCTGAGGCCTGGGGCAGTAGCAAGCCTGGCATTAGGAGGAGGAAGGCAGAGCTCCCTGCAGGCTGGAGCAGAGTGTAATGTAATCTGGGGAAAACTGGCGTGGGCTTTGCCTGCCCAAACCAGAAAATTGTGGAGCCCTCAGGCAAACGCAGTAGACTATAAAAACAGTACAAATGGCCATTTGCTATGTGCTGGGTACTGTGCTGAGGGCTTTATAATACTTCATTCCTAAGTCCTGCTCCACTGGAAGGAGGTTAATACATTCCCTGTTTTATAGAGGAGGAAACTGAAATTAAATGCTGAATCTTAAGAGCAAACATTGCAAACATTGGTTGGTTTAAGGTGGACAGTGTATGCTATTTTATGGATGTTAGGTTTCTTTGAAAAAGTCTGAAAAGAATAATGCCATATCCATTAGTTTATTAATTACTAAAATATATGATGAGCTTTCCAACAAATGTTATTATAATACTTACAATTCCATTTCCGATTCAGCCATTACAGATGCCCTGAGGAAACAAACACAGGGGGGAAATAAGATTCGATTGTATTAATTACGATTTCACTTCTGTGATTAAATGGATTTTCAGCTAGCACAGAAGTTGCTTTGTAATTAAACAGATATCTCTTGAGGACCTGACATCTGTTAAACCCTGCCCTAGCCTGTGACTTGATTTCACCTGTAGTATGTTGAGTGGTAGCTTCCTTTCTGCTTTGAGTTGACTTAGAAAATTCTCTGCAGCAGTTCTCAGCATAATTCACTAGGTCAGACTTCAAGAATGTTATTCACTGAAAGCCACTTTTCCACATGCTTCAAGGGTAACACCATGTCTGTGTGTGTTTCATCTGTCTGGATAATACAGCTTTTAGATTCTCTATCATTCTTCCTTCTTCTTCATGCTTTCTTTGTCTTACTCTCTTGACTAGATAGAAATAGCACAAAAATTTGCTTCATTTTTAAAAAGTGACAAGTAGATCAGTGCTCCCCATCAAGTAAACTGTAGATATCAGCATTATAAATGGTTTGTGCTTGTAATCTTGACACTTCCCCCATCCCCTGAATGCACAGTATTCTAGTTTAAAAAAAAAAAAACAACAACAATCTTCCCCATAAGAAGCCTATGTTTCAGAATTTTTAAGCTGGTCATGGTGGCATGTGCCTGTAATCCCAGCACTTGGGAGGCTGCGGCAGAGGACCACTTTAAGTCTGAGGCCAGCTGAGATACATAGTAAGTTCAAGGCCAGCCTGAAAAACATAGCAAGACTCTGTCTCAAAAAAAACAAAACAAAACAAAACAAAGAATATGAGAAATGTTAATTCCATTGTTATTGAAACATAAGCTGGTATTTTATACACTAGAGATAACCCTAGTTATTATGAGCAAAATGACAAATTTCATGACTAGTTTTTTAAAATACGATGACCAAAATTCATTCATTCAGATTACTTGTGATTTAAAATGAATAACTGAGATGGCTGGGGTGGCAAGACCAAGTGGTGCTGGTACTGTCTCTGCCATCATATGTGACTCTGTGTAGGTCCAGAGTTCCCCTTAGTCCAGGAAGGGGTGGTGTGGATGTGCTGTGACTTCCCTCGTTCTGATTGAGTTTGACCTTGTGGGAAGAGAAATACTATAAGATATTGAGACATGAGCAAATACGTTGGAGAAAGAGAATTTTATCTTGGCCCTGGGACTTAGAAGTGAAGTCGCTGGAGGGTGAAGGAACTAAGTCCCTAAAGAATAAGAAAAATACAAGTTAAAAATAAATAATTGGGTGTTTCTTGTGCTCATTCAGAAAAACAATCCTGTATTCCAAATTCCGGTGATTGAAACCCAACCAGGAAATGGACTTCCTTAGGGCAAGGACTGCCCTTTGTTGGAGACATTTTATTTTTTGTCCTGTTGCCAGGTCCATTTGTGGCATTTTGTAAGTTCTCATAGAAGTGGGAGATGGTAAAAGCTGAGCTGAGCACTGTGTCCATTCGTCTTGAACATTGGAAACCACCTCCCTTGCCTCTGACGACTCATGGGTCAGAGCATAGTTCAAGCAGCGAGAGGACCAAAGAGAGATTGGGAGTTTAGCAAATCCTGCTGTGTTCTCTCTCTCTATTCATTTATGGAGAGAATGAAGAATGTATCAAAGGGGACAAAGTATATAAAGACCAGTGTTGTATGCATCCCAGTAATTTGTGGACCTCTTTGTTTAAAGGAGAAAATATCTCACAGATCTTCAGTAATAAATATTTTTATTGTGAAATAGCTTAAATGTGGATGAACATAAAACTAGATCCAAATTCCTTATGCTTCTAGCTCTTAAAGAACTATAAAAACAGTGGCAAGTTTATAGAATAAATTAAAACTACAAAACCAATGAAGTTCAAGTTAACATTAATTTATCATGACAGATAATTTTGTTTGACCAAAATTAAACCTCTCTGAAAATGTGACTGTGTTTCTTACGGCTGAAGTGCTAGTTCTTCAGAGATCTTTGTGAAACCCAGCTCTCTGGCCGCATTCCTGGAGTCTTAGCTTCCTTCTTATAAAGTACCTTTTTTTTAGCAGAATGCATGATTCAGACTTTAATTTTGCCTCATTTATTTTTATTTTACCTTGATGATTAAAAGTACACCAGTAGTGCCAAGATTAGAAACAAATATAGACCTACTTTTGATCAGCAAGAAGTTAGGACTTGGTGCCTTAGTTTCACATGGGGTAGTACAGGAAAGAAGGATTATCAGTACCTGTAATTTTGAGTGAGAGTGAATGATGCTTCTTATAAAATGTGGAACAAAAGAGGAAAGGAAAATTCTGGGGGAAAATAATTAGTTCGAGACTAGTTTTGTGTAGGTTTCTAGCATTATGGTGATGTGGATGCTGTCATACACTTCTCCACTGTATTCTGGATAAAACATTTTCACAGTATTGCTGGGAATAGAGTAAATAAGAGTCTCTCCTTTCATTGAGATTGACTAACCACAAACAGTAAGGTAAAACCAAAGCTGGGATCTCTGTGTGTAGGCAAACACAAAAGTCAGGTTGCCTCAAGATCAAATGGCAATCTTACAGGGGTGTTTGGAGGCTAAGTCTGAGATCAGTAGCACAGTTAGAAGATCCTGTTTTCTATTGGATGGAAACAGAACCAGAACAGCCCCAGGTAGATAGTGCCCTTTGGCTTCTGGCTGGAGCTACTAAAAATCCTTTCTGGAAGAAAGCACCCACCCAGCATTTCTCCTAAAATTTACCAAATAAGTTCAGAATCCAAGATCTCCAGTTCTACTTGAAAATAAGCTACAGGACTGAGAATGAGCAGAAACAACAAAATGAAACAATCCAAAGCCTAAAACAGATTTAGAACCCTAAGGACTTTAGATACTAGAATTATCTGATACTAGATATAAAATAGCAATATTTTAAGAAATAAAAGATATGATCACAAATAAGTAGAAACAACATGAAATTATAAAAAATTGATCAGGCAGATTTGGGAAAAAGCAGTACCCAAGGAAAATACTGTATTTGTTGAAATAAAAATTAAATAGACTAGAAACAGTTGAAGATGGAATTAATGAACCTGAAGAAAGGTTAAAAAAATGAACAATGTAATATAGAAATGAAAAGAAAAGCATAGAAGTGTGGTTGAAGGACAGAAAAGCTACAGTGAGATTTCTTCAGAGCCCCAGAAAGATACTGAGAGCAAATGGAGGGAAGTTAAATTTGAAGGTCTAGTCTGTGAGTAATTTCCCAAGACAGTTTATGAAAGACATAAACCATCAGTGCTTCTCTTTATGTAACATATAGGCAGATAGATGTTACATAGGAAGATAAAGAAAGCACCAATAAGGATAAATAATGACAATAAAAATTCTACTCGTAGACATAGGGAAAATTAAAAAATAAACCCCTTTTTAAAACCCCTTGAAAGAACAGACGCACTGGATGTAAGAAGTAATAAACCGGGAGCTGATTTCTCAACAACAGCAATGGAAGCTGGGATGAAACGCTGTCTTCAGAATATTAAAAGAAAATACCGCCAATTGTATCCCAGCAAGACTGTCATTCAAGGAAAAAGCAAAATACACTTTTGGAAAAAATTGAACCTGGTATTACCACAGCAGACCTTTCCTGGGAGACTCCGTAAGGACACGTTCCAGGGAGAAGAAAGTGATTCCTTGACGGAGGGCTAAGATGCAAAAGGAAACAGTGTGTACAAAAGTTGGAAAACGTGCATAAATTGCATTCATTAAAGTGGACAAAGTTAAAAGATTCTTCCCTCACGTGTACCAGCCACCTTCCAAGGCGTCTAATGCACAAGCATGGAGCATTTCCATCATGGTAAGAGTGTAGGGCAGCACTGGGCAGAGCAGGGGAGGGAAGAGACACTGAGATGTCTCTGCAGTGTGTTGATGGTCAGATGCTGTCCTTCATTTGTTTTATTTTTAAATATTTAAGAAAAAACTTTGCCAAAAATTAAGATACTATTTTTTTGTTGTTATTGTACTGGGGATTGAGGCAGGTGTACTGCCACTGAGCTAAATCCCCGGCTCAAAATACTATTTCTTATAAGACATTTCGGTATGGATGTGAAAATGGGAAGAAATGTTTCTCTGGGAATGGATAGAGCATTGGATCAGATCTGAGAGGTGCGGGCAGGTACAGTGCTCAGTGTATGGGACATCTCAGTAGAGCTTTGGTGGATGAATGGGTGGATGGGACTCCCCAAAATGCACTTGGCAGCTAATACAAGTTGTGTGGTTGAAGACACTTGGAAAGGTTTTGATGAATTGTGAGGAGGGTTGGGATGGAACTTTTTGAACATGTTGTGGTCAGGTAGAAAGGAGCCCAAAATAGACTCTGGAGAGAACTTTCTGAGAGGTAGAAAGTACTCAGGCAACGTGAGACTAGAGAGGGAGGAGGCGGGATGCCCAGAGACTTGTGTATCACTGAAATAAACATCACCCTGCTCCTTTTGTTAGAAGTATTGAAGGACCTAAAGGGAAAGCGTCATGATATTTGGACTCAGTTTGAGGAGATGAAGAATTCACACACTAGAGTAGTTGCAGTAGTAGTAGGACAATATAGCTAGAAGAATCACACTAGCAAAGTGTAGGCTTGTGAAAAGGTCTTGGCCTTGGCAGTAATCTCTAATGATCCCTACTTTACTGTGTCCAGCCTCCTCCTAGGTGAAGGTCTAACATTTATTCCCTCAGATCCGCACACAGTTTCCTGATCTTAAATCTCTGAATCCCCCATACCCCACCCCTTTTTTGAACCCATGGTCTCATGTTAGACAAGCTTTCTCTCTTAGGGTCCTAAATCTTCAGCTCTTAGGTTGGAAAGTAATTAAAAGAATGTCAGGGGCCAGGGATTTAGCTCAGTGGTGCCCCCATCTGCCTCACAAGTGCAAGGTCCTGAGTTCAGTCCCTGGTACCAAAACAACAACAAAAATGAACGGCAGATGTGACCAATACTCTAAACTGCACTTAGTATAAGATTTTAACAGCATCCTGTTAAATTACACAGTTTATTATTGGGCTTTGGGATATACTTTCTATGTTACTTTTTGCTTTCTATATTAAAAAGCTTAATGCTTATAAGTGTATTATTAAAATGTGTAGTCACATGACAGCCTTAGACTACAATGGAAAAACAGACTGATAGCTTACTGAAGTTTACCAGAGCAGAGTGCTAAGACAATGTGCAGCAGATAGCTGGATTAAAAGCCCAGGCCCTTGATTTAAAAGACATGTAACACCAATCAAGTTATTTGACCTCTCCACACCTCAAGTTTTCTCATTTAAGAACAGGCATAATAAGTAATTCCTACCACGGGATAGATGTGAGGATTAGTGGAAAGCCCTTAGCAACATAGGCCTGTGTTATTTAAAAATGGTAAATCAGTGAATATCCCTGGTTGTGGATCAGACCCATTTGGGGACAGTTAAATATAGATCACTGTGACTGTCCCAGACCTGCTCTTGTTAGAGAACTTGAGCTTTGCATTCTTCGCAGGAGTCAGGGTGTGGGAACCCTCGCTTTGGACTTGAGTAGCGTTTTGCTTACTTTTATCTGAATATTACTCTGTACCTTGAACATACATTTGAACATTGGCTCTGAGTGTTTGTTGAGTGTGTGGCTTTTAAATTTAGTGGTCCCAGAGATTAATTTGTGGAACTTCACTCCTGTAGCTTCCTTTCTCTTTCTTATCCTTTATCAGCCCCTCTCCCTCTTTCCTGGTTTGAGTTTCTGTTCATGAGGGTTGACTATGTGCTGGACAGCTTAGTTCTCAGGACTTAAAATAAAAATTAAATAAAACAGACTTCTTAAAAATAGAGACTTTGCAAAGAAAGCCATTTGGCATGTTGAAATTAAATGAGTTTAATTTCTAAAGTAAATAATTCAACTTTTTTTTACTCTTTAAAAAATATCTACAGGAAATGCTTCTAAATAACTGATATTATTCCCCTTGTGAAAACTGAGATTGTTGTTGGATAGTTGCCAGCATATGTTGTTTTCCTTAGGGGAAAAATGTGGGAGAATGTTTTACTGCATGCCAAAAAACACATAGACTAATCCTTCAAACCTAAGAATACCTTCTGTATAGTGGCAGTTCTTCGGTATATTGTAAAATGTGGCCTGGAGATGAAAATAAGAAATAAAATGTTTACTGCTTTTAGGTGAATTAGAATGTTCTTTTTAACCTTTGTATGTGGAGGCTTTGGTTATAAAAGCTGTTATATTGCAGCAGAAGCAGTATGGCTGTGTGTGTGTATTTAGCACATACATTTATATTTCATGTGGGTGAAGAGTGACTGGAATATCAGCTACATTAGATGGAAACTTTTTTCATTCCAAGTCTCTGGGATATGGTGATTGCTCAATAAAAATGTCCTAAAAGAATGAGCTAACAACAAAACAACCAAAACCGGCAGCCACGTCTATGACTTTTCACTGATAAGGTTTGTTACAGGCTTGGTGTAGAGGTGACACCACTTAGTATTTGTTGGGTAAGCTGATTAGATGCTGCCTTCTTGTTCCCATCACCCCCATGCCTCCACCCAGATATCAGCATCTCTTAATGGAGATTCCCTGCCCTGGGAGGAACTGGGTTTCCTAGGCTCATAGTTTTACCCACAGTCCCACTTCTGGCAGCATGTGGTTTCTTAGTAAGTGTTTGTTGGATGAACATATAATGCCTTGTATTTCTCTGATGCTTTCCTGATTGGATTCAGCAGTGAACAACTCCATAAGGGTGGCTGATGGTGCCTTCTCAGTCTGACAAAAGATAGAACAAAGAGTAAAGAGGCTGTATTTGCAGTAGAAAGCTTCGGGTTATAAACTGCAACCTCTGAATCTGTTGATTTCTTCACCCTCTGTTCCAGAACAGCCTTTGACATTTAATGAACATTAATTTCTTTCCTCTCCCTGCTGACTTTCTGTTTACTTGAGTGTGTGCTGGGGAAAGTCACTCTGTGAAGCATTTTCCAAACTGCTGTGTCTCCTCGTCAGCTACAGACTTTCTTGGGTATCAGTTTGGGTATTTGTAGTACTAGTTCTTTTTTTCTTACCTTAGTTGGGAACCTACGATATACTCCTTTGGGTATTTTTTTTTTTAATTTTTAAACTGGACTTCATTCTTTTTTTTTTTCCTCATTGAGTTTATCAGTACATTTTAGGTCTACCATACAGTTACATTCATCATTGCGATTGAACTTCATTCTTTTAAACTATTTGTACTCTTCGGTCTCCCAAATGTTTTCAGATGTAAATTTGTTAATAGTAAGGATCTAAGTTTTAAAGTCACAATTTCGTAGCTATGAGAAAAATGATTCTCCAAAATACTTTTTCTTGCCCTGTTTTATCTGGTCGTTTTGAGATAGAGATTTCAGCAGTGTTGAATTGCTTGGCTGATATGTCCAGCATGAAGCTCAAGAAGTAGAAGCCTATGTCATTAGACTAGGGGAAAAAATTGCAGGCCAAATGCTTAAGGTTCCTAAATGATGGCAGTATCAGGGTGCACGTTTTGCCAAAGCCATTCACTGGAGCTAAAGGCTGAATGACACACTGTCAAGGTTCCACGTAATGAAATATTTCAAAAATCTGTGAATCTCATTCAATTCTCATTTTTGTTTAATATTCTGTTAAGTAAGATAATTTCATGACTTCAGTAAGATCTGTGTAGCTCGTGACTGATAAGTCACAGTTCATTCTATCAGAGTGCTAAATTTAAATGTACTGTCATTATCTACAAATGACTTTAAAGAGTTATCTGAATATACTCCTCATGAAGCTCTGATTTCATTGTGAAATATCAACAAGAATCTTAATTCCTTTTGCCCACTTTGGACATTAACTTTTAGTATTAGAACTGAGGGATAGATGGAAATAAATAGGTACTAATATGGTGTTCCCTCTAGAATCTAGGCATGGAAATACAAGGTGGGGATTTGTTATGGCTTGTGTCTAGATGTTCCCCCAAAGCCTCATGCGATCATAGATTATTTGGGGGTGGCTGGATCTAGAATGTTTGATGCTATAATTGATTCATGGTTCAGTGTTAGGCTCAAGGACACTAGGATTTAAGGGTGTGAGTGCTATCCACCCGAGGTAGTCTGGATGGGTTAAAAGGGGCAGACACTGTTAAGGTCCCTTTGCTACTTTTGCTACCTTCTGCCTGTCTGCCATGCCACCTTCCTTGGAGCCAGCTGACTATGGACTGAAACTTCTAGAAACTCTGAGCTAAATAACCCTTTTCCCCTTCAACTTTGGGTGTTGGGTATTTTGTCTCAGCAACGACAGGAAGATAAGATAGGATTTTAGGAGCAGTTTTGGGTGGAAAGAAAGTGCCGGCCTTCTCACTTGTGGCAGGACAAAGCCATTGTGTTTGCTTGGGCTCTTACAAAGCTGGATCACATCATCTCTGATGTAGCTTTTTTTTTTTTTAGCAGCTTCACAGTTCATGCCTTTGTTGTTCTGCTGCACAGCAGGGAAAGGGTGATGAGAAGTGAGCTCAATATAGGCCTTTCAGGAAAGCTTTCTGAGTTTGTCATTGCCATCTGTCCTCTTTGGTCTCTTGCTTATCAGCCTGGTCACATTTGGTGAGAATCTGAGGTTTCTGATTGGTGTGGCATGGACACTCTAGGTAGACATTAAGAAGGGAAGAAAGCACTGTTTCAAAGAAATAATTTAGAAGAAAAGAAAAATGCCTGCTTGTTCTCTAAGGCTGTATGAAACATAAGATGTGGAACATTTAGATTATTTTATTTTCATTTAGGACTTGTTAAATTTCAAAACTGCTCATGTCTTTCCCTTAAGATGGGTCATTTCTGAAGTAAGCAACCAGGTCTTGATGCTATAAATTACTTATTTCTAAAACAGATGAGCATGCGTGTTTCAGGTCTCTTATAGGTGGCTTGGCACAGGTGTAGTTTTAATTGTTGAAACCTTTTGTCCCACTTTAAGCAGGGGGATTGTTCTGTTATCAGCAGAGCAAGCCAGGACTAGGACCAGGACTTTCGGCATTCTAGGCAGTTTCTGTTGAGAATACCTGCCACCAGCACACAGTGCAACCGTTGTTTCTTCCCCCGGACACATTCTGAGCAGAGCTGCGCTGCTGTTGTTGTTATTGTATAGCCTGAGGTTGAGTCTTCACTTTTTTTCCTGCAGGCATTTCGTTTTTAGTGGAACAGATTTCTGTTCATTCTGCTGGTTTAATACAGTTTGTGGTGTGATCCAAGGGTGCATGCTGAGATGTTGTAATTGTGGAAGGAGCACTTGGAGTAAAGGCAGATAATCCAGACTCATATTCCTGCTTCTTGACTATGTGGCTTAGGGAAAAGCATTTTTATTCTTTGGGACTGGGCTTCTTGGAGCAAGAGATTGCCAAGACCTCTAGCATAAAGTTTCTACTGTTGTGCTTTGTATTTCTTGGGATGCCAAGAGCATCAGAAATGGAATGTGGCAGGGGTTGATAAGGGCCCTGTGCCTGTGAAGCCATTAAGTGACCCCAGGAGATGATTTCTTAACTAAGTAACAGGTGTGTTGCATAGTCAGTGTTCAAGAAGTTTGGATGAGCTGGGTGTGGTGGCACATGCCTGTAATCCCAGCACTCTGGAGGCTGAGGCAGGAGGATTGCTATTGAGTTTGAGACCAGCCTGGGCTGCATAGTGAGTTCCAGGTCAGTCTCAACTACATAGTGAGACCCTGTCTTAAAAAAACCAAAAAAAAAAAAAAAAAGTTTGGATGAGATGTTCTCTCTGTGGCCAATTTCCACACTAAAAAAAAAAAAGTTTGCATTTCTAGGAAACTGCTGTTTTTCATCCTTGAACATGGTATGAAATTATAAATTAAAAACTACAGTTCGAGTGTCCCTTAATGTTTGAGACCGGAAATATTTCAGATTGCAGATTTTTTTTTTTTTTACTTTTGAATGTTCACATACACATATTGAGATATTTTGGGGGTAGAACTCAAATCTGAACACAATTCATTATATTTCATGTATACCTTATACACTTAGCCTTGAAGATAATTTTACATATTTCAGATGATTTTGTATATGACAGTGTTTCATAGTTTGGAATTTTCCACTTGTCCTGTCATGCTTGCATTCAAAAAGTTTCATATTTTGGAGAGTTTTAGATTTTAGATTTTTTGCATTAGGGGTGCTCAACCTATACCGAATTCAGATAAGTAAGCAGTTCATATTTTATTAGCTCTGTTATTCAGATAAGAAGCAACCTATGGCTAAGGCTAATGATATAGCATAGATGTCCCATTTTTGTTTTTTATTCTCATACTCTTTAAAAAACTCTCATTTTAAAAATTCTAATTGTATTTTCCCCATTCCCCTGCCCTCTCTTCAACCCCTCCCCACCCCTCTCTATTTACAAAGACTCTGTTTCTATTTTTTCATTTTCTCATGTTAATTCCATTTCCTTCTTTCCTTTCCTCTCCTACTTCTCCTTCCCCTTTCCACCTTTTCTTCCTGTTTTACATTATCTATTTTACATTTTGATCCTTATTTATACTTTGTTTCTCACACCAGAGAAACTATTCAAGATTTATATGTGTGTCCTATTTATTTCACTTAAGAGCATGGCCTCAGTGTGCATCCATTTAGCTATAAATGTCTCTAGCTTCTCATTCTTTATGGATGAGTAGTACTCCATTTTATTTAAAAAACCTACAGCTTCTTTATCTAGTCTCCATTTGAGGGGCAACTGGGCTGTTTCCAAGTTTATTTATTTATTTTCATTTTTAAATTTTTGGTACTGGGGGTCGAACTTGGGACCTTGCGCTTGCGAGGCAGGCGATAGAGCCATTGAGCTAAATCCCCAGCACTCCAAGTTTTAGCTCTTACATGCTGTGCCGCTATACATATATGTGGACATACATATATTGCTGAGGAATGATTCTTTTAATTCTTTTGGGAAGAATCAAGATATATTATGTAAAGGTACAAATCTCCAATGATAAATGTCATTATAATATTGTATACCTAAAATGTACCAATAAAATTAATTTAAAAAATTCTAATTTTATGAGTAGTATATATTAGTCATAGAAAATTTGTAAAATACTGAAAAGGAAATTTAAGTAGCTTCCAGAAATGCTGCTATTCACACTTTGGTGTCTTTAGGTTGTACATGCAGTAGAACAAAACTGTGATCACTGTGTACATATTGTTATCTTTTTCTTGCTGTATTCTTTTCAAGGTGATTTTGGGGACTGAATGGTACAGGTTAATGTAATATCATGTTTGGCACATTTGCGATGAGGGCTGTTTTGATTTAAAGAACTAGAATTGTAGACCAGTATCTGAAACTAACGTTTGTTCTATTCCCTCTTGAATAGGCTTTCAATATTTAGCCTCTGTAGATATTGTTATAACTATTATTATATTTAATTAGTGTATTAAGACTTGTTAATCTGTTAGCTCTTATTGTTCGCTAATTCCTTTCGTAAGCAACCCTCATTTAGTTTTTCTGTATCAGTATTGCTAGTTGCAGCATCAGTGAGCATAAGTTGTTTTAATGCTGTTTTTCTGGATGCCCCGAATGCACAGTAACTAGTGTGGGCCTGGATGTATGTTTGGTAGCAGGAAGGTTAGAGGATTCCTTTTAGATTATACATTTGATAATATTTACGATTCACTTGTTGAGTATTGGTGTGTGTGTGTGTGTGTGTGTGTGTGTGTGTATGTATATAATTTCCTCTATTAGGAAATGAAAGATTAATTTGTCCTCTGGATTGTGTAGCCTATAAAATGCTCTGTTGGGCCATTTGCCCTGCATTGTGAGTGCATTTCTAAATCCTGAACCACATTAGAATTTTTTCATGGTCCCTTCTCCTGTGTCTTTTGGTGGCATCCTTTGAAGTCTTAAAATGTTTTCATGTTTGATTGAGATTAAATCTGGGTCTCATTTTACTTTTAGCCATATTGAGCAAGTTAATTTTCTGTTTGAGTTCCTAAGGGGAATGACTCCAGGCCTCTGTGTCCCAAGAATTCAGACCAAGCCCTGCCAGAACATTCCTGTGGTTTTCCATGGGACAGATCACTGTGTTCATGAAATTTTAGTTGTAGCTTGTGTTTTTCCGTGGTTAATTAAAACATCTGGCTTTTAATTTTTCCACAAACAGAACACAGTCGTGTGGCCATATCTTTTCAATAATGATTAAATACTTAAGCCCTCCTCTCAGAATAGGCCCGACTTGTCTTTAGGATACCTTGTAAGCTGTTGTCTCTGTTCATCAATGATTTAAGATACTTGGAAGGTTCCTGATGTTATCCTGCCAACTATGTGCCCTGGAGAAAGAGATAGTTTGTGAATATGAAACCTTATAATGGCTTCTGGCCTTTGCTCTCCAGGTTGGAGCTGCCCTGGGTGAGCTGCTGCAGTCTTTAGCCAAGCATGCTGTGGTCGGATCTGCCTAGCCGTGGAACAGAAACATTTGCTGGATGGAAAATCCATAAAAGAAAGCTTCTGTGAAATACTGAGACGACAACTTCAGCAAAAAGGTTGGTATAAATGTAAGAAAAGCTGGCTAAAGTTCACTGAGTCAGATATGGAAAAATTGTTTTCCTTCTTCCATTAGTGTTTTTGAGACAACCCCGAGTAATTATCCCTGGTTATTTGAGAGATTCCTAGCATCCTGTCAGCTTTGTAGGGTGTGTGTGTGTGTTCTGTGAAATACTGAGACGACAACTTCAGCAAAAAGGTTGGTATAAATGTAAGAAAAGCTGGCTAAAGTTCACTGAGTCAGATATGGAAAAATTGTTTTCCTTCTTCCATTAGTGTTTTTGAGACAACCCCGAGTAATTATCCCTGGTTATTTGAGAGATTCCTAGCATCCTGTCAGCTTTGTAGGGTGTGTGTGTGTGTGTGTGTGTGTGTGTGTGTGTGTATTTATATTTGTTTTGTGGTACCAGGAATTGAACTCTGGACCTAGTGCTTGCAAGGCAGGCAGTGGAACCACTGAGCTAAATCACCGGCCCATTTGTAGGGTATTTTGTTGTCTTCCTTTCCTTCTCTTCTTCTCCTCTCCTCTGTCCATCCTGTTTTTTATCTTTTCCCCTCTCAGAAAAAGAAGGATCTTCAGCACAAATTGCAAAAAGTCACAACCAGAGGTCACCCATAACAGCCGCAGTGATCTTTGGAGAGAAAGCCATGTCTTCCCTTGTGGGGTTGTGCTGGACCTTTCAAGGACTTGCGCTTCTTGATGTTTTTACCCTCAGAATGTTCGGTCATTTCTGTGGGGGTACTTCTGGCTGTGCATACTTTGTTTGCTTGGCAAGGTTTTAAGTACGTCTTTTCCTTAAAACAAAAGCTATTGAAACATTCTTTTTCTGCAGTGTGTGTATTTGGCATTAAGATACTCATATAGGACGAGGGAAGAAAAAGGCCCTGAATGTAATAGACATTTAAATAGATGCATAATAGCCTCACTGTGAACTAGAAGAATGAAACAGCATCAATAACCCTGTAGCTGGAGGTAAGGTGGGAAATAACTCATTTTGAGAAAGTATATTATGCAGGGATGGGCATTGTAGATAATTTCTATTGGCTGTTCAGTGGATAACTTGGCCTGATTCATAGAAGGCAGTTAACAAGTTTTCAGTGGGAAGGAGCAAGCCAGGAGGCTTTGAGAGCCAATAAAGTGGTGACCATCTGCTGACCTTGACCGCCCAGCATCTTTTCCCCCTTTCTTTTTATAAGTCATCCATATTTTCCCTGGGCAGCTACCCATGCCTCATTGTCAATCTATGTAGTTAGAGGTGGTGACTCTGCTGACTCAGTCTTGGGCATGTGACATAGCCTGACCAGTGATGAACACAATGGTCAGTTAATAGAGCGGCTCCACAGTACTCACTTTGGGACTTTGTGGAAACTATTGAAAAGAGAATCTGTTTTCCTGGTTTTTGAAATTTGTTGAGCTGGAACTGCTGGTGATAATTTTGTGTGTATGCGCAGGATTGAACCCAGGGCCCTTGTGCGTGCTAGGCAGGTGTCCTACCACTGAGCTACACCTCTAGACAGAGGAAAAGACTTTCTGAGTATTAAGTCAGCATAAAAAAAATCAGAGGAGGGAGACGGAGGAAAGGAGGTGGGATGAGAGGGACCCCCACACATGTAAACACAAATGCATATACACAGATCTGTACAAACACATACATACAAATGCTCATATATACACAGATGCAGATATATACACAAACATGCATACACACGTTCATATATATACTCATGTAGACACAGGCTCACACCTACATGCTAACAAATTCGGCCCCCAGTTTAGCATACAGCAGCATTTCCTGGCAGGTTAGTTAGGTAACTGCGTCACTTATATTCCAGACTTGCGAATTTGCTGTACTTCTAGGTGTGGGAGCTCAGTGCACAAATGACCGTGTCTTAGTACCTGTCTTGCGAGGCTCACAGTATAGGAATGTTTGGTACCTCTCTGGGTAGCTGACATGGAGCATGACAGTGTCAAACTAGAGGTAGAGCAAAGTTCTGTGAGAGCAGAGGTGAAACTCTGCATTCTGCTGGGTGGTGGAGAGAAGAGCAGAAAGCACCAGCAAAGGAGAAATGGGGCTTTGGCTTCAGAAACATTTTTAGATCCATTTAATTTAGTTACTTGCTTTTTGAGTATAAAGAAAGAAGGCTTTCCAAAGCCTATAGTTAAAGCAAATTGCAGATAAGGAAGATAATTTCAGGGCATCACCAGTAGTAGAATCTTGTTATTTACTGTAAATACAATTGTTTCAGGAGCAGCCAAATGAAAGGTTATCAGAAAGCTGTCTAGAGTTTATTTTAACACCAGATGGTAACAGCCATTGATCTTACCAGAACCTTAGCTGGCTTTATGTTCATTGGAAATTCCAGCTGTGTCAGGGAATATCGAAGCTTTATTTCCTCTTGTGACTGTTACACTTTACTGTGATTATTAAATTTTTTTGTAATTAATATAATTTGTTCAATTTAAACTTATACAACTTTGTGTTGGGGCGTTTAGATTATGGAAACAGGACAGAATGTTCAGGCAGTTTCCATATAACTCCTGCTGCCAGTTTCTCCTATTATTAATATCTTGCATTAATGTGACACATTTATTATAATCAGTGAGCCAATTGACATATTAATTGAGGTTCATAGTTTATATTAGGTTTACCCTTTGTGTTTTATATTCTGTGGGTATTGAAAAATATTTTCAATAGTAACATTTTTGTATGATATGTCATTCAAATATATCATAATGTAATATCATACAGAAGTTCACTGTCCTAAATATTCCAGTGTCCTACCTAGTCATCCCTTCCTACCTTCTCCTGAACCCATGTTTTGTCATCTCTACGGTTTGACTCCTCAGAATGTCATATAATTAGAATCATATACTATGGACTCTTTTCAGATTTGCTTTTCACTTAACAAAGTTCATTTAAGGTTCCTCTGTCTTTTCATAGCTTGACAGCCCATTCTTTTGTAGTGCTTAATAATACTTCATTGTATGGTTATTCCATGGTTTACTTACTCATTCACCTGTTGAAGAAGCATCTTGTCTGTCTCCAAGCTTTGGTAATTATGAATAAAGCTGCTATGAACATTTCCTTGTGAGCTTTTGTATGGAAGTTGTAAATTCATTTGGATTTCTTATTGTTAAATATGATGTTAACTGTAAAGACATTCTTTATCAAGTTGAAGAAGTTCCCCTCTAGTCCTAGATTTTATGAAAGAGTATTGGATTTTTTTCAGAATTTTTGCAACTATTGATATGTTCATATGATTTTTTTTCTTTAGTTCCTTATATGATGGATTATATTAATTTAATTTTGAATGTTGAACCATCTTTTTGATAGGCATTGCATTGAACCTCAACATCAAGAGTTCTAATCCATGAACATGGGATGTGTTTTCATTTCCTTAGGTCTTTAATATTTTCAACAATGCTGTGTTGTTTTCAAGGTATAAGACTTGTACTTCATTGTTAAATTTATTCCTAAGAATTGTTTTGTTCTTTTTGATGCCTTTACAAATGAAATTTTTCTAAATTTCATTTTTGGATTTTTCATTGCTAATGCATAGAAATACAATTGATTTTTATAAATGACCTTGTTTCCTACAACTATGTTGAACTTGTTCATGCAAGTACTAATAAATTTTTTTACTGTATATGTGACTTCCTTAATATTTTCTCTGTAACATTGTGTCCTCTACCAATAGCTAGCTGTCTAGCTAGCTAGCTAGCTTGCTTGCTTGCTTGCTTGCTTGCTTTCTTTCTTTCTTTCTTTCTTTCTTTCTTTTTTCTTGACTCTCAATTTGCTCAGTTACCTGCTTTTTTTTTCTTTCTTTTTCTTTTTCTTTTGTTTGGGTACCAGGGATCAAACTCAGGACCTTATACTTGTGAAGCAGGTGATGGAACCACTGAGCTAAACCCCCAGCCCCTGATAGATTTATTTCTTGCTCAATCTGGATGTTATTATAATTTTTCTGCAGTAATTTGAAAACTTGATTGTGATATGAGAAATACAAAAATTATATATTTTGTAGTTTCTTATGAAACATTTCATTATGTAGATTTTTGATAAAGACCGAAAAAGATAATTGTGAAATTCACTTCCTCGTAACTGATCTATTTACTTTGTGCTCTTTTGTTTTGGTTTTGGAGATTGCAGGGACATACATGTCCAGACATTTTTTTTTTTTTTTTTTTTTTGAGACACAGTCTTAACTAAATTACTGAGTTGCACTGGGGATTTAGCTCAGTGATGCCTGCCCCTGCCTCATAACCCAGGGTACTGACTTCAATCCCAGGCACATACCCCCCAAAAAAAAGAAAAAGTAAGAAAAATTACTGAGTTGCCCAGTTGCCCAGGCTGGGCTTGAATTTGCTATCCTCTTGCCTCAGCTTTGAGAGTTCTGAGAGTATAGGTGTGTGCCACCACTGCTACTCAATCCAGGTACTTCTTAGACATTGCTATATTTTCTTTGAGGAAATCGTTATGCAAACTTTTTGGTTGTTGTTATATAGGATTATTTTGCTCTGTATCTGTACTCTGGATATAATTATTAGATACCTAATTTGTACCTATTTTCTGCCATTCTTTGGCCTTGTCTTTTCATTTTCTTATGCTGTTGTTTTTCTACCTCATAATGAAAGAATATAAAATTTTAATAGTAAATTTTGTCAGTGTAGGAAATTTGTGTGTGTGTGAGCTTTTTTTAGTGGGGTCCTTTGAGGTAAAAAGTTTTTAATTGTAATAAAGCTTAATTTATGTTTTTTCTTTTAAAATTTATGATTTTGATGTTCCTAAAAGCTCTTCACCCAATCAAAGCTCATTTTAGTTTAGTTTCTTTTTCATATTCAGTACTAACACCATTGCTGGAAAACAAAAAACTATCCATTATCCACTGATTGTCACGGTACTTTTGTAGAAAATCACTTGTCCATAGCGATAAAGGCTTATGCCTACATCAGTTCTGTTCCTTTGATTTATATACTTGTCCTCATACCAGTGCCATACTGCATTTAGCTTTTTGCATGCAATTTTTCTATGAAAAAGATTTGTTCAAGAAACAAACTATTTTTCATACATCTCTTAAAGAAAAAAAAACTATTGTTATTTTTGTTATTTTTTCCTGTCCTTTTTTTTGTGCTGTTAAGTACTAGTCTATGGTGATTTCTCTTTCTGGTAATCATAAAAGTTTAAAATGGTAGAAGACAATGCAATCAGTCTAGATGCTTATTCTTTACTTTATTATTGTATCACTTTGCTGTATTACTGTATTACTTTATTCATTTTCGTGTTGCTGGGGATTGAATCCAGTTCCTTGCTCATGCTAAGTGCACACTGAGGGGGAGCCCCAACTCTATGCTACTTTTAATCTAAGCAGTGCTTTGTTTTTCATAAAGCAAATAAACATTTCTGTACCCGTTCTCCATTTGAATGAAACATTAAATTTTTCATTACTTCTGTCATAATCATTGTCAGAAACCACTAATGGAAGGATTTATAGTTAAGCATATTATTTTAGGAATTTTTGTTAATGGTGATATGAGTTGCATCTCATTCATAAAAAGATAAATTTCACAAAAACATTTCACTAAGTAGAGAAATCTGAATTAAAATGTTTTGTAACATAGTATATAGTTATAAATATTTTATGAAAATTGGAAAAATTTCAGAGTATAATTCTCTCTGTACTTTTAAACTTATATATTCTATTTTTGTCTTTTTACTACATTAGTATGGTTCTCAGTAGACTACTATAAAAACATTAAAGACTGAAAATTTATCTCTTCTTTAGTTAGAACTATATAAAAGTTCTGAATCTGAAGATTGAAAAGAATGTTAAAAGTTATTGCTTTATTGTAATGTCTGGATTCTAGTTGACTTGTCTGGTAAAGTTATAATTTTGTTTGGGGCATTACTTTTGTTTTTAATGTAAAAAATATCTAAACTTTGGTTTTGGTGAAATTCAAGGACATTTCCTTTTTTTGGCATATAGCTAAAAGTGAATTCTATTACTGGGTTTCATTCGGGGATTAAAATTAAACTTTCAGATGTGGAACCTGTTTTCTATAGTTCCATTATGTCAAATCATGTTTTACTGAGGGCTCATTTCTTTAGGATGGGTTATCTGTCTGCATCTACTTGCTTTTTAGGGGATGGGTACTAGGGATTGAACTCAAGGCTTTCACCCTGAGCTGCATTCCCAGCACCCAGCTTTTCTTCTGCTTGATGATTGATTGATTGATTTTTAAAACACAGTCTTGCTAAGTTGCCTGGGGTGGACTTGAACTCAAAAAAGAATCAAGATATATTATGTACAGGTACAACTTGTGGTCCTCCTTCCTCAGCTTCTCAGAGTGCCGGGATTATAGATACGCAGCCCCATGCCCAGCTTCCTGTTTTCTTTGTAACCTTCACATTTCAAAATGCGTAGGCCATCCTGATGGGCACTGACATGCTTGTTACTAGCCCCTCTGCTTTCCAGGCAGTCCTTTGGCTGCCAGTATTACTTAGAAAAATACATGTGTAGAGGCAACGTGGAATTACTCTTTTTAGCATTCATTTAGAAAAAAAGTCAAATAAGTTCTCATTGATATCTCTAGGATCCCAGAAATAGGCATCATAAATCTTTCAACCTGGGAACTCCTTTAAATATTTTAAAATCTTTTTTTTTAAATTCTTTTTTTCTCTTGTTGAAAAGCACATAAGAGAACATCTTCATGACCTGCTCACAGAATGGATCTGAGGAGTGTAGTATAATGTTCTTTTTTATTTATTTATTTTTTTTCTGGTGTCAGGAATCAAACTCAGGACCTTGTGCTTGCCGAGCAGATGCAGCACCACTGAGATACATCCCTGGCCTAGTCCTTATTTTTCTGTGGGAGCTGAAACAATGACTGGATGAGGGTAACCTCTTCACTGCCCTTTACTTTGAATAGAGCCTTTTGCTGACTGAAGGTAGGGGTTCAGAATGATTGAGGGCTGGGGAAAGTGGTAGAGCATTTACCTACTATGTGTGAGGCCCTAGGTTCAATTTCCAGTATGGGAAAAGAAAAATAAAAAAGATTGAACTATCAAAGTTCAAGGTATGGTATAGTTACATTTGTGAGGCTCTGTCTTAATGTTTGATCATAAATGAAACGAGATCAGATAAACCATTCACTACACTAGTATGAAAATAGTACGTCTGAGAGTGGGGCCATTCAGGATGGTGTGTGTTTTTTATATATAGTGGAGAACTACTCTGCCATAAAGAAAGATAAACTTGAGACATTTTTAGATAAATGGATGTATGTTGAGACCACACTTTTAAGTGAAATAAATTGGACATACATGTTAAATATTGTGTTGTTTCTCTCGTGTGAGAAACTGAAGGTGCAAATAAGAACCAAGATGGATGACAGATAGTGGGAAGTCGAAAGAAAATGTTCCGGTAGGAAGGGGAACAAGGGGGAAGGGAGCAAAGGGACAAGAAAAAAATGGAAACAAAGCTTTTGTAAATGAGAAAGAGAAGAAGGGTTCAAAGGAGGGGAGGGGAATGGGAAAAAAGAATCAAGATACATCATGTACAGGTACAAATTCCCTATAATGAATGTGATCTTATGCATATTAAAAATGTACCAGTAAAATTAATTTTAAGCATATTGTGTCTGGAACTTGTTTTCATGAATAGAAAACACATTTTTTTTTGTGTTAATCTATAATCAGGAGGCTTACAGTAAGTACATTAATTGAGTTTGGAATATTATATCTTTGAAATTTCAGTAGTCTATATGTTTTTACGTTAAATAATCTATGGAATATAGGTTTCCTTTAAAAGCCTTCAAAAATACCATATGTAACATATACTCAATTGTTATGTATTTTAATGTAATTACTGATATAAGAACAAGCAGTATTTTCTCAACCCCATACTGATCTGTGATGAATAAAACATTTAATTTGATTAAACTGTCCAATTAAAATCTATGTTCATGACATGATTATTACTCAAAACTGAAATTCTATTACCTGCCCAAATAAGTATTGATACTTAGTTTCATTAATAAACAAGAATAGCTTATTAAATGTTTTTGTATAGACAGTTTTGAAACCAGGCTGTATTAAAAAGTGAGTGTCAACATCAAGCTAGCTTGCATTAGAACATGTTCTAATACCTTTTTTTAGATGAAAGGAAAACAGTTTTTACTCTAATCATTATATAGCTGAGCCCTTTGAAGACAGATGTAGGATTGTAACTATTCCTTGATGTTGTCATAAGGGAAGTTTAATGCTTATGTGATAGATGTGATTGTTAGTTTTGATTTTAGTAGCGGCCCCTTTCTGGTGTCTGGTTAAAGTGTCAAAGTGCCTAGGAAAGTCAGACAGGAATTAGTGACTTTACCAAAGATTTATCTCAGAAATAAAACATTTGAAATTCTAACTCTAGGCCCTTAATTCTAGGATAGGATTGAAAGAGACTGCTTTTTGAGCAGGTGTTAACTTTTGACTGATAAGGGACACTGAATTAGTTCTATTTACTTCAGTGAAATTCAATTAAATTCTAAGTGAATGTGGCAGTGCATCCTGGGTGGAAGGCTGCTATGGTCATTGCTGGAGGGAACAAGATATAGTGTTTCTCATGGGGGAGACAGCCAGAATCCAAGCCTGATGGGGAAAGTAGCATTTTCTTGAGCATGTGTGTATGCTGTGTACTTACACTCAGCTTTTGATGGGAAACAGAGGGAGAAGGTTATGGACTTCATCTGAACCTCACATCAACTGTGTGTGAGAGATAAGCATTATTCTATCTTATCGCTAAAAGGTCAGGATAGAGAAATCAAATGATTTGTCCAAATCTTACAACTACTCATTTAAATTTGAGTCTAGATATTTCCCCCTCAGACTCTATAACATACTAGTGTAAATAAAAGCACTACCTGTAAAATGCAACGGCTATAGTAAGCTCTCTCCCCTGTATCTCTTTTTGTATGTCGTTCATTTTTATTATAACTCATGAAGTAATAAAGACCCAAAGCAGCATATGAATAGAGTGATTTGGAATTTCCAAAGAGAGAAAGTGGTAAATATGAATGCAGTAGGTTAATCTGGGAGAAGTGGCATTTTTTAAAATATAAATTAGGAGAAAACACTTGGGTGTCAGTGGATAAGGGCTTTTTTCCATCCATCCACCCATCTGAAAGAGGAAAGAGAGAACTGGGATTGAATCCAGGGCCTCACAAATGCTAGGCAAGTCCTCTGGTGGACAGCCATATCCCAAACACTTTTTATTTTGATAAGTTTTCCGGGCTGGGCTCGAACTTGCAATCCTCCTACCTCAGCGTCCTAGGTAGCTGGGATTACAGGCTTGAAGTGCACACCTATCTTTCAGATATTTTTACCTGTGAAAAGTCAGACCCCAAGAGGTCGAAATAAAAATGTGGGGCATGTTTGGGAAGTTGTCCAAAGTTTCATAGTAAGGTGCGCGGCCCAGCCCTGCAGTTCATTAATTTTCTTTGAGTTACCCTGGGGTTTTGTGTGTTACAGGAATGAGACACTCCAAAGTAGCTACTTAGAGAAGGAAGGAACATTCTTGGATCCCTGTTATTCTCACCCTGCACACCTTTTTTGAGAGCTTCAAGCTTCTTCATGTTGACTGCTGTGGGAACTGTGTAGATTTTGACAGTGGCAAGGGACTGATAGTTTGAGGCTCTTGGTTATCTATGACTTTCCTAGTCTTCAATTGATAGTATTTTTGGTGAAGTGCCTAGCAGACGTTAAAGCCTCTTTCTTTTCTTATACTTATGTCTGCCTTCTAGGTGTAGAGTTTAGAACCGACCACAGTAAAAGGTGAGCTGTACAGAACCCTTTACAGAGCCTTGATTGCCAGCCTCCAGTTTTGTTGTAAGCTGTTTCTGGTTTGGTTCATGGAGTCTGTGTTGTTGAGAAGGGCTTGGCCTAGTTTGCTGTGAGTTAGTTGCAGTCTGAGACAAAGCAGGTCAGTTGTGATACTTGTAACATATGCAGAAAAGAGACTAGGTTTGAGTTCCAGATAAGTTCTAAAATAGACATGATTGGAAAGCAGTTTGGTGATGTATTTAAAAGCTTAAAACTACCAGAAATTTCATAAATATGTTCACATCAAAGTGTGCCAAGGTTATTTCTATAAGATAAAGCATGTTTGCAAAGAATGAAGTAGCTCGGCATGTGTGCTGGGTTGCAGGCATTTGTAAAATACACACACACACACACACACATATGCACACAATGAAAAAATGTTTTATAGAGTCAAGCAAATACCAGTCCCTTTTGTCTAATTTTTTTTAAAAAACAAGATATATGTGCTGGTATATACATATACATATCACAACCATTGATGCACCGGAAAATGTTTCTTCTGCATTTTCTGTATTACTTGAATTTGTTAACCATATCCACTTATTTATTTTTTTTCTTAAAAGGTAAAACAAAAAACAAATTGGGGGCAAGTTAGACATTGTAACCATGGAGTGTTTTGATTTATTGTGTTTAATGTATTTTATTTTATAAAACCCTATTAGATGTTTCCAGAAGTATTGCATATTTTTTCCTAATGTTGATTTGTCAGTCTTTCTTGTCCTCTGTGAGTGCAGAGGAAGGAGGTGATTTTTACATGAAGGGTGGCGAAGTATGTGTTAAGCCAGCCAACGTTCCCTGGAAAGCTTCTTAGTTAAAACACTGAATTGAGAAATATTAAAGAAGAAGATATTTACTGACTATGCCCTGAAGGACAGAGAATACTGTGGTGCTGAAGTGTGTCTGAGGTATATGTACCTTTATGCTCAGTTTGTTTGCTTTAAAAGGAACTTTGGCCTGAGCTGTGTTTGCTTTTCAGACTGCAAGGCTGCAGTGGGCCATGGGAGTCTCCTCACCCTGATTGTTAATCAGGAGAGCTGTTTGGTAAGAGAGGCCTGCCTGTTTGGACTTGAAGTAATGACTGATGCACAGATAAAGCCAATGTGACTTCTAAATAGCTTTTGACTTCTGTGTCCAGATATTACTTTTCTCTTAATTAAAACCCCTAGACAAAGGTCATAGGTCAAAGGAGATGAGTCCCTTCAACTCCTCCAATAGCAATACCTGCCTCATTCTTTAACTTTTGGTAGACTTGTTTGGCAGCTGGTGTGTTTGATTTCTGTGGTATAATTTACCTCCTTTAACCATACTTCGAACACTGAAAGTTTAATAATAGATGCCAACATGACAATTTGTCTTCAAAGAGTAGACATTGTGACACCTTCCATATTTTGACCTCTTTATATTTCAAAATATAATGCTTGGCATTTCATTTTTAAAAATCAAGAAGTGATGTAAGTTTTATAGTATCATAGAACTTTGGAAAGTTTTTTTCTTAAAATGATTTAATAAATAGATCAAATGACTCAGAAATATTTATTTCTGCCTTGTCTTTAGACCTCTGTACTGCCCTCTGGCCCTATTAACCTTAGCTATACCAGAATTATAGCCCCCAATATTTCAAGATATTTAACTCAGGTGTAGGAATTTTAATCTCTTATGAAGATTAAGGAGACCTTTCCAGAGACATATTCATGTAGATATGTGTGTGTTTGTGTGTAATTGGTTGTTTATGGTTTTTTTGTTTTGGTTTTGGTTTTTGTTTCTTGGTACTGGGGATCAAGCTTGAGTCCTTGCGCTTGCAAGGCAGGCGTGGAAACCACTGAGCTAAATCCATATCCCTGGTGGTTTATGTTTATAATATGGAAGATCCCCAAATAATATCATTGGTAGTTGACATCATGAGTGAGAAAAACTTATAATGTCTGCAGTAACTCTGCAGTTTCTAGAAGAATCCTATAATTTAAAATTTTGAGGTGGCCAATATTTTTTTTAGGAATTGCAAAGTCCGATGCTATAGGGAGCCAAAAGAAAAAGTAAACAAGTGAACTGGGGCACAGAGGGGAAAAAATGAGCACAGCCCCCATTCAGACACCTTGCTTTGGCTACTGAGGAATGAATGAAAGTAAAGTAGAGCATGGTCTTCCAGGGTTTCTAGACAAGACAGAGGTTGGGAGTTTTATGTGACCACCTTCAATATTTTAGTGTTGGCAACACAGTAAAGATAATTAAAGCATTGTATTTTTGTATCCTAGGCTATGATGTGCTTTGTCATAAGTGTTAATGAATTGTGTGCTGTCAAAGTCACAGGGCCTGAGAAGCAAGAGATAATGTTTCTTTCTAGGGAGGTACAGGCCAGCTGGGCCAGTAGGACCCAGAACAGTTGAGGGGCAAAAGCCCCAGAATCCTGGAGAAGGCAGAAGTTGTGAGCCAGATCATCTGGGGAAGACATCGTAATGGAGCAGCCAGGGCCTACAGGGAAACTTGAAGGGTCTAAAGGACCATTGAGGCGAGGGAGAGCTGGCAGAGAGCTGAGGTGTTCTGGCAGAAAGGGCACCTGAAGTACGGGGGCAAGGTGGGCCCATGGGGACTGTCCTCAGTAGGGGCCACTGCGAGCAACACCCTGCCTGCCGCAGTTCACAGGGTGAAGGAGAGGAAAGAACTAAGAATGGGGTGGGTGCGGTGACACAGACCTGTAATCCCAGCTACTCAGCAGGCTGGGACAGGAAGATCACAGGTTCACGGCCAGCCCAGGCACCTTAGTGAGATCCTGCCTCAAAATACAAATTTTGTTTGTTTGTTTCTGTTTTTTTGTGGTACCGAGGATGAAACTCAGGACTTTGTGCTTGCAAGGCAGAAACAATGCCACTGAGCTGAATCCCTGACTCTCTCAAAATACAAATTTTAAAGAGGGCTAGGGATATATGTTGGTGGTACAGCCCTTGTCTAGCCATGGATTCATCCTAGCAGGGAAGAGGGGAGAAGAGGGGAGGGGAGGAAAGAGGAGGAGAGGATAGGAGATGAATGAGAATGAATGAGCACAAGAACACAATGTCTAGGCTCTCACAGCCATTCAGGAGAAGAGGATCTAAGCTGGGTCTTGGTAGGTGACAAACACAGACATTTCTAAGTCAGGTCTGTCTAAAAACCTAAGTGACTAGACCATTGCTGCGTCCTCACCCCAGCTGCTGTTCTGCCTGTCCTGGTTCTCCCTGCTCTTCCATGACTGTTCTCAGTGGAGCGATCCTGTTAACGCTCGGGCAGCACATTTCTCCTTTTAGAATTGTCAGCGTTCCTCCTCTCTCCTCATTGTAAGATGAAGCCCTCATTGCTGCTTGATAGGCCAGGTGATGCCCTTGCTTTCCTCTCCAGCCTTATCTTATGTTCTCCCCTTCACGAAATTTACTCTGGCCACATTAGCCTTTGGACACGCCGGGCATATTTCTGCCTCAGTGCCTCTGCACTGTCTTCCTGTGTTCGCTTCCCCAGATACACATGTGGCTACTTATTTCTCTTATTTAAATCTTTGTGTTACTGTCGCAGTGAAATGTACTTTGACTGAGGTATTGAAAATTTCAAACCTTCCTGTCCCTCTTCCTCAAAGCTGTCTTTTTCTCCCCCCTCATTGAGTTTACTGGTACATTTTAGGAATACAGTACAGTTAATTTCATTATTGGGATCTTGTACCTTTACATGACAGGTCTTGGTTCTCATTTTTCTTCAAAGCTGTCTTATCCTGTGCTTCTTTTTATAGAATGGATGTCCTTCTAACACACTGCATCTTTGCATCTGTTTATTTACTCTCTCTTCGCACTGAATTTAAGTTCCAGTAGGAATTCATATAAATCTTACAGTTTTGTGTTTTGAGACAGTCTCACTGTGTCGCTCAGACCGGCCTCAAACTCCTGCCCCAGCCTCCCAAGTGCTGGAATTACAGGCGTGTACCACCATGCCAGGCAACACATGAGCTTATAAATAAATCTCAGTGCTAAATGGCAAGGATTTTTATTTTTGTTCTTAGGTATATCTTGGCCTCCTAGAATAGTGCTTGATGAGGAGTGGATGCTCGATAAATATTTGTTGGAGGGACTAATAAGTGACTTTTTTGGATTCCCTTGAGATTTACATATCAGACATTGACAGGTTTCACAAAAAGACTCAAGCCCTGTCATTAGAGCAAATGGGCCAGTGGGGGGTAACAGCCAGGAAAATGAAGTGTGGTGAACTAATGCAGTGTATCCAAAATTCTTTGCAAGCACAAGTAAAAGGGCAGGTAGTGCTCTTTTTTGAGCCAGGCCTAGAATGTTGATTTGGACTTTGCAAGCACCCAGGTAGGGGAGGTGATGTCCTTTCAGGTAGAAGGCAGCTTTAAGGCCAGCCTGAAGGCAGAAAGAGCCCTGAGGAGTTCGGGACAAATGAGCCACCTGTGTGGTCCAGAGGTGTGAGTACTGGGGAGACAGTGAAGACCAGGCTAGAAGTGGAAAGTGGGACAAGGCTGACAGGGATCTTGAATGCTGTGCTCAGAGGTCTTCACTTCGTACATTTATTTATTATTGTGTACCAAGTCATGTGTGAGGTGCTGGGAATTCACAAGTGAGTGGATAACTATTGCTCCTTAAAGGGTTTCATCTTCTAGAAAGGATGTGATATAAATTGAAAACAAAAACAAAAAATAATGGCCAGTATTGCCTTAGTGGGAATAGAGCAACCAGAAGAGACTGAGTTGGGAAACCAGGACAGGACTAACAGGATCTGGAAGATGATAGGGAATGTGGATGGTATGGTGCATAGCTCAGGCTTCTGGGTAGATAGGTGATGATTTTTGTTGTCTGTATTAGAAAAAACAAAAAAGAGGAGGAGGTAGGGCTAGGGCGATGCTGATCAGAGACCCCTAAATGAAGGTAAAGGAGAATGAAAAACATAAAATATCTTAAAAGTTTTGTATTTGGGAAGCCAAGAGTTGGGAGACGTAAGTATTCCAACCAGGGAAGGTAGGAGAGGAAGTATTTTGAAAGAAGTCTTGATCTCTGATAGTATTATCATTTGTTAGACCCAGTGTGACTTTGTGAACTGGCATTTCAGATTAACACAGCAAAAGGCAATCCTTCCTGCAGAGAAGTGAATGACTATATGAAAAAGCAGGTGGGCAATGAGTGTTTTTCTGCTTGTCTTATTTAATGATGAACGTCAAGCAGATACTCTGGTGTTTTCTTGTGTTGGATCCTTGTACTGCAAATATTTATAAAATGTGGTCTGGCAACAAGTGCTTAAACCTTTTGGGTATCCCCAAAGACTTTTCATAATAGATGGATTTGGTGTGTAAAGAAGTAGTTGTAAAGGCAGTGAAAAAGATATTTTGCGCCTTTTTAAAAAAGTCAAAATCAAAGTAGTGATGGGACATCATAATATCTAATATTGTTATAGGAAGTAATACTGGTGATGAAATAGGAAATATTATATCTTCCAATCTGTGAACTGTATGATATGCCGATGATATGTCTTGTTCTCTAGAAATTGACAGAGTCTTAGGAGCAATGGGAGTTAAAAGTAGGAAGACATTTATTAATTGGAAAGCCCTTGAGGGGCAGGAGAGGTCCTGAGTGGGTAGCTGGGGATCCTGCTTTACAGAGGGGTTTTGTAGGGTAAAACCCACGTGGGTACAATGTGGGCCACGGCCATGATCATCTAAGAAGGTTACAAGTGTAGTCACTTAGGTAATGGTGGTCCAGTTGGGAAACAAGTCACATAACAAGCGTGGATGGAAAAAACAGAGATTCTCTTAGGAAGTGGTGGGACCAGAGCTCCCCGGTCACCCACTGGGGTGGTTGAGGTCTATCTAGACTTCATTAGGCCCAGTGTTTGTTCTTTGAGGAAGTATGTAGGTCTGGTCATCTTGTCTTTATCTTGAAGCCTGGTTTTCAGCAGATATGTCTCTGGTTGCCGCTGTGGTATGTTTTGCCTTTGTCCTGACCCTGTCACGGACCTAGTCCTGTCTTAACTGCCTGTAATATGTCTACCTAATTCATCTATCATTTTATCATAAAAGAAAGACAGTTAATTTTAAAAGAAGTAAGAACCGAGTTCTTGGTGTATTGAGTCTACACTGATGGCACTGATAAGAATTAGTGGAAATAGAGCTTTACCATGGCAGTGGTTCCATCAGTGTTTTGAGTTGAAAACCTCCAAACCCCCATCCCATTCATAGGTTGATGTCGTAACTTCAGAATTATGTTAAAGGTCATTCATGTGGGTCTCAAACCAGAATGACAGATGTGTTCTAAGAAGAGATTGGATCCAGAAATGGAGAGTGGGAAGATGATGTGAAGACACAGGGAGAAGATGGCCATCTCCAAGCTAAGGAGAGAGGCCTTTGAAGAAACCAACCTAATGCAAGCAGGATGTCAAAGATATTCACCACCACCAGTTTCAGCCTCATGGCCCTCCAGTGGACTCTGGGTTCTTAAGAAGGCTGCATCCATTTGAATGCTCGCAGGATTACCAGACAACCACAGTTATGCTTCCTCATTCATTCTTCTCATCATTTCTGCTTGGACCTGTGTGTCTTGTCAGCATTACTGTTTTGCTCCTGAACTCAATTACGAGAGTGAGAGGAAGCTGAGCTTTCTGTACCTGGGTACTTTAACTTGCACTTAGGCACGTACAGCCCCATCTCAGCAGAATGGACCAGTGCCTGTGAGGCAGCCTACTGTTTCTGGACGCTGCCTTTGGTGCACCCTGGACCATGTGCATGAGATACAAAGTCTGCTTTCTCAGGAAAGTAACCCGGGCAGCCTTGAGTTCAAGAAAGCTTAATTGAATCCATGTTTCACAGTAAATCTGTAGGGTGTGTCATTTATGGTTAAGAGTTGGGAAGCCACTGGCATTGGCTTTCTCTGGGCTGTTTATTCAGATTTGGTTTACTTGGAAATCCTTCAAGAAGCAGGTCACTTAGTGGGCTTTCAAAGAATTTTTAAAAGTTTTATTTCACATTCCAATAGATCTGCTTTCAAAACGGGTAGGGCAAGTATAGTCTGCAACTGATTAGGTTATAGTAAATTGTGGTTTTGATCCACGTCTCCTAGGCTTAAAGAAAATGAGCGGCATAAATATTGAGAACTGTCCTCTTGAATTCTTTCTTGATCTTGTTTCTGGGACACCCAACATCAGGATATTTAAAATATTTGGAGACCTAAGGCTAAGTGTTCTCATTCTCTCTTGTTTATTTAGGGTAAATGGACATGTTTGATCTTTATTACCCATCTCTTCTATGTGTACTTGACTCTTTGGAGTAATTCTTTGCAGAAAGCTTCTTCAAATTCCATCTTTTTGCCTATTGCTATTATGTAAGAGGAAGAGACCATGTTATAATTGAATATAATTTAAAATATTTTGCTCCAAGTTATAAAATATCATATTTTGGCTGTGCCTTCACCTGGTGTGGCTCTTTCAGCTAATTTTATAGCTCCTGGGGATGGATGACCCTGAATTCCAGCAGCATCTGCAATCAAAATGGTTCTCATTCCAGGGCCCACACAACAGGGCGTGTTTAAAAGTACTTGAAAGCAAAGTGTAAGCAACACACTGCATACTTTGTCATGAAACATTATGTTGTAATCTTTCTTGTTCTAAAGCTGAGGGAAGATCCTCTTTTCTCCTAAGGTTTTGTTATTGTTCCCTTTTTGATACAGGAAGGAGTAGGGTGAAATTCTGTCACTAAACTTCTCTAGATCAGGAAAAAGGTCCTAACAGTGTGTATGAGAAGATGACCAAAATATGAGTGGAAAGAGCCTTAGATGAATGAGTCAGGGATGCTCGTTCACCCAGATAAACTATGCTTCCAACTCCTCCTCCTCCTCCTCCTTTCATGGTACTCAAGATTGAGCCCAAAGCTTTTGCAATCAGCTATATCCCCAGCCCCTTTTTATTTTGAGAGAAGGTCTCCCTTAGTCACTAAGTTGACCAGGCTGGGCTCAAACTTGCAGTCCTTCTGCCTCAGACTCCTGGAGTACTTGCATTATAGGTGCCACCACACTCAGCATAGCTTTTTTTTTGAGACAGGGTCTTGGCATGTAGTTGAGACTGACCTGGAACTCGTAGCCCAGGCTGGTCTCGAACTCACAGCGATCCTCCTGCCTCAGCCTCCCAAGTGCTGGGATTATAGGCGTGCACGCCCGGCTAGTTTATTATTATTTTATTTATTTATTTTTGTGGTACCGGCGATCAAACTCAGGTCCTTGCACTTGAGAGGCAGGCCACCGAACTGCTGAGCTAAATCCCCGGCCCTAGCTTATTATTTTTTAACCAACATAATTATTCCTTGTTTAATTAGTTGTAGAATGTCAGACTAATAGACCAGAGGTATTTTATCTACAGAAAAAATGCTGTGTTTAGAAATGATGGCTTGTTACTTGTTTTTTAAATGGCCCAAGAATCTAGGCATGGTGGTACATAGCTATAATCCCAGAGTCTGGGAGATTTCATGCAGGAGGATCCCAAGTTTGAGCTTAGTGGGGAAAATGTAGCAACACCCCCGATCAAAATAAAAAACAGGGCTGGGGATTTAGTTCAGTGATTCCTCTGTCTGCCTTGCAGGCACAAAGACCCGAGTTGGATCCCTGGTACCAAAAAAACCCACACAGCTCAAAAAAAAGAAAACAAAACAAAACTAAATAAAAGGCTGGGGATGTAACACAGGCCAAAGGTGACAGGTTCAATCTCAGCCACTAGGGGGAGGAGGGCCCATGAAACCTAGGATAGTTTTCTCAATTTCAGTGCTTTTTTTTTTTAAAGGGTAATTTCTTGACCCTGAATATTGTATGAAATATGTATTTCCCTGTCCATAAATAAAGCTTACTGAGATGCAGCAGTGTAAGACCCAAAGTCTCACTTCCACTCTGAGGAGTGTGAACAGCTGAAAGGGCCTTTACGATGGATGCTGAATCCTATAGCCCAACGATGGCTCCGGATGCAAGACCCAGGGCCTTACTTCCGGGAGCCTTGAGTAGCCCAAAGGGCCTCCAAGATTCTCAGCGAGGCTCTGGGAGCTCGATGAGCAGCGAGAGTCACCCAGGAAGGAACACACCAGGCTCATTGGTAAATAGACCTTTATTAGTATGGCCAGACGGCACTCTCAGAACTGAGCAGCTCAGAGAGGCTCCCCACAGGGGTTAGCACAGTCTTTTAAAGGCAAGGGAAGAGGATTGCAAGCACAGCAAGTGGGCCAGGGGTCAGGGGTCGGTTTTCTGCCATCTATCGAAAGGAGTCAGCTATACGGTGCACCTGGTCTTTCATCTCCAGACCTCAGGTTGTTCTCTAACGGGGCCTTGAATCACTATCTTGTTTACCTGTACCAGGCTTCCGTACACTCTGTTTTAATCTTATCTTGGAGCTGGGTAGAAAGAAAGGTGTGCTGCTATGTGCTGGCTAACTAGGGGTTACATAGTGGTTAGGGTCCCACAGCAGCATCACCCAGTTTTATGTTGCATGTGGTGCTTTCAGGCTATAGCAGCAGAGTCAAGTAGTCATAAAAGAGAATGTGGCCCTTGAAGTATGAGATATTTGCCCTCTAGCCTGTACAGAAAATCTTCACAGCTCTGATTTAAACAGTTGTTTGAATTTAATCATATTTTTGTGTTCTGTCTGCAGTGCTGGTTTTACTGTGCAGTGTGGAAGATTCTCCTGTGGAGTGACAGGCCATTCCGTAAATCCATTTTTAGTTTAAATAGGATTCCTTCAGTAGCATCTCTGAAAGATGGCCACTGGATACCTTCTTGACCACAGAGCATTTGGCTGCAATCATTAAGAAAGTCGGCTGCTGTTCTATTTATTTTTTCCTAATCAACCCATTTATTTCATCAAGTATTGAGCAAGGGCTGACTGTCTGCCCCTGTCGGCTTCAGACTATGGGGAAGGATGTGCCCCAATAGATATGGTCGCTCTGCCGGACTGTATTGACTGATGGGAGGAGATAGGTCACACATTTAGTGGATAGTGTAGTAGGCACAATGAAGAGAAAACAAGAAGAGAGAAAGAGTTAGGGGAAAAGAGAGGGCTTCCTGGAGCAGTTGTAGTTGACCCAGAAGTTGTGAGATTCCAGAAGGCAGGCAGCCTTCCAGGTGGAGGGAACTGCCAGGGCCCCAGGCCTTCAGGTGGAGCCAGGCGGCTTGTTTTGAGAAACAGGAAATCTGACCTTGAGGCAAGAGCAGAATGAGCAGAGTGAGGAAGAGGATGCAGAGGCAAAGCAAAACAAAACAGGAGCAGTGAGGGGTAGGTTCTGCCCAACTCCGCAGGGCAGAAGGAGGACTCTTATTCTAAGACAGATGAAAGGCTTCTGAGCCGAGACCTGACTTAATCTGACTCTGCAGTTCTAAAAGGACCACTTAAGCTGCAACATATTTTCTGTACTGTGTGATTTATTGCAGATAATGACATTTTATAGATTAAAAAATACCTAGAATAAAACAAAACAAAGTCAATACTCTAGCTTAAACACTTAGCTTTAAAATGTCTTGAAATATTTTACTCCTCTTTGACATAATTGATATAAAGCTGTTGAAAAAGTGGGATCAAAACAATAATAATTATAGGGTAGGATCTTGTGAGGTGAGTGTTCAAAGGTTTTAGGTCTCCATACCAGGCAGGGCACTTTCAGGAAACAGATGGCACATTCACACTGAGGACAGGGATTGAATAGCCACAAAGGATGCTGCTATGTCCTGGGGCTGGTGGCGTCCAGACTCCTCAGATTGCTGGGCCTGTTGAGGGAGGGAGAGAGACCCATAGCTCTGTGTGTAGGGCCACCTGACAGAGCCCAGGGGATCATGCGTGGAGGGACCCCTTCTTCTTCCTTTGGTCCTCCTCTGGGAGCTCCCATTGGCTGAACTAGCTGGAAGCCAGTGAGTCAGAGGACCAGCTATGAAAGGGTCAGCGTCCCAGTACACAACAGGCTGGGAGGGTGGAGGGGCAAGTGGAAGATTCCATCTTGGAGACACTTCAAGATTTTATCTGGATTCTAGATCTCTGTTGCTTGCCCTCCCCCAACCCATTTCTACCCAAAACATACTACAGAATACACATATGAACATATTCAAACAAATATGCCTGAGTTCCCCTAGTATTCTGTGAATACTTTTCTAACCAGGTCACCAAAACCATCAACTGTCTGTAAAATTTGAGGACGTTTCTCATGATCTCTGTGTTTTTGCTCTATAATAGATATATGCTGTTGGATATATATGGAAAGTTTAGATACTAGCTCTGTACATCCCATTTTAAAATTCCTGATTTAAAAAATCCTAGAGCACATGTATTAGGAGTGGTAGAGCTAAACATTTTTATTTTAAACAAAGTATCTTTTACAGTTGGGCACAGAAGGAAAAATAAGAGTGAGGAGGAAATCTAAAACCTTATTGAACTATATTCAGTTTTGATTTTTCTGGTTAAAAACCAACAAAGCAAGCACTGAATTTTAGCCCCTTCAATCCCAAATGTTTTTCATTTTTCACCATTGGACATATTAACTCTGTAAAGACACAGAAGTGCCATTCAGGAGCCTGCTTATTTCAGCAACTTTTATGGTGTCCTGGTGCCCAAGAAGTGAGTACTCTGAATTAGTTAGTGGTCTTTATGACAGTCAGGAACTTTATATTTTTGTTCCAGCAACAGAGGTGATTATTTAAAAAAAAAGATTTAGTCCTTTAAAAATATTTGACTTTTCATTTTATTTAGAGTCTCAGGTTCTAGGAACAACATGAACAACTTAGCCAAAAAGTCAAAAGAAAGAGAAATATTCAAAAGCCAATTTTAGGCCTGATGATATCCTTAAGAAGAATCCAAGCTCTATGGATAGTAAAATTCATTTCTATTGCCCATCTTTTCTGGAATCTCTGAAAACCAAGAATTATGGTGCTTTGCTTACATGGTCTTGGCCAATATTGAAGGCCTGGTTGAGGACTTTAGGCAGAGAGAGAGGGATACCTCTTTCTCTTTCTATTTATGGTGTAAAATTCAAATATTACTTTATTTTAAGAGAAAGTCTCCTTGAATTTTCTGTAAGTTTTGAAGAGTGTGTATGTTTTTGTTTCATAGCTTTTGCCCGTGAGCCAGCCTCACAGTAAGGGGGCATTCTCCGGTAGTGGACCATTGGGACTGGGGACTCCCCACTACATAGGAGGCACTAGGTTAACATGGCAGGCTGTACTCATAGGGGGTCTCGTGTCCTGGTCCCAACTTGGTTTATGTAATTTTGCTCTCTTCAGGTTCATGAACAGAGCTGTGGTCTGTAGAGAGAGAACACTCTCTAGATAGAAATATACCTGGCTCCTGACGTGAAACGGTTCAACTTAGAATTTTTTTACTTTATGATGGTATGAAAGTCATATACATTCAGTAAAAGATATACTTTGAATTTTGAATTTGGATCTTTTCCCAGCTAGAAATATGGTAGGGTACTGTCTCAGGATCCTGGGTAGCAGCAGTTGAACTGACCAGGAGGTCATAAGGGACAGTGATTAATGTTGCTAGGCTGTGAGGTTCTGTAGTGCAGGTGTATTAAATGTACCCTCAGCTTATAGTATTTTTTACATAGGATGACTTTTTGGAGAAATGATTCCATTGTAAATAAAAAAGCATCTGTACTGAGGAGAATTACAGAGAGAGAGGGATCTTGTCTTCTGGCTGGAAGAGGAAGAATACAGCTGGTACAGACCCAGGCCTTCAAGGATCCCAGTAACAACAAAGTCAGAAATCATAGATTTTAGTGTATTCTGGGTCTGACTTCATTTCATAAGCCTCTGTTTTCCTTATTTTTTTATTAAAAAGAGGGAAGCTGGAGAACTTGGAGTCCGAAACATCTTACCATTGTATGAAACGAAGGGTAGTATAAATGTATGAGAGTAAGGCTCAAAAAGCACACAGCAGCTGGGGATTTAGCTCAGTGGTTCCACCTCTTGCTTTGCAAGCGTATGGTCCCAAGTTCAATCCCTGGTACTAAAACAACCCCCTCCAAAACAAAAACAAAAAGCAGACACCATACCTGCTATTGGAAGTCTTAATTCAAAGTCATTTCCCAAATAGGGGACAGATATTCATATGTTCTGGTACCATCCTATTTGCTGAAAATGACCAGGACACTCTTTGGAATTGGTTTAAGACTTACTTTACGAGAAAATCAGGAAGACTGATCCCATAGTCATGCTTTTTTTAAGAAAACAGATTTTATTTATTTAAAAATAGTTTAGATTTACAGACAAATGGAGCATATCATCCAGAGTACTGATTTACCCTTAGTAATAGCTTACATTAATCTGGTACATTTGTTATAGCCAATGGACTGATATCAATATGCTACTATTAACTAAAGTTTGTAATTTGTCTGGATTTCTTTATTTTTGACTCTGGGTCAGAAGCTGTCCTTTTTCAGGCACCACTTTGTCCCTGCATGTGGACCAATTGCTGCCAGAAACATAGTGTTATAGAAAAAAATGCAATAATACAATGAATACCCAAATAACCACCATCTAATTTCATTTATTACAATTTTTTATTCTTTTCTATATACAAATCTATGTTTCTTTTGCTGAAAAACCTACATTTAAAAAATAAATTATAGATATCATGATTTTTACCCTTAAACATATCAGAATGCATCTCCAAAAACTAAGGAAACTGCTTTATAGAAACACAATATCGTTGTCAGACCCAACAAAATTAATAGTCTCCAAATAATATTTAATATTAGTTCATAGTCAAATTTCCCAAATTTGGCTCCTTAGTCTTTAATGTCTTAAAAAAATTTTTTTAAACCAGAATCTGGGCAAAAGATTGTGCATTGCATTGTGTTCGGTTGCCATAACTTGTATGTCTCTTGTTATAAAATTGTAACTAAGATATTAAAACTTACAGGGCTGTGCAGCATGGGAAGATTGTGGTGTTTTCTCCAGCCTCTTCCTTATCTAACACCAGTGTAATTCAGAATAAAAACAATATGAATTCCAGTGAAACAAATCCAAATAAATTCTGACTTTTCCCCCAGGAAGATGATGACTTTGATGTTGGCTTTGAACTCTCAAGTGATCACAATGTTAATAATGTTTCCTTGTCTTGAGTAATCCGGAGCTAGACTCACAGAATTCAGTAGACACAGTGACACTTTGTTTTCTGTTGAGCCCAGTGTCTCCTGAGCCCCAGCTTCATAGATATGAAACCATATCCTTAAAGGCACTCAGCTGACACCACAGAAATGATTTTTGGCTTTATTGTATTTATAAGCCTTCTGGATTAGGTTCCAGCCCTTCTGTGGAATTTCACAGTGAGTTTTGCAGTCTTCCTTAACCACCCCCAATCATTTAGGATTATGGGTGGGATCGTTGTCTGAGGACCCAAATCCTATGGTGAGAAACTGGCCTGGTTTGGGAAGGTGGTGGAAGCAGAGCCTGCAGGGGCTTGTGAGCCTTGCTTATGTCACGGCTGGGCTCCTCTGTTTTTGGCCCTCCCCGTGTCACAGATAGCTGGGGCCCGGCAAGTGTCTGGATTTGGTGTAGACATTCGAGTGGGTATGAAATGCTCACCAGCCAGGGCTGCAGCTTTTACAACTCAAGAAATATAACCTGACATCCATTGGAACTCCACTAAAGTGGAGTTGTGTGCTTTGGAAATGTTTTCTTGCAAGCGTACATGTGATCAACTCTTCTGCTATGCTTTGGAGAGGACTGTTTTTCTGCCCCTCACCTGCAGCTGCACTGTGAACTCTGCCTTACCTTACTCCATCTGCCCTTGTTGTGGGCCCATCCCATCCCTCCTCTGGTGTGAGAAAAACACTTCACTCCCTTTCAACTTTCCTGTAGCTTTGTTGACCCACTCAGAAGAGGTTCAGTTTAGTGTGTGCTTGTTTTTCTTTTTGGCCTCAATTTGGTTTGCCTTTTATCACATTCAACTGAATGGATTCTTTTTCTTTTAAGGGAAAGGAACCTGAGAGAAACAGTATGTGTGATGGTAACTGCCTGTTAAGTGTAACTGCTATTTGATGTTAATTTGCATGTTAAACTAAGAAGAGAGGGAATAGCTAAATTCACCAGCATATTATTTATCTCGTCTAGTCCTTTTAAGTTTGTTCCTTAAATAAAGATGTAGCCATGCAGAATGGAAATGCCCATATATTACAGTGTTGTGCATGTATAGTGTGCATAGAGAACACTGATAATTTTTAGATCCATCAGCAACAGTCATTATGGTATACTTGGAAATTATAGAAAAGCAGAATGAAGGAAGCCAGAGACAACTAGCGTTAAAACTGTATGAATTTATTCTAGTTTTAATTTATAGGTTATGTCTTTTTTAAAGGGCATTATTTCACTATAACTGTCTAGAATGCTTTGCTGCTTGAAAATGTGGTCCATGGGTCTTGGAAGCCTGTTAGAAATACAGGCTCCCAGGCTCCACTCCAGACATACTGAATAATAATTTGAATGAAGCACTATTGCAAAGACATTAAAATTGGGGAGCAGTGCTCTAGAACGTGTTCTACCTGAGGAAGCAGGTGAATAGAGGACCCAACAGCCGAGATCTGTGTTCTCTGTTTTCGATTTCCTCCTTGTCAATTCTTTGCTGAAGTAAATTTCCTTGGTACGTGATAAAGATAAAAATGAGGTCAGATTTCTTAACAAGGCATAGTATCCCTGTTATGAAATTTGACTGCCCCACATATAACCCTTTCACCCAGTAAACATTAAGTCCCCTTTAAAACTGTAAATAACACAACACCCTTTGGTATTAGGATAGAAACAGAAGATCACAATCTGAATAACAGCTTTATACTCTATGGCTTTGGACAAGTTATTTCACCTGTATGAGCATGTTTATCTTCTGTAAAATAGGGGCAAAATGATTTCACAGGATTGTAGTGATTTTTAAAGTGAGATAATACCACAAAAGTCTCACATCAGTGAGTGTGGAATCCAATATGTGGCAAAATTATTTCAGAAGTGCCAGGTGTGTGCCATGGATGGACAAATAGAGAAGATATTGTTTTGGCCTCGCATATGTGAGGCCTTGTGGCTATGGTGCACTGAGGATACAGATGAGAAAGAAAGTGTGAAGTATGGGCCATCAGACAGAGAAAGGTGAAAGATGAAGCTGCCGTTTGAAATTGGGTAAGCCAAGAAAAGAGGTGATAGAGACAAGGGGTCAGGTGTGATGGGATGGATTCCATTTAAGACAGCTGCTAAAAGCTTTAGGTCTGGGCTGCATGTTCCCCTCCCTGGAATTATATGTATGATACCCCTGTTCAAGGCTCAGTCTGAAGTGAGCAGAGAATGAAGTCCCCAGCCCTCCTGGGCAGGATGTTTGGCCAGAGTAAATCTTGAAAAGGGACCCTCTCTGGCTACTTGGAGATGACCACAAAGCATTTGTTACCAGGAAGGCATGTGAAGATAGAGGTTTTTTCACTTTAAGACCTTCCTCTTCTCCAAAATGTGTGGAGAACAGCCGAACTTGTCTAATGGCTAATTTTTACCCACTCACATACTCTCTGTTGTTTTTTTCTTTCTCCAATTCTTCCTCCCAAAGAAGGACCATTAATTACTTCAGAAGAGAGACAATTGGAAAAAAAAAAAGTTTTTGAACAATGGACTAAATGCTCTTTCATTAGTGTTTGTGCCAGTTTCCTTTCTACTCAGTGTACTATTGTATGCTGCATTGTGATCTAACTTTATGTGGGGTGTGTAGAGCCTACAGGTGACCAAGGTTACTGGTTTCTATAGGTTAGGGCTAGCCTGCTACATAAAATGTTGATATTTTGCCAAATTTTCTTTATCTCTCTTTTGCAAGTCTACACATGTGCACATGCACACACATACATAAACTTATTTTTAAAAATAATTTCCTGAACCATAGTTGTAGATTATGACTCTTTAGCATCAGATAGTTCAGTTTGTATCTCCTAAGTAAAAAAATGCTCTCCACATGACCTATGATACCATCATTGTCTCTAATATATAGATAATATTTGAATACATGTTCTGATTTCACTAATTATCTTAATAATGTATTTTGTAACCTTGTTTCCACATCCAAGATTCATGAACAATTATTTAGTGCATTTTGGTCTCTTAAAGGGACAGTTTTCTTTCATCTAGGGCAGTTTTTGTTTTGTTTTTATTGTTTGTGGTGGTGTATCTTGAAGATATGGGGAGATCTGTCCTGTAATATGTATCACAGTCTGAATTTGTTTGATGGCTACTTTCTGATTCCGTGCAGATTAGGCGTGTTTGGCAGAGTGTGCTACATAGTGGCTGTGGAGATATGTGTTTGGCCTGTAATCAATTACATCAGGCATCACTTGGATGATGGAAAGCTCCATCATAAGGCCACCCTTTTCCCTAGGCAAATGATAAGTAATCTGTGGGGTGATACCCTGAGACTGTGTGAGTATTCTGTTCTACATTTCTTTCTGTAATGGTGATGGTTTTAGTACCAATTAATGATCATTGACTCAACCAGTTAGTGCCTTGTTGGTTGCAAAGTGCCATTTTCTTCTGCCATTCTTTTGATGTTTATTAGCTAGGCTACTTTATAAAGAAGAGCTCCACCTACCCCTTTTGTTATGAATACCACTGGATTTATGTTTCTTTTTTTATTAAAAGCATTGCACTTCTTCATCATTACCATTCTTTCTTGTTCAAACTGTCCCATGTTTGCCCAGACGGAGCCCCTTCAAGGTGGCTCCTATGTCCCTTTTGTCATGTCCACATTAATATTTGAGCTTTTAGTTGCTTATTGGCATAGTAAGATGTTTTGGGCTTATTTTGGGCTTTTCTTACCCCAGTCCTGGACCCAACTATTTCTGCGGTGCGCAAAAGTAGTTAGAAACCGGGATCTGGTTAGTTAGATTTTAAAAAATGCATATAATCCAGAAAACTTTAAAGGTCATTAATCATTCCTGTAGGTCTTCCCCAGCCCTTTCAGTTCAGATTGTTCCCATGGCAGCATTAGGAGTTTAGATGTTGGAAGTAAAGGACCAAAGAAAGAAGTTCTAGCCAGAATGGAGGTCTGGAGCTTTGGACCAGAGGTGGCAGAGGGATGCAGAATGAGAAATGAGGCAGTGCTGACAGTGACCAGTGTGATCAGAATCTGCCTGGGGGAGAGGCTAGGAAGCCTGAGAAAATACCTTCTGCTTGTTTTCCAGGTAGACTCTGAAAATTAGTTGCCCTCCCCCTTTTTTATATCCAGTAATGATAAAAAAAATTCCCCTGGGCTGTGCATATACTAATTCTCATAGCAGTTTAAAACCTGTAGTTCTCACACCAAGAGTTCCTAAATGCTCTATATGTTTGGAGTCAGTACAAGGCATTCAGAGGGATGTGTATTTCAGCATCACTTCTTCTAAAAATTAAAATTCATAGTTTTTATTTTGAATATTCATAATTGTATGTAATATTTGAATTTCTTTGCTGATTATAATATTCAGTTGTGAATTACTAAAGGTTCACATCTACATGTGCTGATAGCCATGTACAGGTGAGTGTATGGTGACCAAATTGTCCATTGGTCCTTGATTCCTCTCCCCTCAACACCCAGTTTGACCTTGGACTAATTTTTCTGGAACTTAATATCTCTTTTAAGGTCTTTCTCTCTCTCTGTTGTGTAAGTTAAAATACAAAAGCAGATCAGAAACATTAGGGTTTTTCATCTATGTCAGCATTTTTTCCAGTTAAAAAAACCATTGCTACTTACTATATCTCCTTTGTAAATGATTATTCATGTGTATACACTGTTGAAGATACTTTCTAGTTTCATGACCCTCTTACAAAAACATGATCACTGACTTTTATTATCTGGCACATACTTGAGGATCGGGATCATAGTAGAGTAACTATCCCATATCACAGAGGGTAAACTGGAAAGGGACACATCATCTAAATGTGCTGTAGATGTAGAGTATTAAGTAGAATTGATACACTAAAACACTTAGAAACAATCTGATGATACTGTATAAATGTTGACAATAAGAATGACACTAATAAAAATGATGCTTACTGGTTTTCATGGGGTTCTAGTCTGCTTTTTAGTTATGACTGCTTGCTGTAACAGTGCTTCCTGTCTCTTTCTTATGGGCTGATTTCTCCATCTCTTGTGGCTTGCAGATGAATCTATTATACTTCTTAGAATTCATCTAAGGTAAGGTGCAGAATGGAGAAGTCCGAGGGGTGCAGATTTAGGTTATAGGTTCACTATGGCATCTGTTTTTACTTCTCAGAAACTGTTTTATTAGTGAGTTATTACCTATGCATCCATTTGCAGGATTGTTGGGAGAAATAACTGATGTTTTAAATTAGGTTATTAATCATGCAAAGTTTCCAGGCTTTCTGTTTTAGAAAAAAACCAGCACAAACATCTGTTCTCTTTCCCACCTGCCGAAGTGAAGTGTGTTAGATTTGTCTTCGGAAGAGTGTTTAGAGGTTGTTGATAATTTTCTTTAGGTTGTCATTGTTCACTTCTGTTTACAACCATGTCTGTGTTTATGAGATGAGCTCATCTTGGAGGGGAGGGAGCCAGCAAATGTGACTTCAGAAGACCTCCCCTCCCTCCCAAGCCACAGAATAATTAGAAGTCCAGATCCTCCCTCAGTTCCTTTTTATGACTGCCCGAGAAAGACATTTTTACCATGAGTGGTTGCCAAGAAGCTTGTGAGTTCCTACTTTAGGAAATTTAATAAGATGACAGATCAAAATGCCACCTAGATTTAGAAAGCCTTGTTAGTATATTATGAAATTGCTTATATATCTCACTATTTAGGTATTCCGATGAAATCTTTATTTTAATTATGCAGAAATACTCTGAATAGCAGTGGGCTATTTTGGTTTTTAATTTCTAATCTGATTTTGAATTTTAAATTTTTGTCTTACATGATTTCTAGATATAGGTAGGGCTGCCTGACCTCTTTGGGTGATTGCTATTAATTAACGGACTGTGTAGGGGAAAAGGGAGCTTGCCTTCTGAGCTTTGTACCTCAGATCTGGGAAAAGTAAGTCATTTTTAACTTGCATTTAGAAATTCTGTTACAGTTTTCTCTGAAAGTTAAAATAGGTCTTCCTATATTTTTTTATTCCTGACTTAGTAAACCCTATAAGTTTTAATGGACTTGTCATGTGGAAGAGGACCTAGGAGTCCTTTTTACAAATACTTAAGATATTAGGCATTTCTTTCGGGTTTCATAGACACAGTGAGTCCTCCTTGAGACCTTTATCACATTTGCAGTTGATGAGTTAAATTATAATGGTAAGACTGTGTAAATCCAGGTGTGGTGGTGTGTACCTGTAATCCCAGCACTTGCTAGGGTGAGGCAGGAGGATTGTGAGTTTGAGGCCATCCTGGGCTATATAGTGAGTTCAAGGCCAGTCTGTACTACATAGCCCACCCTGTCTTAAAATAAAAGGTGAGGGGCTGGGTATTTAGCTCAGTGGTTCTGCCGCCTGCCTCACAAGCAGAAGGTCCCAAATTTGATCCCCAGTACCAAAAAAACAAAAACAAAACCAAAAAAAGACTGTAATATGATCTGATCAAAGGTAAGTCCAGTTGTCTTGAGTTTCAGGTGTTCTAGAATTTTAGGTGTGTGTGTTTTTTTTTGTTTATGTTTTTGTTCTTTTGGTACTGGGGATCGAACTCAGGTCCTTGTGTTTGCAAGGCAGTAGACCACTGAAGTAAATCCCTGGCCCTGTTGTAGAATTTTAAACATTTTTAGATAGGTTCTTTAGTTATGCATTAAAAATATTTAATTAGTATGTTTGTATGCATAATGAATACATTGAACATGGGTAATTGGTGCATATTCATATCATATCTTGATCCTTTTTACTCCCCCCATCTCCACAAATTCTATGTCCTTGTTTCCTGTCATCTTTAATTTTGCTTTTTGAATTATTTATACTCTAGGTTTTTCATATAAAAGAAGCCATAAGTATTTAACTTTCTGTGATTTATTTCACTTAGCATTATAGGCTCAAGGTCTATCCTATAAATAACTCAAATGTATCCTTCTTTGTGGCTGATTAGTGCTCCATTATGTATATCTACCACATTTCCTTTATCCATTCATCTGTTAATGGACATATCGGTTGCTTCTAAATTTAGCTCTTATAAGTTATGATACTATAAACATGGGTATTCATGTATCACTGTAATATGATATTTTTAACTCTTTTGAGAAGATATCCAAAAGAGGTATAGCTGGGTCAAATGGAATTGCTAGTTTTAGTTTTTTGAGAAATCTTCATATTGATTTCCATAGTGATTGTATTAGTTTACATTCTCACCAACAAGATAGAAGGGCTTCTGTTTCCCCATAGCCTCACCAGTTTTTGTTGACAATAGCCATTCTTTATGGAATAAGATGCAATCTCAGTATAGTTTTGATTTGCAATTCCTTAATGGCCAAAGATGCTGAACTTTTTTTTTTTAATGTACCTATTGGCTATATGTTCTTTTTTTGAGAATTGTCTACTTATTTCAATTGCCCATGTTTTGATTGGGTCTTTTTATTTTATGGGAGTTTCTAATTTTGGCGGGTACTTTAAATTAATAGACTAAGAATAAAATCTGCTTAGTTCTTTTTTTGTCTCAAAAGGAAAGCAAGATGTAACTTGCTTATCAATAAATATATCTTGTTCTTGGAAGAATTGATGTACCTCTGAGTTTTACTGCTTTGTAACTTTTTTTGGTTGTTTTTCACTGGGGTGGAGATTGAATCCATGGTCTTATGCATGCTAGGCATATGCTCTACCATTGAGCCACATTCCCAGTCCTCTTTTTTGAAGTACTCTTTTTTGAAGTACTTTAAGACATTCTAATCAAGATACCTGCATGATTATTTTTGCTGTCTGTTAGAAAAAATTGCATAGGAGCAGAATTTCAATTTTATTCCCCTTTTTTAAAAAAAGTAAAATAATCAGATCAGTCTGTTTTTGTTGATGACACCTGGATGTATGAGGGACCAAATTCTTGTAAGAATAAAACAAAGCAAAATGTGCTTAGACATGCACACACACATGTGCATCTCCTTTCTGGCATGCTCCAGAAACAATATCATGGATAATAGAAAGTTTTTTCCTTAAAATACAAGATAATTTTTGAAGCATAGTATTCCTTGTTGTGTCTTACAGCTTCGCTCCATGTCTGGCAGTATAAGTCAGCTAGTTGAAACATGTTTAAGATAGAGTAAGACAGAAAAGAACTTTATTCTGGAAGCTTTATAAAAAATAAGATCAGATTTGATAGATTTTTTTGTGTTATATTTACTAAATTTAATTGTAATTCTAATTATGTGTTATTTTGCAATGATGCCAAGAATCTTCAGTTATGAAGCTTGTTGGGAACTTATTTGTATATTTGTACATATATGCACTGCATGTACATATGGATATCATATCAGAGGGCTGTCAAGCCTGCTTAAATAGAAATCTGTTGAAAACAAAGGCTTTGACATTTTTCATCAAAATCATTTTTCATTACAGTGAAATATTTACATTAGTGAAATATTGCTGGTGGAATTTTAAATATAAAGGAACTTAATTGAATTCTGCTGTCTTTTAATCACTTACGGAGCATAAAATAAAGGAAATCTTTTGTGTTATAGTAGTTACTCCATCTTGGAAGGATATTTAAAAGAGGATTCTGTTGGAAGACACCAGCTCATACACAGAAGTGTAATGAAAAGGACAAAGGATTAACTCTGAGCTTCACAGATATTTGCAGTGGTGTTTATATTGGCAGTATAATTTAGCCTCAGAATATGAACTACTTAAACTACCTTTCAAATAATTTACTATTTCTTTGAAATTTAGTATCGTCTCTAGTGAAATATTTCCTTTCCATTTTACCAAAATACTCTCCTTTGGGGTACATTGTGGCATTGTTTTAAAAGTTATGTTACCATTGTGTAGAGGCAAAACTATGTGGGTCTTTTGTTTAGAGTGATAAGCTAAAGACATCCTTTGTGTTCCCAGAGGGACTGTGGCAAAGAAATCTCTGCTTACCAAGGTTGATACATGAACGAATATTTATATGCATGGAGGGATGTTCATACTCACCCTTAAGATTAAAAACAAACCCAAAGGAATGACGACAACAGAAAAGGAAGGAAGAGGTTACAGTGCAGCACTGTGCTACACATAATTCTCATCCTGAAACACTAGTTATGTGGAAGTTAGCATGGGGGACAGGGAGAGAATTCCTTTCTGAAATTTATTAAAATCAGAATATTTCTGACAGTACTTTGAAAACTGTGAAAGATACTTAACTGGTGGTTTCTTATGGGAAGCCAAGCGTAGTTTTAGAAAAAATTTAGAACTGCCCCTAAACCTCCACACATGTTTTTAACCTCAGTGTCTCCTTTACCTTTATTCTTTTTAAAATCACATAGGTGTTTTAAATGTCTTGTTTCAGTATCATACTTATTTGAGGTGGATTTCTGGAAAATTGAGTCTGTAACATGACAAAATGTAGATTCACCTTAAAAAATTAAACATGCATATGTTGTTTTAAAAGAAGTAAAAATAATAACTTCTATTTCATTACCCTGTTTAATACATATGTATGTTTCTATGTTAATACTAGAAGAGGAGCATATAAAAGTTTAGTAGCTCATCTTTTCCACTTAGTAAATGAGTAGCCATGCTAATAAATATTTACCTTCAATATCTTTTGTTTGGGAAAGAAAACCAATTTTATCTTAGCTTTTTGTTTTATTTGAGGCCATCTTCACTTTCAGAAAGGAGTATAAATATGTGAAATAAATGAAGTAGGTTTTTCATTTGAAAACAGAATAGGTTTCATCTTTTATAATCTCTACAGTGTTTAATAGAACAGGCATGTTCTGTAAATAGTAGGCTCATGGGGCTAAATACATGTTTGTAATTTTGTCACTAGCTGACAGGTACTGTGCAGGAAGCTTTGTGCCTTCTTTGTTCCTTTTGTTGTATGGCAAGAATACAGGTGATACATTCTTCTGCTTAGCCATCTTCAGGAAGAGTCTGTCCACATTTTCCTCCAAAGAAACTGAATACTACGTGAAGTGATGGGTACAGAAGGTACGTGTGATAGACAATTTGAATCTGGAGCATACTGCAGCCCACAGTTAGGGAGACAAAAAGTGTTTTATAAACCCTGCATGCTGTCTCATTTTTTAGTGTACTCCTCAAGCCAGTACAGGTATTTGTTGAGCAACGGGTATGTGCCAGGTTCTGTTAGATCATTTTTCACACTTGTATGATGTCTGTCCTTGCTTTCAGGGAAATTAGAGTTTTAGAGTCAGATTCAAATAACATTTATTCAGGTCTCCTAGGAACAGGGGCCTCTATGTCTACCGCTGTCCACATGGCAGAGCAGTGAGGGGAGAATCAGGAGCCACATGGAGGGAAGGGAAGAACCGAGCTGGAGCCTTACTGGGGAATCCCACCAGACCCGCCCCCACCCTGTGGTGTCTCGAGTCATGGATGCAAGAATTGTTCTGAGGTCTGTCAAAAATACCATGCTGTAAATTCGGACAGGCTTTCTTTTTGGGCCATCAGATGCCATTGAACTGAAGAACCAGGGAGGAGTCTTTCAGAGCCAGCTACTTGGCAGATTCATGTTTTCCTGCAGCCAGGACAATGACAGTGATCCCTGGAAGGCCACAGGGGTTCCTGTGAGCTGCCCTGTGCTCTTCCTTGGGGCAGCTCGGCCTCTCTCCTAACCCTGGCCAAGTGTGCTCAGCCTCCCTCCTCAGGATCTGCTAAGCGGTGTGTCTGGAAGTTTCTGCTCATCCTGGCTTTGGAGCCCAAGGCAGGAGAATGCGATCATTCCGGAGAGATAGGAGTCACTGTGTGTCACTGACTTGCTGAGCGTGTGCTAGTGATAAAACCCTCGACAAAGTGCATGGGACGCCATTGTAGGAGGAATCAAGTGGAAGAGGTGGTGTCATTGTCATGGCTGTGAGAAGGTATGACAGGGCAAGGGAAGCCCTGGTCTCTGACTCTGTGCATCGGCAGATCATTGGCAGAGCTGAGCCATGCTCTCTGAATGTGACCATAGGATTTTTGATAGGTGAAGTTGAGTAGTGAGAGGACCAGAATTGGAGTTTTGAGAATTAAATTATACTCTCAGCTAATCAAAACACCACATATATAGAATTACTATTATTATTAGTCCAGGCTGGACTCAAATTCATGGAGATCCTCCTGCCTCAGCCTTTGTAATGCTGGGATAATAGGCCTGTGCCACCATGCCTTGCTAAGGATTGAATTTCTGAGGTTAACAGTCATCCTTTATACTAAATGATGGTTAGAACATTTATATTTGTCAGTGAAGACTATTTTGACTAGAGTGCTTTTTTCAGTATTCCTACCGATGCAGGAGGATGGGTGGATAAAGAGTACCATGCCCTCAATTACAGCAGCACTTACTATTTTAAAATAATTCTAGGTAGTGATGGTTAAAACTGATGCCAGAGAAATCATTGTCGGAAAATTATCGCTGTGATGTTAGTAAAATCATGCAGCTTTAAAAATTCCTAGTTATGAATTTGTATCAGAGTGAACCTTTTGGAAAAAAATCTACTGTGGAAAGCCTATGAAAAATAACTATCTTCTGCCCTGTTCCTTCTCCCCCACCTCTCCCTAGAAGCAGCCACTTGAAAGTGTTTCTGCTCACAGGAGACAGGTCATTATGTTCTCTAGGCGATGGTCCTCCCTAACCCACATCTCTCACCATGCTTTGTGCTTACAGCTGCTCTTTTGATTGGTTGGTGCCCCTCATGGAAAGCAGGTGATGTCTCTCTCCCCCGTGCCTGGCTGTATTACCTTAGCGATTCCTCCCCTTCTGTATGAAAGAGAACGCTGGGAGGACAAAATCACCATGACATTACATCAATAAAAGTAAATAAATGCTATCCATTTTGTCAACACTGATATTTTTAAAACCAGTTTTGTTTAATGGTGCAGTGTCCAAAATGGCTGTAGAATGCAATTTTAAGGAATGCTTAGGCTTTCTTTTTTTTTTTTTTTTGAGTTTAGGTATTGTATCTTAGTCACTTTTTGGACAGCTGATGGTATTCCTGCATGTAAAACCGTATCTATGGTGAGAATTGTTATATCTCATGTCTCTTATAGTCTAGTTTTGTCACCTTGACCTTTCTTATTCACCTGACCCTTGAGAACTGAGAAGCAGGCAGACTCAGACAGTGCCCACCATGTCTTACTCTACTTGGGGAGAGGCAGCTTTTAGCTGGGAATGTTTCCCAGAGGCCTGAGAACCCACTGGAGAATCCCCAGTGCACCAAACCAAAGTTAATCAAATTTTTCCCCTTCCTTTCCTGTTTCTCAGGTATGATTTTTCATATGCACAGTTGATAAAAGGAATGTTGTGATAGAGACCCCGAAACTGAAATCAGATTGGTGATTCTTGGAACTGCTCACCTGCCAAAAGGCAGGAGGAGACTTCCATGTGGGGCTTGCCACTCTTTACTTGGTAAAATGTACACTTTGTCCCTTTTTATTAACATATTTAATAAAGACCTAGGATTTGAGTATGTCCAGGTTTTTATATTTAAATCCTCTTTATTTACTGAATACTATTCGTGAGAAAATGCAGAAGTATAGTATAGAAGCGACAGCAGTCACTCCCACTGAAAATGAAAGAGACTGGCAAAAGGACTCATGAAGGAAGATCAAATCTGTGGCCAGGCTTTCTGTCGTGGGGCTGGGTGTTGAGTAGCAGGCTCCTTGGAAGGCAGAGTGGATCCCAAAGGAGCCCCTCCTTTCAGTGTGTAAGGATTGGGCAAACCCCAGCTCTGGGAGGAAGAGACGGGAAAAGCCTGTGAGGAATAGACCTTTCTCACTGGGAAAGCTGCTGTGGGTCAGGAAGATACCCGGGGGGCCAAGGATGTAGAGATGCTCTGTCCCTGTCCCCTAGAGAAAGCAAAAGAGGAGGAGGGGCACCTCTCGGGGCCTGGCCCCTTGGAACATTAGAAATCGTGGAGCTCCACCTGGTGGAAGGGCTGGAAGAGTCAAGGCCTGAGCTGAGGCTTGGCTTTGGGCAGGCAGAGATGATGAGGCCCATTTGAGAGCCTCTGGATGGGCTTCCTCATCCTGCTGGAGGTGAAGCTGAGCATCCTGGTGGCTTCTCCCACAGTGTTGGAGGGTGAGGGTGAACAGAGCTTGTGGATGCAGAGCAACACCAAGAGGAACTGCATGGGGAATGCTCTCTGCCAGATGTGTTCTTTGCAATACTGTGGCAGGATCTTTGCCAAAAGGGGACAATTCAGCTCTGCTGCCCTGAGGTTTTGTGGGTCATGAACATCTTCTCTCCTGAAATCAGAGGTCTCTTTCAGTAATGTGAGCTGCCACCCAGTTCTCCTGGCTTCTTTCTGCAGGAAGGTCCTCTGCCATTCCTCTTCCAGATCTTGGGCTCACTTTCTGTAGGCCTTCAGCTTTTCAGTGGCATGGCTGCCCATTACCTCCTGTGTGGACAGTTTCCCCTCTCGCTCTGACCAGGATTTTGCCTATAGGCTCAGCTTCCTGTGGCATCTCGGGACTGTTGGCGAACTTTGGTCATCACTCTGAGATGCTGCCGAGTCTTCTGGCACTCCCTTCAAAGCTATGTGCTTGAGGACTACCATGATATTTGCTGAGTCTGGAGATGTTGCCTAGACTCTGTCAGTGCTTCCTTGGTTTGCTCTGATTCAGAGAATTGAGTGTGACGTTGGTTTCTTTCTCTCTCCGTGGTTTTTAAGGAAGCATTTAACTTAGTACTGTAGACCAATTTCTCCAAAGGTCCTTTTGGCCATTAATCTGAGCCAGGACCATATTCCATTTGGCTCTTCATTTCTCAGTGCAAGTTCCCAGTCTGTGGGATGTCTTCTCTGGCCCCGCAGCCCAGCCTTTCATGGTGATGAGCAGGTGCTCAGTCAGAGCTTTGGTGGGCTTACCTTTCTCCCAGAGCAGTTATTCTGCTTGAGCCTGGGAGTCTTGGAGTGTGGTATTCTGTGATGTGAGTTTGCTCACTTGTTCCACCCTTGAGCTTCCTGTAAGCTGTGCCTGGCTTTCCTGAGGTTGGGAGTTTTCACTCAGCATCAGTCTTTCCCCTCTCGAACTATTCACTGTTGATGTGAAACAGGGTGCCCTTGGCTTCAGCCACTTCATATTGGGAACAACTTTAATTCCTCTGCTAGGGACTGGATCCTGTTGGAAATCTCAGCCATCTTTGATGACTGTTGTTAAAAACATCTCGAATCGTCTTTGCGCTCCTTGAGGAGAAAGGGTATGTGCCCTTAAAGTTTGTCTCTGTCCTCGGCCACCTTACTGTAGGCTGCCTCTCAATGCTGTGCTGCCCTGGACTACTCCTCCAGGCGGGCCTTCTTGAGATCTGTGATTTTCTCTCTTCTTGAAGTTGATTTTGTCCAGGAGTTGACATTTTTCCTGAATGAGCCCTGCAAGCTGGAGAGTGAGCTGTTTTTCTCTCCTCACTGTAAGTTGGCTTCTAAGGGAGTAAAAAGCCCTCCATAAAAGTAAGAGAAGGGTCAAAAGATCCACCATGGCTGGCCACTCCATGGCACAAGGCAGTTGCAGCAGTTGCCTCAGAGTACTGGCCCAGAATGTTCAATTCCTGGCAACAGGACCAGACCACTGCTGACCTGGCTGTGGGGTGGAGTGAGCACCTGGGAACAGGCTCTGGCAGGCATCCTGGGCTCAAGTCACCCACTGTGTGGGGATCCGTGGGGGTCTGCTCACTATGCTTTCCATCCTGGAAAGGCACAGGTCCTTAAACCTTCCCTGTGAGCCTGGGATGTTCCCTCTCCACCCCACCCCACCCCTTCCTTCCCTTTGGAAGGGTAGGCTAGGTTGGTGCTGCTGGGGAGGGCGTCAAAATCATTGTCATACATTGTAGACTGTGTATTAATGTCTAAGAAATAAATCTTTCAAAGACACATAGCATGAAATACTGACAAACCAAATATCTCATCAGTGAAATTATCCTGACAAGAAAGGTTTTTGTGTTCACCAAGTGATATTAGCTGTTCCTGTGACAATTAGATGTTTTAATCTCAAATTTATCTACATAAACACGTCTTGATTTCAATTGTTTGTCTTGGTTTTCCACATGCCAGACTTTCTTGGGTGTGCTCTGGACCTCTCCATTTATTGTCTCTCCGGGTTCATTTTCCTTTATCCCTTAAGATATGTGTGTGTGTGTGTGTGTGTGTGTGTGTGTGTGTGTGTGTCTACATCCTAGTCTGGAATGTTGTGTATCCTCCCTGACCAGTTTAATTAGCTCTCACGTTTTAAGACTATCACTTCTCACGTGTACCTCACATCTGTACCTCCATCCCAGGTCAGCCCTAACTTCAGTCCCACACATTTGACTTCAAGCTGGACACCTTCATTGGGGTGCATCAGACTGTATATCCCAAACAGAATCCATCTTCCCCTTAACGTCGTCTCTCCTCTTTTTTTCCTTCTGGTCTTTGCTGTGACCTTTGATTTGATTTTTTTAAAAATCTTATTTGGATGTTCTTCCTATCTAATTCGTCCTCATCTGTATATCTTTTCTCATTCCTTCAGGCTCATTTTAGGTGTCTTCCCATCCTCTGAATTCCTGAATATCCTGCTCACATCCCTATCCCTAAATGCCATGGTATAGTTTAATATCAGCCTTTAGGCAGTGTGTTCATTCAGAGAAGAACTGTGTAAGTAAATTCTTCGCTCTACCCTCAGGAGTTAGCAAAGTGCACTTAATAGGAATTCAATAAAAATGTAATTTTTTTGCGATATTGTTATTTTTGCATAACAAGTACAACTCTCTCTAGTTTTTCTTTGGGAAGAAATGTATGTTTTAATGTCAAGAATGAATTACAATTCTTTATTGTTTTCCTTCCCCCATTTTTGCCAATCCTATCTCCCATTCTTCCTCTAAATTTGAAGGTTATGGTATTAGAGACTGTTTAAGACTTATCTTCTCCTTTGCATATCAAAGTCTTAACTTGTTTATGTTGGTTGCCTTATTTTGAATAAGTAAGAAAAGAAAAAAACCCATTTATTTGGCCTATACCAGGTGGAAAACCACAGATTGGATTTCTTAGATTGAGTGTTGTACTACTAAAATACAGTGATATTTAGTGCCCCATAAACCTCAAAATAAGTTAGGAATAGACTCTTGTAATCTTTAAATTTTTATGTTCTGGTATATTTTCTAAAACTTTATGTGTCTGCTTCTACATGTTACATTAAATAAATGGAGTAAAGTTAAATATTACATTGATATATGTAGAGCAATGATTTTGAAACTCATGTACAAATAATGTATAGTTTCTTCTAGTAGAATGTTTCTTAGATCACATTGTATTGTATAAAGAAGTTATGATAATACATTCGTATACTTGGTTTGTTGGAAATTTAAAGAAAAATTCCTCATCCAAGTATGAGCCACTTTCACTCAGATACCCTATTTTTGGGGACAGGGTCAGTATGTAGCTCAGGCTTGCGTTGAACTCTCCATCCTCTTGCCTCAGCTTTCTGAGTAGCTGGGATTGTAGGGATACACCACCATGACCATCCTCAGGTATCCTTGGATACCAGTTTGTAGGACAGAATTTGGTGCATTTCATGCAGTACTATCATAGCCACACTTATCCCAGGGTAACCCTTTGTTGTTTTTAAGCAGAATTCACGTTCTCTTGTAGCTATTGCATCTACTCCTTTGGACTATAAGGTGATCATTTGAGCTTTACTTCATGTAGAGTGGGAAGGGATGGCTTTTAAGAAAATGCAATTTGATGTTATTTGAGATCAACACTGCTACTGGGCTTTAGAACACTCTGGGGTTTCTTCTTCCTTAGGAGCAGTTCTGAGCTGAACAAGTAAACTAAACCCTAGGGAGAGGCTCAGAGCTTGTCTGTGCCACTGTTACTGGAAAGGAGAGAGGTAAGCACCTCTAAATAGCTTTCAGAGACTCAGAGGACTGAGTTCAGGTGTTCCAGAAATAGAATGCACAGAGTATTATTCCCGGTGGCCACTGCCTGGCCGGAAGGGAGAGAGAAATAGCAGAAGAGTGGGTCTTTTAAAACATTGCTGCATAGCAAAAGCATAGCTAAGCTTGGGACATTTTATTTTCTTCCATAAATTCCTTTTTTGTGTGTGTGTGATACTGGGGATTGAACCGAGAGTCTTTGTACTAAGCTACATCCCCATTCCGTTTTGCTTTTTATTTTGAGACATCTTGCGAGGTTAATAAAGTGCCTAGACTGAGTTAAAATTTGTAATCTTTCTGCCTTAGCTTCCCAGAGACATGGGATTACAGGTGTGCACTACTATGCCTGGCTTTCTTTAAATAAATTTAGAGGTGCATAGAGACCCAGGTTGTGAGGTTTTCCATCTTGTATTGCTGAGAGAGCAAGCATGGTTGGATGAAAACACTGTAGAACAAATTTTAGTCTTGAATCTGTGGCACTTTATCTTTGAACTTTAAAGGCAAATAGCCTGTGTATTCTTTTTTGTTTGTTTTCATTGAGTTTATTGGTACTTTTTAGGCATACAGTACAGTTATATTCATCATTGGGATCTTGTACCTTTACATGACAGATCTTGGTTCTCATTTTTTCCCCATACCCCTGCCCAACCTTCACCCCCTCCATCCTCCCCTATTTACAAAGACTGTATTTCCATTTTTTCCTTTTCTCATATTTTCCTTTTCCCTTGTTTCCTTTCCCCTACCCTTCCCACTTCCCCTACACCTTTAGCTTTTTCTTCCTATTTCACATTATCAGTTATACAATTTGGATCTTATTTACACTTTCAGTTTTTCACACTGGAGAAACTATTCAGTATTTTCATATGTGTGCCTATTTATTTCACTTAAGAGTACAGCCTGTGTATTGTTGAGTATGAAAAGTAGGAGCTGTTAATAAACGCTGAGTTTCCAAATCAGTTCTAGGTTGCTTCCCTCTATTGTATGATTCTTGCAAAAAAAACTTCAGCCTGACGTAAGCTGGTAATCCTTTAATACTCTGATACTTTGGTAAGGAAAGTAAGATTGAATTATATACCCTTCTCTTTTACTTGAAAACTAATTGTTGTTTTTCTGAATTTAAAGGCAGATGTTAAACTCTTCCTTTGATGTTTAACAGCAGACACACTCACTTGTGTATTAAAGCACTTGATGCTTATCTGTTGCTTGAATGAAGATCAACTTTGACAAATGAGATTTTGATAGTAGTTACATTTTGATGTGGAACTACAACAGAACAGGATGGCAGTTTATTTCACTCGGCAAATATTTAGTGTGTTTCTGTCTGAGTCTTCACAAAAGTGTTTCCAAATCTCACAAATACCTTAAACCTTGTGAACTCTGTCTTATTTTATGTATAAGAAAAATAAGGCACAGAGAATGATTAGAAAATCTGTTCAAGGTTACACTAAGTGGCTGGGGATCTGATCTGGTTTTTTGGTAATATCAAAGCTGTTACTGGGGTTGCCTTTTTTTTTTAATGTTGAGGTACTGAGGATTAAACCCAGGATTTTCACACTGACCCACAAGCTCCCCACCCCTCCCCCATTTTTTGTTCTAAGACAGGATCTCACTAAGTTGCCCAGGCTGGGCTCAAACTTGCAGTCCTCAGCTTTAACTTCCCAGAATGCTGGGATTTATACACATAGACCATCTTGCCTGGCTTGGGGCTGCTTTTCAAGACGAAATAGTCAGTGGAATATAGATTTTGAGGAGTTGGAATTTAAAAAATTAGTTAACTACAAGCCTCTCATTTATTTACTGTGTGTTTGTGTGTGTGTGTGTGTGTGTGTGTGTGTGTGTGCACGCTCGTGGGCGCAAGTGCACATACACACATTTATGTGTGTGGTACTAGGGAATGAACCCAGGGCCTTCACACTAAGCTACATTCCCAGCCCCTTTTTTATTTTTTATTTTGAGACAGGCTCTCCATAAGTTGTTAAGTTGCTCAGGCTAGGCTAGAACTTGACATAGTTCTACAGCAGCTTCCAGAAGGAAATAGGAACGCAAGGAAAAGCGTGTGATATGTTGCTCCCCCAAAAGGCTCTCGTGTCTTGGTTGGGAAAACTTGAATAATAAGTTTTTTAAGGTGTAAAAATTGGACACCTTAACAAAAGTTGTGGGTTTTTTTCCCCCATCATCAATTTGTAAAAATAGAGAAGTGTCCACTAGAATACTTTACAGTTGTCTTTCTTTTGTGAGCTGCTGAGGGCATGGATAACAGTGGAGATTGGAGTGAAACTGTATTGAATTTTATTTTATTTATTTATTTTTTTTGGGGGGTTACTGGGGGTTGAACTCAGGACCTTGGTCTCATGAGGCAGGCGGTGGAACCACTGAGCTAAATCCCCAGCCTGTATTGAATTTTAAATGAAGTTTGCAAGCAAACATTGTGGACAGTTACCTGGCAAGGACCGTGCCCAATTCAGCTTTGCATTTTCCTTTTTAGGTAGGAGGTAATTTAGCCTAGACCCTGCTGTATAGCAAGTACCCACTACCTCGGTTTATTGGTTCAGTGATGAGAAATAGACAGGAGGAAGAACACTCGTCTGTAGGTAGTTAAGGTGAGGTAGTATCAAGGAGGAGTGGGAGGGTAGCATTAAGGCAACAAGCAAAGAAATAATCAAATAAGCAAGGAAAACATGGGACATCATTCACATGTATGAACTGTTTCCATAATTAGGGGAGGAGGAGCAGTGCTTAGATAATTTGGAAATGCCATTGGTTTTTGGAACTTCAGAGAGACCACAGGCATCTTCTGACCTTCTGATGTGGCTCTTCTGACTTCCCACACATGTATGAATGTCTGTATCCCCTTCCTCACCATGGGTCTTTATTTCATTTGTTTGAGACTTTCAGCTTTGAAGTGTAGATTTGGTTCCTCAATGGTATTAGTTCAGTGACCATACTGAATAGCTAGGTTCAGTTTGCTGGCACAGTCCTACCTGTGGCTGCCGTTCTGATACAATTTTTGATAATACCCTTTGATTATAAAAAGTGTTCCAGTTTGGATGATAGATTAAATGGCTGCCCCACTAATAAAGGAATTTTGTAGAATTCTTTATCTTAAAAAATCTTTGTAGCATTTGGAGTGCTTTGATGAATTATTGTGAATGCGGTATTGGTACAGTGACATGGTAGACCCGTGTTTAGAATAGAAAAGAGAAAAGTGAATAGAAAAGAGAAAAGTAGCTAAAAAGAATCAGATGTAGAGAAAAATCAGTTGATTTCAACAAAATGAATTCTAATTACTAGTTGTTGGCATAGCCACATGAGAAGGGCACTTAAAGGTTATCAGGACAAAGGGGTAGTGTCTAAGGAATCTCTACTGAGAACATCTTTATCTCTAGTTTTGATTTAGATTTTCAGTATTTCCACACCGATGGTAACTTAATTCAGATGCATCAAAATTTTTTTCTAAGTAAAAAGTAAAAGAAATAATTTTTTTTTCAGGTTTAGAGAAATGACTGGAGGGAAAACTATTAAATTTATATTTTTCCTTCAGTTAAATTTAGGGTTTTTTTTTTAGTGAAAATGGTGGTATCTTAGTCCACTTTCCTTGTTGCTAGGACAAATACTTGATAGCCACTACTTAAAGAAGGAGAGGTTTATTTTGGCTCACATTTCAGTAATCTCAGTCCTTGCATGGTCACTGGCTCCAAGGCAAAATGGCATGGCAGAGGGGCATGGAGGATAGAAAGCAGAGAGAGAGATAAGGGAGAATTTGAGGAGGGAGCTACACCCTTCCAGGCCACACCCGCAGGGACCTGCCTCTTCTGATCAGACCTACCTCCTATAGCAAGTAAGCTGTATTGCCCCATAATCCAGTTACCTTCCAAAAGCCCTGCCTGTGAGTACATGAGGCTTCAGGGGGACATCTACATATAAACAGGGGGTGATATTTTAATCAAATGAAATACTCACCTTGGACTCCAGGGATATTAATAGAATGTGTGTTGGGGTTTTCTTCTGAATAAATGGGGTTAAACTGATATAGTTCATATACATGGGTTTGAAAAAAAACAAACTAGTGTTTTGTCATATGAATATTTGTAAAAGCTTTTGAGGGGCAACTAAATGCTTTATAATATTGTAGCATAAGACGTAGGGGTAGGATTAAAATCATGCCTCTGATCAGTCTTTTCCATGTTAATGTTTCATGAGATCATGATGAGTTTTTCTTGAGGTCCTATAGTTATTAGTATTAGTATTATTAGTAGTAGTATTAGTAGTATTATCTTTTAAAGGGTAGACTTCCAGAATAGAAGGACTGTTTCTAAAAAATAACAAAATTCTGTTCATCTTGATATTAACTTCTAGGTTTTTCACTTGCCATCTTCAAGTTTTTTTCTCTGAGCCTCGATTTTCTAGCCTATAAAATGTAAGTACTAATGTATACTTCTTAGTTTATGAACAGGATGTTTATTTCTAAATCTGGAATAAACACTAAGTATATGACACTGTTATGGAAGGAGACGGCAAGTGACACACAGAGAGGCAGCAGAATGGAAGTAAAATAAAAAAGTTTACTGCGTGGATGGGGATCGATCACACCTAATGGCGGTGCCCTAATTGACTCTTCCATTGGGCTACAACTCTTACTTTTATAGGGTTTTACAGCTTTGATCTTACTCAGTTGGTTACATTGCATTTTCACAGATACCCAAAACTTGATGGCAAGGCAGTTGAATTTCAACCCAGATGCAGTTCTTTGTTAGGGAAGTTACCTTTTAGATTCATTCAATTGCCTACTCTAGCCAGGGGGAAGGGAGCTTGTTTGATTAACAAAGCTAACAGTGTTTCCTTTCACTTACAAACTTTTGTGAGGGGACTAGGTGTCTCCCGGTACAGGTTAATTCTGAACTAAGCAGGGTGTGGGGCAGAAGTTATCTTATGTTGTGACATTTCCTAAATTTTCGCTCATTAAGGTTTTCCCTATCAACACAAAAGGTAGTGTTTTCCTGGGTTCAGTCATCAGTAGCAAATACTATACTGAATATGGGAGATGTGGGACTGTTGGAAGAGTGAGACCCACAAATGTTAGTAGCCAGTGACTGGCAGTGAGAACGGCTGCTGACTGTAAACATTCCCCATGGTCATCATGACATCTGTCCCCCGAGTGTCAGCCTGTGTCGTAGGTGTCTAGCAGTCTTTGTTTAATGTATGTTGTTTTGCAAGGTAATCCATTGGGTCTCTTGGTTAAATTAATGTCCCCTCCCCTGAAATAATCAGGAAAAGAATCATCTTTGATGATGATGTGGGTCTGGACTTCATGCCTTGACTCCTGTCCCAAAGGTTTTCTTTCCTTTTGAGGACCTTGCTACTTACTGCTGCCAGCATTGTGATAGCTCTTTGGGAGCTCTGTGTTCTTTTTTCCATCACCCTTCATCTGGAAACATGTGTTTAATTCCCTCCAGAAGATAGAATTTATGATTTCTCCCAAAACTCTGGAAGTCCCATAAAATTGACCACAAGAGATAACAGGCCTAGACCCATCCCTAGTGGGCCCCTACAGAGTTGCCTGTCAGACCACCAGGCCCCCACCTCCAGAAGTGACTGCGGTTAGCACAAGTAGACAGAGAATCTAGACATCAGAGAGACCGAGGCCCTGGTCCCTGGAAGCTGGGGGTGGGGTGGAGGTTTTCTTTCTTCCTTCTGCCAAGACTTTCCTTGCCAGTTCCCATTTCTTATCTCAGAATCTGCCTCTTCCCTGGCTGACAGAGGTCCAGACCTCATGCCAAGACTTTCCTTGCCAGTTCCCATTTCTTATCTCAGAATCTGCCTCTTCCCTGGCTGACAGTGAGAGGCCCAGACCTCACCCCTTTCCTCATGGAGGCGATGGCAACAGCCACAGCCATCAAAAAACCTCTTACTAACAAAAAAGATCCCCATACAATCCTAGGGCAGAGGTGGCTTAGTTTAACCACACTGGACATTTACTGATGTGGTGAAGAGTCTTCAGGAAGTTATGTCATGTGGATTTTCTCTACTAGCAGATTAAGGAGATACTCCTGAACTTTAGGAGTTTTATTAGAGAAAGTCAGGGAACACAGGAATCTTGAGTCTGGTCTTGGTTTTACTGCCTATTTGTGTGACCTAGAATATATCAGACTTCTTCCTAGGGGAATCCTCATTCTCTTAGCTATTAAATGAATTTGACCATAACATGATTTTTTAAGATCCTTGTCAATCAAGAAGTCTAAATATCAGTGATGATCTAAATATCTTTTAGAGCTTTCAAAGATATGAACAGCCCGCTGCGGCATGGCATGCCTGCTGTAGGTTCACCACCACTGACTGATATTAGCTTCTAAAAGTACCTAGTATAATTTGTTGAACAGATTCACTTTGTCCATATCTGCTAATGGTGCTTACCCCTCTTAACATTGACTTGGCCAGTGTGGCTGTAGCTGTTTTGTGGAGACCCAGGCATCTCTCTGGAAAAGGCCCCTCTGCCCATTATTTAATACTATGATACTCTCCTGGTGTGCTTTTGAAGTGCTGACGTAGTCTTGTCTTCTGATGACAGGACCAGCTCAACAAATCTCCTCTGTGAGTGTGGTCCATTGTAGGCCTGAATATTAGTGATGATATCATTTCTATTTAAAATGTAGAAGGTGGGCATGGTGGCACATGCTTGTAATCCCAGCACTCAGGAGGCTAAGGGAGGAGTGTCACCTTGAGTTCAAGATCAGCCTGAACTACATAATGAGACCCTGTCTCAAAAAAAAACAAAAAATAAAATGTAGACTCTTCTGTTTATCCAAATGAATTTAATTATTTCTGGGTTGTGATGTTGAATATATTCTCTTATAGGTCACATATAAGGAATTATTGGTAACCTTAAGGTTTATTTAAAGAGAAAATGTATATAGACTTTCTACTGCAAAAAGCACCATTGAAGTTTTAATATGAATTGAATTGAATCTGTATATTGTTTGGGTAGTACTGACATCTTAACAATAAAGAACCATGGTCTTATCTATGAACTCAAATTGTCTTTCTGTTTATTAGACTCTTCCTTAATGTCTTCCATCCCTGTTTTGTAACATTCTGTGTACAACCCTTTTACTTCCTTAGTTGTTTTTTAATAAATATTTTATTCTTTTAGACTCTGATATAAATTGATTTAGTATTTTAATTCCTTTTTCCACTTACTCATTGTGAGTGTATAGGCATGCAATTGATTTTTTGTGTTGATTTTGTATCCTGCACTTTGCTGAATTTATTTATTCTAACAGATGTATGCATGTTCATGTGTACATATGCGATCATGTCATCTGCAAACAGGGATAAGTTTACTTCTTTCTAGTTGAATGCTTGTTCTTTCTAAGAAGGTGTTAGAATAGCTGTCTTGTCTTTTTCCTGATCTTAGAAGAAAAACTTCCAGTCATTTATCTTTGAGTATAATATTAACTGTGAGCTTTTCATGTATTGTTTTATTATGTTGAGTTTCCTTCTGTTCCTATTTTGTTGAGCATTTTTATCATGAGAAGGTGGTGAATTTTGTTCTGTGCTTTTTTAGCATCGATTGAGATGATCACGCAGGATTTTTCTCCTTTCTGTTAATGTGATATATTACATTGATTGATTTTCATATATTGAATCATCTTTGCATTCCAAGAATAAATCCTACACAGTCCTGGTCTATAATCCATTTAATATGCTATTGCATTTGATTTACTAGTATTTGGCAGAGGATCTTTTTGTTTTAGTATGCATAAGGGGTAAAGGATATAGCTCGGTGATAGAGCACTTGCCTAGCTTGCTGAAGGCCTGGGTTCAGACCCCAGCACCAGTGCACAGACACATACACACACATACACACAACACCCCCTGCCTAACACAGGCCAGAAATGATCAGGGTGGTGCTGTTCTCACAGGTTGAGCTCAGAGGTTTTCCCTCCTTTATAGTATTTTTGAAGAGCTTGAGCTGGATATAAGTTAAGTCTTCTTTGAGTGTTTCATAGAATTCATCATTAGAGTTTGTTATGAAGCATTTAAAAATTAATCAGTCACCTTTTTACTTACAGATATGTTCAGATTTTCCATTTCTTCATGACACAGTCTTGGTAGGGAGCATGCTTTTAGAAATTTGACCAGTGTGTCTAGGGTATCTACCTTCTTTCCATTTAATTTTGTTCTCCAGTAATCCTTTTCATTTCTGTACAATCAATAGTCATGTTCTTTCTTTCATTTCTGATTTTAGTTATTGCAGGTTTTTTCTCTTTTTCTTAGTCTAACTGGAGATTTTTCAATGTTATTGATCTTTTCAAAGAACCAATTCAGTTTTCTTGACTTTTCTTGGAGGTTGACTTTTGTGTCTCTTTTATGTAAGTCATCATTTCATTAAACAAATCGATATTATAGATTAGTTTTGTATTGGACTTCTGTGTTATGTTTTTTAGTTTGGCAGTGAAAAAGACTCCCCTGCTGTACATATCTGGGTATATGAAAAGTTTAAATAAAAATTACTTTAAAATAATAAACTTGAATGTCTCTGCCATTTCTTTTTCTTTCTGGAGTTGTGCCTTGGCCACTCTGTGTTGTAGTTCACTCTTATAATTTGTTGCATTAAATGCCTCTCATGAGTAGTTAATGAAATGTCTCATGATTTGATTCTCAACTGGAAAGTTTCTTATATTTTTCTTCATACTGAGCTGTTAAAAGTTAAGGTGAGATTAATTTTTATTATTATATTAAATGAAAAGTCAGTAATATTCATAGCAATGGGTGAATTTAGGAAGGAAAAGTTAGGGGATCGAGCATTAAAATTTCTGACTTGAGAAGTCATAGTCTCTCCCCAACTTATTCCCGTAAGTAAAAATTTTGGCACATACTGTAGTTTGTCAAGTGGCCTTCTCTGAGATTATCAGCCACGGGTAGTTTCAATGTTATTTGCACGAATATGCCACACAAAACAATTTCTTCACTTCTTACATGCAGAAGTTGAGAGTTTTATTCAGGAGACTTCAATACTTTAATTTCTTCTTTTCCTCTTCTTCCCCTATAATCTTTGCAATCAGAATGTCTAGTTATATTTAATTTAATTAAAAAATTATTTTGCTATACTGGGGATTAGTTGCAGAGCCTAACTCATGCTAGGCAGGTGCTTTACCACTGAGCTATATCCACAGCCCTATGTTGTATTTTTAAAATTATTTGAATGACAAATAATTATATTCCAATGATTATGTGATACATTTATGCCTTGTATACAAATTAAAAATATAGACTACTTTAAACTTAAAAAAGTGTGTCATACTTGTGCATAGGCTATGTTGATCCTTTCTGTAGCATACTGATTTATATGTGCTGCCAAAGCAAGCACTTTCATTTCTTCTTGATAGTCCTTTTCCTTAATTCTTTTGGACCAGATACATTTTATCTCAGAGGCATGAAGAAGACCTGCCTTTTATAGTGCAGTGTCCTTGTTTCTTTAATTATCCCAAAACTTACCTGTAGTTTCTATTTGTGAATTAAGTCACATTTCTTTAAGAGATTGCAATCAAAGTTTGCATGGGTTTATTCATTTGTTACTATCTGATTACTACTGATGATCGCTCATTTAATGAGCAAGATGTTTCTTATACAACTCATTTATATTTTCTTATACAACTAATTTCCTTGATTCAACACCTTTTCACGTTTAAAATTTTTGAAATTCAGTGTATCTTGCAATTGCTACTGTTTTATAGTTCTTATTGCCAACATTTAAAATTTTATTCTTAAGTTCATAACACAGTGGTGCATCTTTCGGTCAGTAGCAATTAGAACCATGCTTGGTGTTGTACACCTGTAATTTCAGCACTTGGGAGGCTGAGGCAGGGGGATTGCTGCAAGCCTGAGTTACATAGTGAGTTCAAGGCCAGCCTAACTACAAAGCAAGACCCTGTTTCAAACAAACAAAAAACAAAACAACAAAAAATAGCAGTTAGATTTGATGAAACAAGTTACTATGAATGATCATTGTAATAATAATTGTAATAATGACTACTAGAATCTTACTGTGAACATTTTTTACAGTAGAGCCTGTAAATGACAATGTAGTTGTTTTACAGATGCTTAGAATGGAAGAAAATCACCTCCAAGTGCTAATCCAATGTACTTAAGTGTTTTTTGTATGTTCACTGTAGTTCTTTTAAAAAATATGTATACATGGTTATTTGGTTGTGTATGTCCTATTTTGCTCTTCTTAGTTTTTACTGTTGTATTTTAATTTCTCTATGTTGCAGGACTTCTTATATGTCATTTTAATAGCCCCATAATCTATCCAGTAGGTGACCATAGTGCAGCTGCATGTTGCCCAGCTGTTGAAAGTTTTGCTGCCATTTTTCCTATTTGAAAATAGGAATACTTCTTTCCTATAAAATTTAATTGTTAATTTTGACCATTTTCTTTATGAAATATAACTTTTGTAGAAGCCACCTGAACTTTCTTTTTTTGTTGTTTTTTTGAGATAGGGTCTCACTATGTAGTTGGGACTGAACTGGAACTATGTAGACCAGGCTGTTCTCACACTCACAGAGATCCTCCTTCCTCAGCCTCCCAAGTGCTGGGATTATAGGCATGTGCCACCACACCCGGTTTACCTGAACTGTTTTATTCCTAAGAGCCAACTTTTATTTTTAGATAAATCACTAAGTAAGTAGTTAGTATTATAGTATTGTTCATTTGTACTTTCATTCAGCTGCCCAACTACAATACATTGGATCATTATGTGTTTGGTAGATGCTGAGAGCCAAACATTATCTGGCAGTCTAGTGGGAGATTCAAAGATTTGTCAAAAATACATACTATAGGGCCATAGGGGGTGTTGGAAAGATAAGGCTTGAATTCCCCTGTTGCTTAAAATTGACTTTGACAGTTTTGCTGATTTACTTATCTTTTAAGATATGATGAGGTATGGATATTTCGTGCTCTGTAATATTTTAAAAATGTGTATATCAGGTAGGTATGGTGGCATATGCTATAGTACTAGCTAGTCAGGAGGCTAAAGTAGGAGGAGCTCTTGAGCCCAAGTTTGAGGTCAACCTGGGCAATTATAGCAAGACCTGCCCTCAAAAACAAACAATCCCTCCCCACCCAGCGTCCCCCCCAAAATAGTGTATAATAGGTTTATTTGGCAGAAAATGCCCCCATCAGACCTAGTCTTTTCCTTCATGTCTTAGCCTGGTCCTGTGAGGTCTGTGGTCCAGTGACCTTCCCTAATTTCATGTATTATGTTTGTTCAACATTTCCAAGCCTCCTGTTGCAAGTAATTGTGTCTGTCGCCTGCCTCTTTCGTGGTTCACAGACAGCTGTGTTGAAGGTAGTAGATGATTCATTTGACTTCAGTTACTTTTTTTCTTCAATGAATGATATTATCTCACCATTTTGTACTTTGCATACTACTTTATTTGACTATTGTTTACATTCTATGATGCTGGTGAAATTAGTGCTGGTTTAACGTTATCTTGTCATATATGTTTACTTAAAATTTCAGTTTAAGAAGACGTTTATATAATCCAATAGAGATTCTTATGGTGACAGTTTAAAATTCTGCTACTAATGATGCTTGAAAGTAGACCTCTCACAGGGCAAAATAAACAGCTTTATAAATTTTAGAAGAATCTCTTAAACCTCAGAGAAGGAGAAAATATTTCTATATAATTATTAATTCTGGCTTTGGTACAATGAATCTGTTTTGAAAATAACCATTTAGGGTTCCACCACATAACTCACTTGAAAACTCTTATTGCAGCCACTGTTCGATCGTCCAAGGGACCCGACAGCACAGGAGAGTGTATAGTGAAAATGGTCTGTCATTCGATGGGACTTGAAGTAGTGTTTACATTGCCAACTGAAATAAAATCAATTTTCCCTCCATGGTGATTTGTAACCTGACTTCTATGACTGTGAGATTGATCTTTTGGCAGATCTTTATGAGATAACACCACAAGAAGGCAAATTACATGTATGCATTAAGTTTTGTATTTACTTCATAAGCTCCCTCTATAGGGTGTGTATGGTCCCGTTGTGTACAGCTAACAAAAAGTAGCTGTTCTTTGTCATGCAAAGCTTCCTCAGTTCTCAGAGACCCTGGGGTACCACAGAGAGATGCTTTCTTTCTCTGCACCTTCACTTCTATCATTGCCATTCATGCATTTGACCCTCTTATGAAGCCCTTTTTATCATATCAACTATGTGTTCTGCGTTATCTATCTTAACTTGTAGCTTTGTCTGTAAAATTTGTGTCGTTAGCCTGAGACATATGCAGATAAATTGCCTAGGTTCAGTATCCTCACACTTGGAACTAAATATTCTGCAGTGACCTGAACTGATGGATGCAGCTTTTCAGCAAAATTTATGTCTTTATGGTTGAATATAAATCTTTGAGTGCCTTGGTTTGCATTTTCATCATCATGTCTGGTTCTTGACCACTGATTTTCAAACTGCCTCATCTTTCAGAAAGCTGTGTATTAAGTGGAAAGACAAAGAAAACTGTTCTTCTTTACCCACTGCTCTTCTGTCCACTCATAATAGTAGGAATTGTGAGTGTAAGTTTCTGGACAGCTGTAAACAGTGGCAGCCCTGGTTAACAAGCTGATTACATTCCCAGAGCCTTGTGTATAGCCAGTGAGTGGCTAAGAACTTTGAATGTGTTAAATGAAAATATGCAAAATATTTAATAATGCAAATAATAAATGAGTTTAACCAAAACCTTCTTAGAGCCATGAAATTCCAGAAACATACTTTTATTTGTGTCTTAGAACAACCTCCCCCACATTCCACTGTGAGAAAATGTTCTGAGTTTTGCTTTGGAATCTTAAGAACCATAAGTATTTCATTCTTCACTTCAGAATCACCTTTCTCTACGCATGTATCCTGGAGTAATAATATTAACTAGGGTTCTTAGAAGCAGTGGAGACTGGATGAGGGATTTAAACAGAAATAATTTATTTAGAAGATATTGGGCAGGTTCTGGAACAACCAGAAACCAAGCAAAGGGCAGAAAGAAGTAGAGACACCACAGGCAAAGTCCTACAGTAGAGTAAGTTCCATATAAGAGCCGCCACTGAATAATAGAGATTGGTGTTCACATTGACTACCCCATTGTGATATTTGGTGCCAACTCTGTCACTTCTGCCTTGGCAGCCTCTGGGCACTTCCTTCCTTCACCATGGTCTCTTTTTTCTGCTGCTGCCTCTTTATGTTTCTAGCTATAGAGTCAGGGTTGGCCAAGGCTAAGTCATATGCCTATTGCCTTAGCTGCAAGGGACTCTGGGAAGATGAATGTCCAACCATTTTTGCTTCTATGTTGAAAAGTGTACCTCTCATTGAAACTCAACTGGTAAGAAAGTTCCCAGATACAGGAAAGGGGTTTAGATGTTAGACAGTACCTATCCTTCTCCCCTATATGGCTAAAACTCATCATTAGAAGCTGTAGTATGGGCTCTGGTAGAAAGGGAGGTGGCTGCAGTGGCCAAGATATTTATCCATCTGAAGTTGCAGTTAATGAACTGTGACAGTGAAGATGACCCATTCTTCCTTATGCACTGATGTCCAGAGACCCTTTTACCATGTGCTAACTAAAGCTAGGGTTGTGACACCATCACATTTTACTGATCTTAAAGTAATAAGATAAAATTCTTGGACTTAAAATTTAATACTTTGATTAGGAGGGACAAGTTAAGATTTATCTGTTGCCCTGTTTATGGTAAAAAAAAATGTAATTTCACATTATAAGTATGTCTTGTACAGTTGGATGGTCCCTTTTACCATGTGCTAACTAAAGCTAGGGTTGTGACACCATCACATTTTACTGATCTTAAAGGAATAAGATAAAATTCTTGGACTTAAAATTTAATACTTTGATTAGGAGGGACAAATTAAGATTTATCTGTTGCCCTGTTTATGGTTAAAAAATTGTAATTTCACATTATAAGTATGTCTTGTACAGTTGGATGATTTATATATTTCGTGTGCATGTGTGTGTGTGTTTGTGTTTTAAGATGAAGTCTTGCTATGTTATCCAGGCTGGTCTTGAACTCGTGGGCTCAAGTAATCCTCCTGTGTAGGCCTCCTGCGGAGTTGGGACTGTAGGTATGGACCACTGCGCCAGGTTGGTTTCTACACTTCTAAAAATTCAGGTTTTAATTACAGCAGTACATAAAGGTAGCTTGTACCTTCTTGCCCCACTTATTTGCATTGCTGTTACTTTTCTGAAGCAACTATTTTCAGCTCACTTAACTCTTCTGGTTTTTATTTCCATATAGCAGGTTGATAGGTTTATGTTGATATTTTTATTTTTTCAGTTTTAGGCATTAAACATTGAGTTCCTATTAAAGCGGATAAAGGTTTAGCTCTTTCATTTTCCTTTTCTTCCTATCTACCTACTCATCAAGACAGCTATATCTCTATTTGTTTTCACTGTTACCATTTTTCACAGTTCAGCTATGCAGTATACTATGATTTTAGTTTTTCTTGTACAGCATATTGTTGTTCTGTGCTGGGGATTGAACCCAGGGGTGCTCTGCTACTGAGTCACATCTCCACCCCTTTTAAATTTTTTAAACAGGGCCTCAGTTGCACAGGCTGGGCTCTAGCATCTTGCAATCCTGCCTCAGACTCCCATTGTGCTGGAATTAAAAGGTGTGAGTCACCACTCCCTGCTGTTTTTCTGCTGGTTTTTTTATTGCTTATTCATTCTTAGGTATGTCGAGTATATCAGTCAATTCTCTGTCACTGGGACAAAATATCTCATACCCACAACCTAAAGGAGGAGGTTTAATTTGGCCTATGCGTCGGGAGGTTCAGTCCATGGTTGGCTGGTTCCAAGGTAGAAACAGGTTGTGGAAGGGCACTGCAGTGGAAAACTGCTCAGCCCGTGGCAGCCGCTAAGCAGAGAACAAGGAAGCAGGAGCCAGGAACAAGCTCACACTACTTCTGGGTCATGCCCGCAGTGACCCACCTCCACCCAGCCCCACCTCCTGAGAGCACAGTTAGTCATGAACCCACCAGTGATTCACCCACTGATGAGTATGGTGTCCTGTGATCCAGTCACTTTCTAAAGCCCCGCCTCTGAATCACGAGACTTTGTAGGGATATCCTAGATCTACACCAAAGCAAGGCTTGTGTAGTCATCGTTAGCCCAGGATGGCCATCTCTTTTCAGAGAGCCTCTGGCCCCCAGGTGTGGTAACTGTAAATCTTTTTCTCTTGGGCTGGGTGGTTTCTCAAAAAAAGTCTTTCGTCTCATATCTGGCCAGAGAATCCAGCCAGGAAAAGCTCCCGGGGCTCTTGGTTCGGAATGCAGACTTTCACTCTATCCTCTCTCTCCGTGCAACACTGCCACTGCTCTCCATGTCCGAGTCCAGATTATTTCAGGTCTAACCTTTGCATAGAGCAGACTCACTCTCCTCTGCTGGTGTGGAAGGAGGGGCAGTTAGCAGGCCTCCTAGCTAAGGAAGGAAATGGAGATTGACTGCTTAAGAGGATTTGCAGGCAATCATTAGGGTCCACTGCCCCCTCCAGCCTGCCTTCACTCAGCTTCTCTAAGTTTCCTGTCCATCCGGGCTGGTTACTTCCTGACAATTCAGTCTGTAGATGTTTACAAATCTCTCATAAGCCTTCTGTGTACCTGCTTTGAAAATTCACTCCTTAAAAGGTCTAATTGCTTTTTATTTTCCAGAAATTATTTCTGCATTTCCATTCTTTGGCTTCTTCTGAGTTTATCTCTTCCCCTCACTTCATGTCATTTAGTGGAGCTTTGGGAGGGGATGGAGATAAGAGCATGATTATAATTACCACATGTAACTGAAAAGCCTCATTCATCAACTTTTGAGATTTGGTTCAGTATGGACACATGGCTGTCTGGGCCTCTGAAGAAGAATTAATTTGGTTACCCATTTGTTTTCAGTTTTATTCAGAGATTATTACTTTCACTGTCAAAATGAATTAAATAGTGTTGCCTATTCTAGGTTTGAATAAATAATAGGGGGAAAAAAAAAGCTCAGTTAACTCTGTAAATTCCAAATCTGACTTCAAACCCAATCACAACTATGATGTCACATTTCTAACATTATAAAAATATGGCCTCCGTTCCCAGCGATTTCCACAACTGCAAAACCCAAGTGGATCAGTCTTTTTTACGATTTCCTAGCACTTTGAGTTGTGACTCGGGTGCAAAGAACATTGTTTTCTAGTAGCCACTATGTCCAGTGGTCCCAGTTGTGTTCTGCGGGGAATGAAGCTTCCGTGAGTCATCTCTACAGTTCTGTGGAAAAACGCAGGAGCCTGATATCCTTCCTGTTCCTGTGGTAAAATCACTCAGTGTTATCTTCCAAAATACAGAAAGTCTTGCAATGTTCTGAAGGCTCACATCATTGAATACATAAATACCACAGCAGAATCAGGGCCAAATAACATCTCTCCTCCAACTTGTCTCTTTCATCAGAACTCCACTTTTAGAATAACATATTTTTTACAATGTTTAATATATTATGAAGGTGTTACAGTAACCAAGGGTTACTGTACAGTTACTTCAGTTACTTTATTCACTATTGTAAAACAAAAGGGCAGCCATTTCAGATTTTAAAGCTTTTTGTATTCTACAGGGCTTGAATGAGTGTGAGAGAATCTGATCTGATTTCCAATCTACAGCTTATAGAACCCTCTTGTTAAAGCAATATTTACCTCCACATAATAGAATTGATATTTTTCGGTTTTAGACACCTCATGTTCTTTCTTGATAAATTCAGATTGAGAGTCTGCAGAAGTTCTGGCAGGAAACATTTCTATGTGAAGGCTCCTGTCATCATTGTGATAGAGTGAGTACTGGGGCATCTGTTTTGTGCTAAAGCTTACTAGACGTGTAACTGCCTCTGAGCAACAGGCAGGAAGTACTTCCGTCCTTAAAGCCAAAAATAGATAATCTTTCATAGATGCTCATTATCATAGCTCAAATGATCTTCTCTTCTAATGAGGTGGCCACATCCCTTGTGGCTTTTACAGATTTAATGATCAGATTATTTGATGCAGAGCTTGAGGAAAAATAGCTCTGGTAAGATAGAAATTTTTTTGTTATTACTAAAATAATAACAACTTTATTCTTTTTTCTTTCTGCAAAATTTTACCTCTTTTACTTTTTATTTTTATTTTTTGCCAATAATTCTTAAAAGGACATATTTACCTGTCTAATTTGTTTCGGGAGATAGGTGTACACATTTCTCATTGTATCTTAACTTCAAGAGAGCATTATCAGGGAGAAAACAATTATTTGCAAGGAGAGTTGGATATGTCACAAATCAGGGATACTGTAAGGGGCTGCTTTAGACAACTCTGTGAATTATTCTGTGGTCTGTTTTGTGATGCTTTACTGATTTTAGCAAGTTCTGCTTGCATTTCTGAAAGTGAGGCAAGAAAAACTAAACAGAAGAAAATAGAGTTCATTTAAGGGAAATAGTGGATATGAAGGTGCCTTATAGACTTTTACATGGTATATACATTCTAATCACTGTTATTGCAAGGGTTAAATTTAAAGTGAGAAAAAGGATTCAGAACGATGCTAAATAAAAATGGGAAAAGGAAAGAAATAACTTGGATTGGATAAGTTACTATGGAAGAAGCTGTGGGAAAGTCATAATGGGGAATTTTATATTCTGATTGCTTTTCTTTTTTTAAATGTGGAAATGAAGTACTACTTGTATGTTCTATTCAAACAGTTAAGTCCATTGAATTTATTAGCCAAAGGACTATTTTGTCAAAAATAACACGGAAAAATAATTCCATCACATAATGTAGTGAAAGTCGGAAACCTCTAGCTTTGGCCTTCCCAGCTGTAAGTAAAGAGCTGTGTGTTGTGCGGCTTTTGTACTAGGTTTCCATTTAAGGTTTAATTGGTATTTTGTTTGCTCTTCTGGGCTTTCTTTTTGTTTCCCCTCACACCTTTTCAAAGTAGGTATCAGGAGGAGCCCATTTTACAGATGAAGCATCATAGGCTAACTGACCTGCCCATAGCCACTTACTTTAGTTACATGTAGCCTTCTCTCCCCAGGCTCTGAGTTTGTTCCTCCACTTTCAGGAGACAGTTCATGTTAGAACAACTGTCTCTGCTGTGTATCTACAGATTCTGCTGACTAGATTTCTCGAAAAGAAGTCCTTGTTAAAGTGACAGCGGTCACTTACAAATAACCCCAGGGCAGGTTTTAGGCCTGGCTTTATTTGTACAACATGATTTCAACTATGTTCTGCTTACGCTATAATTTTTTAATTCTTTAAGAACCAAGAAATAATCAAAAACAATATCCCAATAGCCCTAGTATATGTTAAGAATCTGCATCCTTCATACTAAATCTGCAGATTTAAGTTTAGTCCTCTTATACTTTATTATTTTATTTGATTTCCCAAACCATAACTGACTTGAAGAAGGGAAAGGTAGGCATCCTGACAGAGATGAGGTGCAACTCTTCAGGGTAAAGGAGAAGAGAAAGCTAAACTGAAAAGCAGACAAAATATACCCCAAAGCTAGGTAGCCATTAGGCTTTGAGTGGAGGAATAGGCAGGAGGTCTGAGGTTCTGAGAACAGCTGTCTTAGGCCTGGCCTTCCATAGGCAGGGTGAGCCCAATTGCCAGGAGCACACACATAAAGTCCATCTCACACCCTGAATCTCCGGATCAGTCTTGGCTCTACACCTGGCTCTGTAACAACTTTGATTCTCCTTTGCCCTCAAGTGTTGCATCTCATCTGTCACACTATGGACATTGTCCTTCTTCAAATCAGCTGTGATTTCGGAAACCAAATAAAATAATGAGATATAAGAGAATTAAACTGTGCTTCCTTGGTCTTTGAACTTCAGCAGTCTCTTCCTTTGGCTTCTCAGGGTGCCCTGTTTTCATCATAGGAACTACCCATTCAGCCCTCTTTATGGTGATAGAAACCAGGTTCCGACCTAGTAACTCCTTCTCCTTGTAATCAGTATTCCCACGGTCCGATGCAGCCAAATAAGTGATAGCCTTATTAATGTCTCCAAAGATTAATTATATTCTGAATTCTCCTTTTAGAAAAAAATTAATTCACTATGATTGAAGTCAAACCCATTTAATACTTAGATGGGTAGTCCTTCAATGGTTATGAAAATCTTGATCATTCTCAATGTTTTATTGTGTTTTCTAAAACAGGAATTATACTGTATTGTACCAAGAGAATGATGCAGAGTATAATAATTTAAGGAGTTAATGAATATGTTATTTTTGAAGAACATAAGCAACCTTCGTAGTAACTCACACCACCTTTCATATTTTAAAAAACTTGGAATAAGTAAAGCCATTTTTATAAATTCATCTTTTAAATCAATAGGACCAAATACATAAGCAGATATAGTAGAAATGGTTAAATGAGGATAGTAGAGACTCCTAACTGTTGCCATGAAACGTTTATTTTGGAGAGACTTCTTGACATTTTTGCTCCATATCAGCATAAGAGTTTGTAGGAGAGGAGGAAAGCATTATTTGTTGAGGAGTGGTGACCTTATATAGCATTTGTGGTGGTGAATACATTATAGAAAGTACCATAAACATAGTAATTAAAGTCTCACACTAAACACTTTGTGGACTGGCAAATACATTCCCTTCCTCCCCTTGACAGCATGCATCCAAGGGAATAGCATATTGTTTATCTAGGTTTCTTAGTGTTCTTTTTTTTTTTACCGGGGATTGAACTCTGGCCCTTGTGCTTGCAAGGCAGGCAGCAGAACCACCTAGCCAAATCCCTGGCCCTTCTTAGCGTTCTTAATTGTAGAAAAAAGAATGGTAATCTCTAAGATTTGTTTCCTTCTCTAGGTATTGCTGATCAGGTGGGCAGAATCACATTTGATCTTTTCAGGATCAAGTTATTTATTGTTCAAAAAAATGTCACATAATACATGAAAATACTTAAAAAATGCAGTTCTTTCTTAGTTTTGGAAACTTTATTATTAGAGTTGTTTCCAGACAAATACTATAATAATGCGTGACTATGTAATATTTTAAATGTGTTTGGTATGATCATCGGTGCCTCAGAGCTTATGTGTTGAAAGAAATGAACCGGTGGGTAATAGAAAAATATATAATAAGGCAAAAACAGGCTTATAACTGAGGTGAACTTTTGAAGAAGCAAGGCTTTCACGATCCCATTACGCTTTATCTCGATGTCCAGTGGCTTAAACCTAAGCGTGCTGCTGTGTGTGAGCATCTGGGAGGAGAGGCACCATGCGGCTTGAGTAATGAAGTCGTGTCCTCCACGGGAGAACAAAGAAGGCAGACAGATGTAAAGTCTGCAGTCTCACTTCCGTGTGTGCTCATAGTGTTCCTGTGTACCTGTTTTCCCGATTAAGGGGCATCCTGTTTTTCATAATTTCTGAAACCTTTTACTGAATGCAATATTGATTTATAAAGATTTTCTTCTGTGAAAAATACATGCAGTTGAATCCAGTTTTGAGCTTTGCTTTGAGTTAATTAGGGCAAGAAAGGAAGATATAGGGAGGGTACTTCTGTTCTCACTGTTTAATTGGCTTCCTTATGTCTTAGTTGTGAAAATTTTTCACTTATGTACTGATTTTTTGGTTCATTACACATTTATTGACTGCTTATCGTATCTTAGCCCCTGGGATACAAAGATGAATGACTCAGTTGGGAGACATCTGATGCTTTTGGAACCTTCTCAATCCTGGCTGACTGTGTAGTAAAGTATATAATATGGTTCTGAAAGGATATTAAGTTCCAGAGAGGAGCTGGATCTCGTTCACTACAGAAGAGATAAACAATTAGGCGAACCCAGGGTTTTGGGGTTCCGATCAGAAAGCCTATCTGGACAATATCAAAGTGTTTTTCAAGGTGTTTTCCACTGCATTAGGTTTCTAAGGAACTGTTTTTGCCATTACTGGGATACATGCCTTGACTAAGGTCACTTTGCCCCATTTCTTGATTTGCTATGACCTAGGTAGAAAGTGTGCAGTAGTCTGAGGTAGGAAGGTGGTAGAGCTGCAGTCTTGAGGTACTGTGCTAGGAAATCTCAGGGCAGGTGCCGCTGCCAACTCCACTGTCCCCTGTGTGTGAGCATCTGCTTCTCCTTTTTTGTTTGTTAGCATAATCACACTAGGAGGATCTTTGAATAGGAGCATTTCAGGAAGCCTCGTACAATGGTGGACAGTGATTTTGCCTGATGATACTATATGCGAACCACTGGAAAGGTTGGCACTCAAAACCTCAGTCACATTAGAGGGAGGCTTCTTCTATAAATTTTCTGTTTATCTACTACTTTTAACACTTTTTTCCAGCTTTACTGTGGGCATGTTTACCCCAGAAAGGCCTTTTTCCACTTTGATGTGTACTGGCACGTATTTGTTTTCCCTAAAACAGACTCAGACTGCTTTGATTTTGTGGGGTTAGCATGCCAGAGACCAAGAATTTCAAGATCTATATCCTCAAACTATCTACATATAACCTCATTTTCAGCAAAGAGCCTTGCTGTCTCTCTCCAAGAGTGTTGACGTCACTGGGTCTCTCACCTCCAACATTCCAAAGCTGTTGATTGCAAATGTACCATAACCAAATTTATCTTTACCAAGCTCCTTTTAATATCACAGAGTTGTGGATTCTCCTTCTTCTTCAAGGCCAGCCTCTTGATCTGTCCTACTGATCTTTTCCTCTGCCTCTTTGAGATCTGATTTATTGTTACCTCCTCCCTCCAGTGCTCTCAGCCTTTCTCTCTCGGCTGATCCCTTCACCCTTCACGATGTCCTTCTGTTCACACTTGAGCTACCCCAAAGCCCTCCACTCTCCTTCTTTGGCTCTTCGCTTGCTCTATCAACTCCATTGTCTCTGCCTCCTCCACGTCTCTAAAACAGCCCCCGATCAAGGTGGCCAGTGATTTCTTAAATGTCACACCTAAAGGTGTTTTTATCATAAGTGTCACGGAACTTCTCTGACATTCTTTCTTGGCTTTTTCAAAAGATCTGTTTCCTCTGTCAGTTCTGTCATTGTTTGTGTCCTCTAGGACTTTTCTCTTAGTCCTAATCCTGTAACCTTCTAACTGCCCATGTTCCTTCCAGGATGTCCCCAGCTCACGTGGTCTCTGATGCTCTCTGTAATAATCACATCTTGCCTTTATGTTTTGCTCAAACTTTCCCAAGCTTTATTCACACTCAGAAATACCTGGCAATTCCCATCTGAATCTGTACTTTTTGATTTCTGATGCCTCAGACTACACTTCTTCCCTCCTTATTTCTTCTCCTTTCTTCTCTGCCGCAGTGGTCAGTAAATCCACACACATACAGTTGACCAGTTTGTTCTGCTTTTAGCTTATGGAGGTTTTGAAATATCAGTTCTTTTCTCCCTTTCATCACCTGCTTGTGCTGCTGTCATTGCCATCTTGCCTTCCTCTCGGAATGGTTGTAACAACCAGATGACTGCCCTACTTCCTCTCCCCACTGTACTCTCCTCTCTTCAGATCCATCTGGAAAAAGTAAGACTGCTTAAACCCACATCTGACCCATCTGTCTCTGTCTGCAGCCAGGACAAAGGCTGAGTTCTCTGATAGATGTGCAGAGCTGAGATTTGGCCCTGGGCCTCTCCCCTGGCTTTCCCCTGGAAAGAGGCCAGGAATACCCAACTACACCACAGTATCTTACCTCTGTCCTTTCCATTGTTAGGCCTCCCACTGCAGCTCCACTAACTCTCCAGTCCAGCCTTAACATGTGTGAGGCATCCCCCTTTTTTTTTTTCCTGGAAACATTCCCTGAGCTTTGCATTTCAGGGCTAGATATTCCTGCTTGACAGGTACCTCAAGTTATTATTTTCCTTGTGCTTCCCTGTGGGGTCAGTGTGTGTATGTCCCTCTACACTTTACTTTCCTTCCAGATATAGATGCAGCCTTATTTATCTTTATAGCTCAGGTGCTCAGCACAATGCTTGTCATATATTTTCAGCATTGTTTATAAATGAAACATGAATAACGACAGTAAATCAATTTGATGTTCACAAAAATTGCATAGGATTAGAAGGAAGCATGAAAGGACTTCTGCCTTACAGATAATTTCCTCTTTGCACTAGTGTTCAGCTTAGGAAAATTGAGTCTTCCAATTGTACGTGTGTGAATGCCCTTTTCATATTTATGCTATACTTCAATGAAAAAGTTTTTAGAAGCAATTTGACATGTTGCCTCTCCAATACAGAAGTTTTCCTTCTGTCCTTTCAAGCTTTTAGACTGTTACGGGACATTAGCTCAGGTGTCATAACAGAGAGCCAGACTAGTGTTTTCCCTTGACATTAAGGAAGAATGAAATGAAAAAGCACCAGTGGAATGTGAGAGACAGACTGGCCAGACTTCTAGAGCAGGCCGGCGAGGGCCAGCCCTCACTGAGGGACATGCAGTGAGTGACCTGCACCTCTGTCACACTGACTTCAGGGGCCACATGCTAATCACCGGCAAGCTCCTCTCCAGCCTGCTGTGACAGGGGAACGTTATCTCCTCTGTGACTATGAATAATTCATAAACATGGTTATCTAGAAATGTGTGGTCATCATTAGCATTTTAGTGAAAAAAATGCAATTATTATTCTAAGTCTCTGTTCTGTTTTTGGACTCCTCCCACTACAGCTAACCATCTCACCATTTCCTGAGTACTTGGGAGCTGCCGAGGTCCCTGCTAATGTGCTGACTGTCACTATGGGCAGATGGTACCCGGAGGCTTCCTGTCATCCAGGCAGCTCATGTATGTACGGGATCCTATACTGTCTTGTGTGTGTGTCCCCCTCCCACCTCTCACCTCCCATCTCCTCCCTCCCCCTCCCATTGTAGGGTACTGATCTGGTGAAGAGTTGTAAGATATGACTGAAAGTATTTAGAAATGCAGAAGAATGGATGGCCCCAGGGCAGTGGTGGTGAACCTATGGCACGGGTGTTATTTGTTTTTCTTTTAAGATGTTAATGTATGAGTTGTTTTTTTCTAAAACCTTAGTATTCAGGTTTAATTACTGTGTTGGCACTTTGCAATACATAAGTGGGTTTTGGGTCAATTTGGGCACTCATCTCCAAAAGGGTCGCCATCATGGCTTTAGGGTAAGTTATGCATTTATTTATTTATTTAGTACCGGGATCGAACGCAGGTCCTTGCACATGTGAGGTAGGTGGTGGAACCACTGAGCTAAATCCCTGGTCTTGGATAAGCTTTTAATATTGGATGATGAGAAATACTTTCTAAATTAGGGTCATTTTAATCAGGGTTCTATAGGATTAGAAGATCAGGCATTCTCTTTTTCTGTTTCAAGGCATTCATTCATTCATAAATAAGCTTTCTTAAAAAAAAAAACCCAAACCTTTTCCTTTTTCATGAAAATGTATGTAACAATAGTAGCATCATAAATTTTAAAAATTTCCCAGTGATTGCTTTAACTTTTTTGAAATAGAAAGATTCATGGACCCAGAAGAGATGTCCTGTGGGCAGTCTCTGATTCATGTGCATAACCGGGAAAGACTCTGGCTCAGTCCCTAACGTTCCTCATAGGAGGAAGCTCTCACAGGCTCCTTGCTAATGTCTTTCTGTGCCTCACAACACTTAAGTTTTTCCAGCAGTCTTTTGGGGAACTGCTACAGTTACTTTCCTTTCCTATTTATCTCTACTCTGATTAACTTAGGAGAAAATGTGAGCACTTTTTTGAAGTAAAGTCTCACTGTGTAGTTCGGGCTGACCTGGAACTCACAGTGATCCTCCTGCCTCAGCCTTGCAAGTGGTGGGATCACAGGTGTGAGCCACCACACCTGGCATATGACCACTTTTTATTTAATGATCGGCTGTTATTTATAGAGAGGGCAGTTTGTTTCAGACTTACTCTTTGCTGCCTGTTGCAGCTCTGGGCCGGTTGTATAGATAGTCATTTACTTTGTCACTTCCTTTCAGGCCCTCTGAAATTCTGGCTTCAAATCAAGATGTGTTTGGGGTCATTGTCCGCAGTGCTCTTACTCCCATGCCCTTCTGTGGTTATATTTATTCATGTTTACCTTTCAGTCCCAATTCCTTGTTCAGCTCAGATTTTTTTTCTTCCTAGAAAAGTTAGATCCACATTCAAGCTCTTTATCCAGACAGTTGTTTATAAAATAAAATAGTTTAAAGTAGTGGCAGTGGGAAGAAAGTGGCAACAGGATGGGAAATCCGATTATCAGCATCGAGGCTGGTAATGTGCAGTTGTCCACATGTACTCTTATATCCTGAAGGTTGTCACTACTGCTTTAAGTTAAATTTAGCAATTTTTCATAGTGAATATCCTCAGAATACTGTTAACACTTACTTCCTGTAGAATAGAAGTTGACACACTAGCCAATGCCTGTTTTTGTAGTAGTGTAGACTTTATAATGGCAGCATTTTAAATGGTTATATAAATACCTTCATACTCTATGTTATCTCTTTTACCCCTCAGAGTCTAAAATATCTGTGATTGCTTTAAGAATAAAGTTGTGCACCCTGCTATAGAGGAGAGCTGGGAAGTGTGCATTGCCACCGGACAGAGTAATGTGTATTTGAGCTATAAAGATGCTAATTTCACATCATTCAGTGTAAGATATTTTATTTGAAGGACCTTCTTCTTTCAAATGGTTAAAATTCTAACATGTGCGTTCTTAGAGTGGATGGAATGAGTTTATCTGGAGAATTCACATCTGTGGACATGATTGATTTGCACCCACCAGCCGGTCCCTTTCCAGACCTCAAGGCTCCGAGCCGCACAGGCCTGTGCTGTCCAGGGCCTGCAAGGAAACTCTTTTTGGTTACCAACTTCTTTCTTATCAAGTGTTTCCTAGGAGAAGACTATCTTCTTACCCTTACTGGGATCAGGAGCCTTGAGATTGCTGCCCCAGGCCTTACCTGAGTGAATCACTGGTGCCATTTTGGGTAGGAAGGAGGAGAACTTGGCTGCCTTTCCAGGGGACACAAGTTTGTATAATATCTTGCTTTAGGCATCCTTCCCTGGAACTAGAAGGTAGTGCCTCTCTCTTCTGGTTTCCAGCTCTCGATGTCTTTTAGTACTATTGATCCTTAGTCCACCATCATTTATTTTATATGGCTTGTTTCCCTCCCTCCTCTTCCCCTCATTTCTCCCAGTTATTCATAAGAGTTGAATTGTATTCCTTATAACCTGCAGCTGATGTTCTGTGGGGGCCGCTCTTTGCTATAGGAGACGTTCATTGCAGCAGCTCTGTCTGCTGTCAGGTAAGATAAGAAAGCTAAGGTGACTCGAAAGCCTCTGTGCCAGGCCTGTTTCTCAACAGGATCCCACTGTTCCCTGGAGAAGGGAAACTATTTCAAGAAAAAAAAAAAAAAAAGCTGTAGAGTTTATATTTTATCATCAAGTGTGGTCAGAACCATTAGTGAAATGTTGGCAGTACATACTGCTGTGCCCTGGATTGTTTTTGAGGCTCTTGTGTGAGATTGGAATTTTACTTTTCTTTCTGTTTTAGAATCATTGTTCTGCCTTCTAGCTCTATCTTCTTACAGGACAGGATGCTGTTCTTTGATAGAATGTGGAAAAGTATCCATAAGAAGTAAAAAGCTGAGGTGACCTTTCCATATGGATATTTGTGCTTGTTCTAAGGTTAGAGTTTTGAAAGTATTCTGGGGCTGTTAAGAAAGTTGTACTCTATTTTTTTGTTTGTTTGTTTATTTTTGTACTGGGGAACGAATTCGGGCCCTTGTGCTTACAAGGCAGTGGTGGTACCACTAAGTCAAATCCCCAGCCCTATCCTAGGTTATTATTGCCTGTATCTATGCATTTCATTGCAAGACTGCAGCCACCAATCTAACTTTGGCTGTCAGGAAATGGTGTGTTACAGTGGTTGGCAGACCTTTACAAGTGGTCCAGAATAGTGGTGAAATCAAGTCAACTGCGGAACATCTCTGATCATGCCACCCACTTCCTGAAAATGTCTAAGGTATTCCCACTAGTCCACAAGGTCACCTGCACTTGAGTTTTCCATGTTGCCTTTCATACTTAGTAGTAATACCCATGCTTATGATTAATTATTTGTTATTGGTCATTTATTTCATCACTGTTAAATTGACATCTTGTGGTACACTCTTTGCCTCTGGGTTACAGTGCCGTCATTGCTCATGCTGTTCTGTCTCCGAAGTACAGATTCATCCCTTGCTAACCTGCTAAAAACCTGCTGTGACTGTAGGGTGCATAGCAGAGATGTTTTCTTTCCTAGGGAGCGTCCCTGGTTTCCCAGCTGGAAGCAGGGGCTCGTGAAGCTTGATTTAAGACATTTGGTTCTCCCCAAATGTATGTGTCCAGAATTACTCCTTCTGTCCCAAATTACTCCTTACATTTTGACATGTGCATGTGTGTGTGTGTGTGTGTGTGTGTGTGTGTGTGTGTGTGTGTACTTTGAACTTTAACTTTAAAATCTTTGTCATTTCCCACCTCTCCTCTGTGAGCAGGACAGTATTTCATCTGTGGTAGAATCTCAGGTTTTTGTGTCACCATGGACCTTGGGGTGGGACCAGATCATAACCATCCTCAAAAGGTGTCTCACTCGCAGAACCTGTCCAGGCCAGTGCTAAGGAGGGGACCCACGGCTCCAGCCCCTGTCCTGCTAGCCTCCCTGTTCTCTTCCTGCCTCTCCTTTCCTCACAAACAGTATTTGCTTTCCTTCTACACTTCAGAAATTGCCATTTAGAAAGTTTAAACAGTAGCAGGCATAGGGGTACTTCTTTGGCCTTTTCTTCAACTAAGTAAGCTTTGAAAAGTTCCTCTTACTGTCTCCATCTTACAGATGAGGAACACTAAGACTTCAAAGAATAAAGCGAGAGCTGCACTTTGAGCCGGGGTTTTCTGCCTCTTCCCCATCTTCGATTCTTTTCTCTCACCAGTCTGTCTCTTGTCCTGGCAGTCACTTATTTAGGGGGCAGACCCCCTAACCTGCTTTTGCTGACTTGGCTTTTGGTAGTGATGGTCCTAAAGTTCTGTAAGATTCAGGGGGAAAAAAAATCATGATGTCTTTCTTATGTTTCTTCTCTTATCCAACTAATCATAGTAACCACAGGCAACCTGAAGATCCCACGACAGTGCTGATGAGCCTTTCAGAGACTGAACGCCCAAACTGCAATCCCAGACCCACTTCTTTATTGTAAAGCCTCAACACTGCAATTAAACCTCAGTGCTCAGCTGCTGGGGTGAAGCAGGGGCAACATGACTCATGTGCAACAGAGAGGGCTCTGCACACCAGCTGTAGTGTGTGTCATAGGTTTGCCAGCACTGGATGCCCAAACACTGAGACCTCTAGTTGTCTGTAGTTACCAGCTGCACTTCATGCACTCTTCCTCCATTCACTTTATTGTTAGAATGTTTTGGTACTGGGGATCGAACTCGGGTCCTTGCACTTGCCAGGCAGGCGGGAGAACCGCTGAGCTAAATCCCCGGCCTGCCTCCATTCAGTTTGATGGAAAGTGGAGGGCCAACTAAAATGCAGATCTGCCACCTTCCTTTCAAACAGCAGAATGAGTCTGTGTTATCAGACTTCTAACCTAGAGTTCATGTTAGTCAGAACTCTGCTTTCCCTGCTTTTCAACAAGCTGAATAAGGCCTGATAGATATAAACTCTGAAAAGTAGTGTTGCAGTAGACAGGCATTCCGGAGAGCATAGCCAGACCCCCTTTCCTGAAGCTAGTCTATACCCAAGCAGAGCTCTAGCTGGCTGCGGCTTTCGCCTGCACATTATGCGCTCTTCTCTCCTTCATTTCTCCACGGAGAGGAGAGCCATGGAAAGGGCGAGACTGCAACCTCCCTTTAAATAACAGAAGAAATCTGTGCCATCAGCTAGACTTCCAACCTAGAGTCCATGGTAGTGAGACACTCAGAATTCTGCTGCTTTCTGCTTTTCAACAGAGCTGAACAGCACTCCTTAGGCCTGATACTCACTGTAGAGGCATGATAAATATGCACGCTGAAAATTGGAATTGAAGATAGGCAGACATTCCAGAGATGGCAGCCAGACTCAATTCTGTCTAGTTCAGTGATGGCGAACCTCTTAGAGACTGAATGCCCAAACTGCAACCCCAAACCCACTTATTTATTGCAAAATATCAACACTGCAACTAAACTTGAATGCTCCTCTGCTAGGGCCATGCAGAGGTGACATGGCTGCAGGCTGTGGCACACGTGCCATAGGTTCTCTCTCAGTGGCCTAGGAGGACACTTATTCTAGAATGAGTAAGTACAGAAATACTAACAGCACTTTAAGAACATATAAGTAAAGAGCTGGGGGTTTTAGCTCAGTGGTGCCGCCACCTGCCTCACAAGCACAAGGACCTGAGTTCAATCCCTGGTACCAAAAAAAAAAAAGAAAAAAAAAAAAAAAAAAAAAAAAAGAACATATTAGTAATACACCTTTCGTATAGAAAATTAAGAAATTAATGAAAAGAGAAAATGAGTTCTCACAACCTTAAACACCAGAAATAACTATTTTTAATACTTGGAATCACTTTTTTATGCCTTAGTGTCTCAACGTGTCTGGTCTCCCTTTGTTGGCAGCAGGATAATACATTTACTCTGCAATATGTAATAAATACCTTTCTTTTCTTTTTCTTTTAAAATGCTGGAAATCAAACCCAGGGCCTTGCACATATTAAGCATGTAGTCTGCCACTGAGCTACACAGCCCAGCCCCATAATGTCTTTCCAACCAGTTCATTTACTTTCATGGTGACTTAAAGCCGCCACAGCCTGTGGTGGGAATGATTTATGTGATATTCCAGAGGGAGGCTGATTCCCCTTGAGGGAAGGAGGAACTTTTATCCTGGTTACAAATTGTTGGTCGGGACACAGAGTAGATTTCCGCCTTCCCTGCATTGGTGTCAACTCTCAGTTCAAGAGCACAGCTCTAGAGACCCCACAATACAATAAATACATACTGAGTGAATGAAATGCACGTTATCTTGGGCAGAACCAGGGGTCTTAGGCCAGGGAGGCATTCTGTCCTTGCTGGGTTTGAGGATACATTTGGATTTTGAGTTAAAAGCAGGAGCCTAAGAGCTGTACTCAAGATTGTTAGCCAAATTGAACACCCTGTGCAGAATAGCCAGGATAGGACATGGTCCCCAAGAGAGGGCTCTGCGCTGATATGTCCAGTACAGGAGGCAGCCTGTGGTACCACCCAGACGAAGGGATCAGCACCTGTGGCCAGTGAGGTGTCTGGGTTTTAGAAACAGAATATATAAATGAAGAGTATATGTCCAAGTTGGGAAGTTTAAAAACAATAGATTTTAAGAATAACAGAAAATTTGTTTATTTTAGAAGATGTGTAAATAGCAAAAAGCACAAAGGAAAAAATGTGTAACATTTTGCATGTATCTTTATAATCTTTGTATGTGTCTACATCCATACATTTTTATTAAGCATTATTCTAATCAAATGGTACATCTGGTTTTATCACATGCTTTTTGATTACTTAGTTCATTGTAGGACTTGCTGATATTAGTAAATCTTTTATTTATTATTTATTTTTTTGGTTTTTTGAGCCACGGTTTCACTATGTAGTTGAGACTGGCCTGGAACTCACTATGTAGTCCAAGCTGCTCTCGAACTCACAGCAGTCATCCTGCCTCAGCCTCCCAAGTGGCGTATGCCACCACACCTGGCCTGCCTGCCTATTTATTTATTTGACCTCGGGTCTTTGTACTTGCGAGGCAGGCAGTGGCACCATTGAGCTAAATCCCCAGCCCAAATTTTCTTTTAGTATGTTAATTTGTACTTCCTTACCTTGCGTGGCTATACCAATAATTAACAGACACTCATAGTTTAACATACAGGGGATGATAGACAGTCTTTTGCTGTCCTTCTAGATTAATGACTGGTGGGAACTCTTCTTTTTTTCCTTAAAAAAATAAAATGTCTAGGAGTGAAATTACTGAGCTGAAGGGTTTGCTTGCATCGTCTGAAGACCCTAGGTTTTGTATGCAGATGCCTTCAGGAAAGATATTATTCTCCTTGGTTCGAGCATCGTGTGTGAGGGATAGCCATCTCCTCCCACTTTGGAGAAGGAGAGAAAAACACTTTTAGGAATGATAGGCAAAACTTTTGGTGTTAGCATGGTTTGCAGGTCCTTTTCCCTAAAATTGAGGCTTAACATCTTTTTATCTGCAATGTGAAAAACATCAGTTTGACTTGTTGATAATGTAACTTATTCTCATAGGGTCTGGCTTAGCTTGGTTTTATGCTAACAGGTTCTTTGAAGAGACAATAGCTTGAGCTGGTTAATTAAAATGAGACAGAGCTCTCAGGCCTAGAACATGGGGTTCTAGAGCAGGCAGCTTGTGATTGTGGGAGAGCTCCTGGCCCGGGAGACTCCTAGTCCTGCTATTCCTAGGCTCAGGGCTATGTGCTAGTCATTGAACATCTGTAAACTAAGGAGCCAGACTGGCTGGTAGTTAGGAAGTTACTAATTTAAAAAAAAAATCTATTATGTGTGCTTACTAAAGAGAGAACTGCAAGTGAGGCTTGGCTCTAGGGAGAACCAAGTCAAAGGCAGCAAATGTATCCAAGACATAGAAATCAGAAAATTAATGGATAGTGAAGTAGTCTTTAACCTTGGGATTTTAACTACTTGAAATATCCACTAATAGGCGATGACAAAGAGCATTTATGTGAAATGATCACAGCCAAGTAGACACAGGCAATTTATGTGAGTATGTAATAGCAGTGACAAAAATAAAAATGCTTTTAGATGCTTTTTTGGTTTACGTAGCTTGCTAGGTAGTTGTTAGCCCTCATTTCCTGATGAAATTGTGTAAATACTTCTGATGCAAACATTCTGAATAACCATTATGAATCTAATTAAAATACAGGGCCTGACCCATAATAAGTACTTAATAAATACATATTGAATGAATGAATAAATAAATACTTGTTTGAATATTTAACTCAGCATTGAAAAGGGGACAATTGACTGCACAAGTTTTTCTCTAACTCCTGTTTTCCACCACACATGGTTTTCTCAGCTTTTGCTATGTTTAGGGTAAGTCCTTTGTGGTTCAGCCCCACCTGGTTTTATCTTCTCCCTCCTCCTACCTCCTCTGTAAACTGGGAGGAAGTTGCAGTGCTCTGATATGTTTTGGTGTCAGGTTCATGTATTTCTGTCCAGGATGAATTGCAAAGTCTTCCTCTTCAGTGTCCTCCTATTGCTGCTGTTATAAAATACTGCAAATGGAATGATTTAAAAAAACACAGATGTGTTGTCTTACAACACATGAGTCCTCTCAGTTATAAGATCAGTGTGTCAGCAGGGCTAGTTATTTCTGGAAGCTTGAAAAGAAACCACATCTTCAGAGTCCATTTTGCCCCTATAAGGTAGCAGTCACAGATTCATGCAGAGATCCTAGGGGAATTATTCAGCCTGTTGTACTTCCTTTTTTCTTCCCAATCTGAACTTTTATTTTCTGTTTACTATTAATTCTTTTTGCTTATAGGTTCTTTTTGCTATTATAGGAACACACACACACACACACACACACACACACACACCCATACCTCACACTCATACTATATTTTCATTTACTTAGAGAAATTGTAGCCCCTCCATAAAATGAAAAAATAACCCCCATCTAAATTGCTGTGTCTCTCTAGACAAGAGCATAGGACTTCTCATTGTCTGGTGGGAGAAAGAGGCAGAGTATAGTAAAAGGAGAACATAAGGAGGCCCCACAGCACTGTTACGCTGACAGATCTCCTGCTCCTGTTGGGGCAAACTCTGTTCACTGAGGCATTACAGTCTCTGTAGAAGCAGTCTTCTAATTCCTGACTTTGCCCCTTGTCTGTTTCTAGTCTTACTGAGGTTGCCCATTGAGATGCTCTGTGAGATATAAATCACATGATAAAATTCACCCCTTAAATGGAAGCGGTGTTTGATCTACTCACAGAGTCGTGTGACCATCACCTTTATCTAATTCCAGGACTTTTTCATTACTCCAAAAAGAAGTCTTGTACCCATCATTAGTTCTTACTCTATATCCTTTTTCCTCAGGAAACCATCAATCTATTGTTTTCTCTTTGCATTCGCCTATTCTGATCATTTCATATAAAAAGAATCTTGTAGCATGTGACTTTTCTGTCACGTAACATATTTTCTCAGTTCAGTCATGTTATAGTATGTGTTGATACATTTTTTATTGCCAGGTAATATTCCATGTTATAGTCGTACACTACATACAGTTTATCCATTCATCAGTTTGTGGATATTTGAGTCGTTTCCACTTTTTTGCCATTATGCACAATGTAGCTGTGAACATTCCTGTACAAGTTTTATGTGGATAAATGTTTTAATTTGAGACAAATTTTATCTGGGAGTATAATTAATTGCTGGCCCATGGTAATTTTATGTTTAACTCTTTGAGAACATACTAAAATGGTTTACAATGCATTTGAACTCTGTCTTAATTACTTTCTTGTTGCTAGAACAAAATACCTGACATCCACAAGTTAAAAAGAGGAAAGGTGTACTTTAGCTCAGTTTGTAGAGGTTTCAGTCCATAGTCAGCTAGCCCCGAGGCAGGGCTGCATGGCCCAGAAACATTGAAGAGGAGAAACAGTTTGTACTATGGCAGGAGAGGCAGCAAGCTGTGATCCTGCCTTCCTTCTGTCCCTTTATATTCCGTCCAGGCTCCAAGCCTATTGGCGGTGCCTCCCACACCCAGGATGGGGGCCTCTGACTTCAGTAAATCCATTCAACCATGCCCAGGACTATGCAGTAATCCAGTCAGTTGACTAAGCCAGTTATGGGGCCCACAGTCCATACCCATACACCTTAGATCCAGCTGCCTCCTATAAGCCCCACCTTTAAGTGCACAAGGCTGTTGGGGGCATCTAGATTAAAGCAGTAACAGACCCCTTTACAGTAATATCTCAGGGTTCCAATTTCTCTCTACAGCCGTGCCAGGCTTCTTCTTGTCTGTGTTTTTGGTTATAACCATCTACGTGATATGAAGCCCTATCTCACAGTAGGTTTTACTTGCATTTCGCTTATGACTTAAGATGTTGAACATCTTTTCAGGGTTCATTGGATATTTGATACTTATCTTTTTTGGAGAAATATCTGTTCAAACCCTTGATTTATTGTGAAATTGGGTTTTATTTTTTATTGTTGGAGTGTAAGAATTCTTCATTTCTTTATACTAGCCTCTTATCAGATATGATTTGCATTTTTCCCCATTCTGTTTGCTGTTACATTGTTCTGAGTATAGTTTGTAATTTTATCTGCTTTTCTCCCTTGGTTGTTCTTGCTCTTAATGTTGTATAGAAGTAATTCTTGCTTAATCCAAGGTGTTAAAGATTTGCCCCCTTTTATCCCCCTCAGAATTTTATGTTTTAAGCTTTTATATTTAAATATTGATTCATTTAAGTTTTGAATGTAATCTGAGGCAACTGTCCAGCTGCACTATTGTATATCCAGTTGTCCCCACATGATTTAATAAAAATATTATTCTTTAACACTTTATAATCAGCTAATTAATTTATCAAAGAGTCAGACAGATTTTAATGAGGATTGTTTTTTAGATCATTTGGGAAAGTGTTGCCATCTTAATATTACATTTTTAAGTCATAAACACTGTATCTTTCCATTTACTTACATCTTCTTAATTTCTTTCAATAATGTTCTGTAGTTTTCAGTGTACAGTCTTATAAATATTCTTATACCATTGTATGGATGATGGAATTTTAAAAAATTATTTCCTTTTCACATTGTTCACTACATTGTATGGAAATAGAATCGATTTTCATAGATTGATCTTACGTGGCCATTGAGGTTTTCATTTCAATGAGATGTATCTTTCTTTTTACCTTCCTTTCTGCTTTTTCTCATTTTTGGAATTTTTACTAGTGGCTCCCCACCCCCACTTGAGACAATTTCATACTGTTCCAGCTTTGCTTTTTTTTCAGTTACTTAATTATACTTCTAAAGTCTTATTTAGACTGCTGTACTAGTTGGAGCTTGGTTTTGACACTTGCACTGACTGTGTGTCTCCTGGGAACTCAATATCATGTTTGGTATTCTGCTGTGACTATTAGGGCCTCTGCAGTGGGAGCTGTTAGACATGTGGGGGCCCTGTGTGAGTAGAACTTGTGAACCTAGGGCAAGTTTACATTTGTCATAGTGAGTGCCACATGATGTCATTGCTTCTAGAGCTTGTTGTACTTTTTTGGCGTGGAGACCTGTTACTCCTGTATGTTTTGTATTATTTGGATGGCATACCTTCAAGACTGAGGGAGCAGTCCTGAGATTTGGATTACCTGTGGGTCAGGCCTCTTCCTTCTCTGGGGCTCATTGGAATCTTAGTCCCAAAGCATTAAGACTGTTTTGCTCTAACAGCCTTTAAGCCTTGAAATTTCGTGCTGTGTCATCTGTCTGGAGTTCCATCCTTCATTCCAGATCAAGGATTTATTTCTCATGATTTGGATTTTTTTTTGGGGGGGTGTATTTAAATGTTTCTTACTTACCTCTTCACTTTGCCTGTATCTTTGAAGCAGGCAGAATCCTCTGTCGCTTTAGTTTACCAGATTGGCAGGAATCACCATCACTGGTCTAATGAAGGAACTGTAAAACCCAGGAGGCAGCAGATTGCAGTCTTTGATTTCCACAGAGCTTTAAACATAGTAAGAATAAAATAAATATGAACTGAGTGAGTGGATGTTCTTTAGATTCTTCTGTTGAGCTACCATATACCTGAGTAACCATGCTTTCACAGTGCAGTGACATGCAGTCTCATCCATGGCCACCTCTTTACTCAGAGCCCACCTTCTGTGCATGTCTCAGAACCGCTCTTCGGTTCTTCTGGATTGTTACCTGGCAGGTGTAATCCATTCCATCTGAGGCCTGTCTACAATCATTATTTTTAGGTATTCATTAATATAGTGCCTCGTTTTCAGATTCATAATATAGTGCCTCGTTTACTAGTGTCTAGTAAACACAGTTTTGAACATTAGGAAAGAAGAGCAATTCACTATCTTTATGTTTCTTTGAAGAGAGAAATTAAATTGAGGGAGGGAGGGAGGGAGAGAGAGAGAGAGACAGAGACAGAGACAGAGACAGAGACCAATCCTCAAGACAGGCTGCCCACCAGAGAACTGAGAAGTCCCATGGTGCATTCATTCAGTAGTAGGAGTTGGAAGTGCTGGAAAGGAGCCCACTTTCTGTTTTCTTTGGCTGCAGAAGGAGACCCTGGAAGATAGTCTGTGGAGGGAACTACATGTGGCTTTCCTTCTCCTTCCATAACAGACTTGTCATTCTGAAGAAGCTTGTGCATGGAATGCACACAGGCTGCATGGCAACTGGTTTAGGGTGACTACCAATTGTTGGGGCTTCTTGAACATAGCACATGTAGGGAGGATTTGGGTGACAAGGATGGAATAGAATTTGTCCCTTCTGTACCTGAGGACAAGCTTTGACTCTGAAAGAGAGGAGAAGAATGTGCTGCCATTTGGGAAATGGCCTGAGCACCTCTTGCTGAACAGGCGCAGAGAGGAAATACCCCAGCCTGACACTGGGAGCTGAGATCCATCCATCCTCTGAGCCGTTTTGAGAAGGGAAAGGAGAAAAATAGGAAACAGTTTTGAAATCAGAGAAAATAGAATTATTTTTCCTTGTTTCTGAACATTTGCCTATTTATGCAAATCTGAAATTGTTCTCAGAGGAGATGAACTCTGATGACCTGAATGAAGCCACAGAAATCCATACAGAATGAATCTGACAGAATTCAGAAAGGAATGACCTGATTTATTTCGTAGTCATGCAGTAGGTCAGTGTATTGTTGGCCCTTGAACTTTCTAGACCTTTTTGTTATGAATATATACTAAGAGAATAACAAACATGCACTAGAATATTCCATAGAGAATGAATTGTTGAAGGAACATCTGGACTTTTTAATCAGTTTCTCTTTTGATTTTATACAAAATAACTTAAGTCCATGTTGTCTCTCCTGTATTCTTCCTTGGGAGTGTCCAGTTGTGGGGAAAAAAATGACCCTTGTCTCCCTGGGTACAGGAAACTTTCTGAGAGAGATTAAATTACACATTTCTTTGGAACTTGATTTTAATAAGTCTAGCATGACTTGGCTTCCTCTGGAAATCATAAGTACTTGCATCCGTCCCATCCTTGTGACTAGAACCTAATTGGAACAAAGAGGATTTCCTGTTGTTTTTTTGAACATCAAGACATAGAAGCTTTCTGTTTTTGAGATCACTGTTCTCACACTGCAGGGTTGAGCTTAAGAGGCCTCCCTTTTTCTGTTTGAGGAAAAGGTGGTGCTAAGGCTGGAGAGTGATCAGAGCTGAACAATAGATGATACCGCACCTGCTGTACTGATGCTATGCGTGTTATCTCCGGAGAGTGGGGAAGAGTTACACTGTGCTTATGTTTTCCTCTTCCTCTGTTGTTATGACCAAAGATAGTAATTTTATTTATTCAAATCAAATTATGACGTGTGGTAGTTTAGAAGAGAGGAAGGTTAGGAAAGATAGTGTAGCCATTGAGGCTCAAGGAGAAAAAACAGATTTGCTTCCTCTACTAGAACACAGTGGTCAGACCGTGAGTGTGATGCAGATCATGTAGTTGAAGATCAGATGTGGGATTGCAGGTGCCTGGGATGACATTTAACAGGCCCACAGAATGGCATATGATGGAGGGGACTAACACACTGGGTCAGATGGGAAAACTCCAGGGGAGTTCATCTCTTGGTGAGAACAAAGAGCACCCTCCTCCTCCTCCTCTTGCTCCTTCTCCTCCTCCTCCTCATCTTCATGATGTTCCTCCTCATCTTCAGCAGCTGCTGCTGCTGTTGTTGTTATTATTTTTAATGACCTGTACTTATATAGTCAGGCACTGTTTTGACTACTTTTTATGTTTTATTTTCATCCTCACATCAACCCTGTGACATAAAGGTTACTATTACTCAGTTACAGCTGAAGCACAGAAAGACAAGTAGCTTTTTTTTAAGACTTCAGAAAGTGGTAGAGCTGGGATTTGAACTCAGGCTGTGTGGCTCCCCCTGTGCTCTGACCACTGTATGCCTGTTACAGTAGATCTGAGGGGAGTGAGGGGGGTTACATGCTAGAAAAACGTGTAGGAGGTAGGATCTTCTGAGATCAGGTTTGCAGTAGGGCGGTCTTGGGGATCCAGTGACCTTATGGTGGCCCCTAGAAATGTTAGTCATGCAGAAGGGAGCTGGAGGACAAGTGTGTCAAGCAGGCCTTGGAATCAGGATGGAGGCACTGACTGTATAGAGCTCCTACCGTGTGTGCTGGATGCTGGGATAGGGCAGTGAGAAAGGGAGAAAGGTGCTTCTTTCTGGGGAACTCGTATTCAATCTAATGATGGAGGCAGACAATAGGACACTTCCCTGCAGAGAAGAAGATTGTAGTGTGTGCGGTGAGGAATTGGAGTTACTGGGTCAGAGGGTTATTGGATGGGGCCCACGTGACACTGGATGACCATGGTGGTCTTGCTCAAGGAGTGACTGAGCTGTGATTGGAAGCATGGGGAAAGCCCAGCCTGTGAGGAGGCGTGGAAAGCTCGGACCAGGCCAAGAGAATTGAAAGTATTCAAGGCACAGGAAGGGGTTGGAGTGGCCGGAGCACTGTGTGGTGACATGGGGTGGCAGATGAAGCCAGAGAAGACGTCCGGGCCAAATTATACATAAAGTCTTTGGTAAAGAAGGTGGATTGTTCCCTAAGAGTGGGGTATGGGCTGCCACTAAAGACTGAGTAGGTGGTGGCTAGGTCTGACGTGAGGTGTGGGATGCTAATGGATGTGTCGCTCTGATTGGCAAGGGGCAGGGCGATGGATGAGAGCAGACAGAAAGTACCATGGAAACGGTATGTCTAGGAGGCTTACCCTCTTGTACACTAAACACCTGAATTGCAGCTGGCATAATCTTTCTGCCCAGGCAGCAATGTTCACCTCAAGCAAAGCTTCTTGGTATTTGGTTGTGATTCAGATACACAGCAACAAGACTTCACACCATCCCAATAGCTGTTGGGCTGTCACTTTGTGTGTATCTGTATAGAGAGGAAAACCAGAGCATGTGAACTTAAAGTTTTGTTATAGGCATTAGAATTCATAAAATAATACTTTAGAGGTGTAGGTGTTTTTGATACAATGTGGGCAATAGAAAGCATTTCGGAAATACTATATCTTTTCTATTGGATGATTTTCTTCTTTCCAAGATGAGAACTCAAAACAAAGACATACTTAATTTCCTACTCAGTACCCATAATCTGTTTTACTTCTGCTAGTGGAACCTCCATTTAATTTAGGGTGGATGCTAATCAGTCTTGGACAGTAGATGTTGATGGTCTAAGCCAAACACAAATCCTGAACCCTAATTTTCCCAGCATCCCCTATAAATAGTGTGGCATGTGATCCGATTCTGTCCAAGAAGACCTGAGAATAAGTCCACAGGAATGGGGTTGGGGTTTCTGGGAAGCATTTATTGCCCTGACCAAATCTGACAAATGAGCCCATCAGTGAGTGTCCTTCAATGCCTTGCCCTTTTTTCTGCCTTGAAAGCTGATGAGATGCCTGAGAATATATCAGCCATTGCATCACCATGAGGTGACAAGCATGAAGGAAAGGGAAGTACCTCACAAGATGTCTGCTTTACCTTCTTACTATTCAGCCACCAGCAGCCCTAAGCATTCCTTTGTATTTGTTGAATCTCCTCTTAGGTAGACTCTCTGATACTTAGAGCTAACACAATGTTAAATGAAACAGGTCCAGAGATCCACGTTAGGAGCCTTTTACTGTGTGCTGTGACAGCCTCATAAATGTCCTTGATCTTTGATATGACCTTTAGCCTGTATGAAAAGACTCTGAAAAGAAAATTCTACCTTGCATTAAAAATTGTTCTCACTTGAAAGTGATGAGTTGTAGGCTTAGAAATGTAATTTTCAAAATAAATGAACTTGTCAGTGTGAAGTTGCTGTAGTAAGTACCATGGAGCCATACTTCATGGGCAGTATTTTCCTTAGAGTCTTTTTTATGACCGCCTTAGTCAGTTTTCTGGTGAACTACATTGTGTGTATTTATGGCTTTATAGGAAACCATAGCAGCACTAGGGGTAATAGCATAGTCAGCTTTCTTGAAAATGTAAAGCTTCAACAGGCTTTATTGGGTTTCAGGGTAATAATATTATTAAATTTTTGCCTCTTTTCAAACTTCATATGGGCCAAGTTCCAAGCTTTGAGAAGTATGGGGGCTCATCTGTACATTATTGTGGGGGAAAATACCATGTGGTTCTCAGATGCTGAGTTGAAGGGTAGCGGAAAATAATTCTGTTTGCCTTTTTTACTGTCTTGGACTTTTGATGGTAATATGTGGAGGAGGATTGTTTTCCATATGGAAGGTAGGCATGTCTCTGTGACATGTGTCTTGGAGTGTGGGTATAAAATGAAAATTGTGGGGCCAGAGATTTAGCTCAGTGATTGCACCACCTACCTCGCAAGCCCAAGGTCCAGAGTTCAATCCCTGGAACCAAAAAAAAAAAAAAAAAAAAAAAAAAAAAAAAAGAAAGAAAGAAAGAAAGAAAGAAAGAAAGAAAGAAAGAAAGAAAGAAAGAAAGAAAGAAAGAAATTGTCCTCTAGTCCATTAGGAAAGAAGGACCGTAAGTCATAGTGGTGTCAAAATGTAAAAAGAAAGAGACTCTGGGTATCGTCCAGTAAAATCTTCCTTTTAATTTAGTCTTGGAACTTGAGATCTAGAGCAATTTTAGTTATTCATTTAAAAAATAAAGATATGTTTGGTTACTTTTGGCACCTTTTTCTTTAATAAGAAGACTGTTCAAAGGGAAGGAGGAACACCATCAGCCCAGGGAACTTCTCAAGAAGGCTTTCTAAGTCATTCTAACCGCCTTGTTTTCCCCATAGGATGGGGGATTTGTCTGAGGCAGAGCAGAAGCAGCTGTTGGACAGGTGTGGCCAGGACCACAGAAACTGCTTGGTGCTTTCCATCTTTGGTGCTGTCCACTGGGACTTGGGACCATGATCCCTTATGTGGAGTCAGTTGGAATTCATCCCAGAGTGCTGAGGTGGGGGGGAGTTGATGGGACTCGGCAAGGCCAGGCATCCCATGCACAGCAAACAGAATGCACATGTAAGCAGGAGATGTCGGTGGATTCAATAAGACGGGAGGAGCCTGACTCCTTGGAATCAGGTGGTAGATGAACAGTGTGCATCTCTAGAGATGAGAAGCAACTTGGGGCTAGGTGCGCCAGACGGAGGTCTTAAGAGCTCATTAATGGGTGGGATTTGGGGAGGTCTTAAGAGCTCATTAATGGGTGGGATTTGGGGGGATGACCAATTAGGAGTTCACTAAATAATGATGTTGGTGCCTTACGTGGCACTGTGTGTCACCACCCTTTTGAGTGCTGTACGTGCACTGACCTGTTCCGTTCCCACAGTGCCTTTTGTGGAAGATATGCTTGTAGGAAGTAGTGGAGGTGGTGTTCAAGCCAAGGTGGTTGGCAGCAGAGTCCCAGCTGGAGTGTGTTCACGTGGGGATGACAGCAGTGCTAGGTTGCCGTAAGAAGATGGATCCACAGGAGTGGAGTGGGCAGATGGAGCAGCTCGAGGGCAGGCTGACGATCACAAGATGGATCACGGGCCTCCAGGAGAGTTGATGAAAGCTGGCCTTGATCTAGACGTTGGCAGTGGAGATGAAGGGAGAAGAATTCAGAGTTAGTGGCTTTGGAAGATAGATTAATGGCAGTGGGTCCCCATTGGTCATGGGAGACCAGGAGGGATGGGGTCAGAGATGCTGGGGATATTGCCTGACTGTCCTCTAGCTGATTTAGGATAGGAGAGAAGGAGATTTGTTGGGAATTGTGATGATTTATTTTTGAAGAGCCCTATTCATTACCAACTAGTGCACTGGTTCTTAACCTGGGAGTCCAGGGGAGATTAGGAAAAGATGCCCACAAGTGTGCCGAAGATATTTCAGCATTGGAGGACCCTCCCAGCTCATTGGTCTTGGCGAGGTGGGGCCTGCAGGTCTTAGCAGTTTTTCTGTAGCCTGTGACTGAGAGCCTGAAGTGGCTTTTCTTTGTCCCTGCTGGAGTATCAGCAGGAGTGAGAGCAAGAGAAGTGGCTGTGCCTTTTAGCTGCTCAGCTTCCTTGATGGAGATTCTAGACTTCCACAGAAGTTCGGGTGAGGAAAGATGATTGTAGTTGGAGGCTTGGAGTTCTTTGTGAATGTGTATCCTGTATTGAGAGAAACACCCTGTTCCTGGTGGGGCTGTGGCTGTCAGTTAAGGCTGGGAATGGTTTTCTTCCTTCCTCCTGCTTTCTTGTGGCCTACAGTCCCGGCCGGGCATGTCTTCTCTGATACCTCCAAAGCCAGGCCAGGAAGGGATGGGGGCTGTTGCAGGATAAGCAGCTGATACATTTGTGGAAAAAGTCCTGAAGGTGACAAGAGAACATGGAATTTGTAGTTTGGCCTTGCATTTTATTACCATTTCTACAATCGAGGACATTTTCTTCTGTCTCTTTTTTGCTTCCTTTCTCCACCTCTCTCCCTTCCTTCCAACCTTTCTTTTCTGTCTTTCTGGCACGTCAGAGAGTTGGTAATTGTACAGGGTTGGTAAATAGGTGTGATGGCACCTTTTTTTTTTTTGGCTTGTGATTATGGTTTTCAGTCTGGATTTCTCAGGAAAAGGTACTGTTGGCAAGTTACATAAACTGATTACTCATGGACTTTGTACAGCCATTGAATGTTCTACATGGGAAAGATGAAGGGCACTAGAAACCTGCCCCTAAATCCTTAACAACTACTAGAAAAGCAATACGAATTAACATCCTGAGTTGGTCATCACCAGAATTTCCATGCCCAACTTCCCTGATTTCTCATCTGTAAAACAGAATGGTGATATTTTTTCAAAAGCAGTGTGGGACAGATAAATGATACATATCTGAAAGAATACTAAGTACATTTATCTCACTGTTCTAATTAAAAATTTCTGGATTGTACCTTGGAATCAGCCCAGAAATCCTGGGAGGGAAGAGAAGTCTTAAATATTGCATTTAATTGTTTATATGTATTCTGTTTGAGCATAATAACCATGTGAGATGATATTATTTTTATTTTCTTTTGGTACTGGGGATTGAACTTAGGACCTTGTGCTTGCAAGGCAGGCAGTGGCACCACTGAGCTAAATCCCCAACACAATATTATTTTTATTTTCAAGATGAGACAACTGACGTTCAGAGAGGTTTGAAACAAAATAGCTTCACCACCTGCTAGATCTGTGGCCTTGGGCATTATTTCGTATCTTGCTGCCAGTTACCTCATCTATGGAATGGGGATGATAATAGTTCCCTCATCAGAGGGGCATTTTGAGGATTGAAATGGTTAATGTATAGAAAGTTTTAACACAGTGCCTGGTAAATTAGTAATGCGTGACATGTATTTTAGAAATAATTATCATTAAGAAACTGCCAGATGTCTTCTAAACTACTATATGGTAAAATCAGGAATGACTCATATACTTAGTGATGTAGGGTTTGACCATAATTTTTGAGACTTAAAATGGATTTGGTTTTCATAGAGAGGGATTGAGAAAGTGAGATTAGGAACATCAAGAAAAGTCTAAAGGACTTTGCCAGTGTAGGGGGAAAGAGCAATCTAGACATAACAAGAGGGAGGCCAGGAAGACGGCTCTGTGTGGCTGTGTAATATGCCTGGAGAGTAGCCGTTTCTGAATTCCTTGGTTATGAGGCTCACCTTGTGTGAGAGAGAGATCAGCTCTGCAAATGAAGTCTTTGGAGTCTCTATTCACCAGCTGCATTCTGCTTTCCACGTCCTAGAAGAGGCAGTGGTCACCCTTCTAAAGTTTGGTGTCCTTCTATATGAAATGAGGACAATCTGGCATTTCTCCCCCAGGATTTATATAAGAACCAAGAGTGTGTACACTGTTTAGTCCAGAGGAAGCCCTCAATGTATGTATGGTAGCTTCTTAACATTACCCAGGCTTAGCCCCTTGGGCTTTGGTTGGAAACTCAGTCCCTCTAAGGCAAACAAAAAGTGGCAGTGTCTTAGAGCAGTGCAATCTGGGAAAATTTTGACCAGGACCATAAAAATCTGCGGTTCCTTTCACTGTCATAGTCAGCAATCTAGCATGGACTCTTTGAGTTGTCTTTGATGTATATTTTTATCTGCCCTTCCTTTCCCTCAAAAAGAGCTGGGAGAACTTAAGTAGACATAATTTCTTCTTTATTGGGTCCAAAACACACAGACCTTTATTCCCTTTCCCCAGTTTTAAATTCACAGTGATACTGCGAAAGGGACTGAATTGATTGATTGATAGTACTGGAGATTGAACCCAGAGCCTTTTCACTGGGCTACACCCCCAGCTCATTTTTTTATTTGGAGACGGTTTCACTCACTTGCGTAGGTAGGACTTGAACTTCTGATCTTCTACCTCAGCCTCTCAGAGTGCTGTGTTCTAGGCATGTGCCATGATACCCAGCTGGGACTTTTATTTACGGTCTGTGTTATAGAAATTTTTCTCATTTCATTTGTTCTCACAAGGTAGTGAATACTAAGTTTTTCTAAAAAAAAACCTAACAGGTGACAAAGAGAACCCGGTTCCTCAGAGTCACAAATCTAGAAGGCAGCACTCGGGGCTTAGGGTGTACCTCAGTGGTACAGTGCAGAGATAGTTTGCCCAAGGCCCTGGGTTCTGGCCCCAGTAGCAAACCAATAAAAAAGAAGCCAACTCCCATATGTCCCCATTCTCCACTCTAGTGCTGTTTAGCAAGCCCGTGTTATCCTGGGCCATCCATTGCAATCTGGTAAGGGAGCTGCCCAGGTGTCCCGTGTGCTCAAAGCAGTTGTCCTTGAGATGGGTTCCTCTTTCCGATTCAGGCCTTCTAATGAACTGCCAGCCCCAAAGGGAAACCTGACATCCTTTCTTTCAAAACGCATGCCTTCTACCTCAGAGGAAATCATTTTCCTTGGCCAAATTAGTAAGATTCTCCCTTTAGTTTCCTTTAATTATCTTGGTTAAAAAAAAGAAGAAGAAGAAGGAAAAGAACTGGTGAAACCATCTGCTATATGAGGCAGTTTATATCTTACATTTTCTCTAATACATATATGAAGGCCCAGTTAAGCCAATTAAGGCTCCATCTCGTTCTTGTTTGGGATTGTTCTGTTTGGCGCTTTTGAATCACTGCCTCCAACGTTTCTCAGTGGTCTATGTGGGATGTCTTGGAGTGTGGATTTTATGAAGAGATGTTTCCTTTGTTCTGTGAATTGTTGCAGGGACTGGGAGCCACTTTCCATTTAGTGCCAAACTGTCACTACAGGGTTCTTTGCTGTTTTAATCCCTCCCTCTCACCATGAGAAGTCCTTTTAATGTGTTCTCTGAGCTACAAAGTACAATCTGTCAGTGAAGCATAGAAAGCAGATGAGTGGTTGCTGCCTTCCTTTTCACAAACTGTGGACTCAGCTTTATCACCTCCTTTAATGCCAGAGATTTGTTTTTATGAGTAGGAGATGCATGTGATGGGAGGAAGGGAGGGGGAGAAAGGAGAGTTTCTTTGTTTTTTTAAAAGATATACAGTATATACACATCTAGCTTCATGTATAAACTTCTATTTTTTTAATAAAAATAACTGGCTCTAAATACGAAATGTTTTTATATGATTTTTTAAAATGTAGGTAAATTAGCAGCATATAAATATTAGGAGACTTTTTTTTATATATCCTGCCACCCAGAGATTACAGCTATTAACACTGCAGTGAGCTTTTCTATTCATTACTCTAGCATTTGTTTATGGAACATTTGCTATGTGCCAGGTGTCAGATATCAGGAATATATTGATGAATAAAATAGTTCTTGCTGCCACCAAGGGGGAAAAAAGATACTGCATACAGTAGATTGTGTAAATTAAATATATATGTGAAATTTTGTAAAAGTTCTAGGCACTAGCAAGGTTAAATTGAATATAAACTTCCTATTAAAGGACATGCTCAAAAACAAAAAGTAAAGATTAAGACTACTCTGATATACTATTTTAAAAGAAGATAAAACATGAAATTATACAAGAGATGAAGGAACAGCATACATTTGAATTAGGAAAACTCAGTGATATTGCTCAAGAGAGAATTAGAGATTTTAAAAAATTCATTTTAGAAATGAACCCTAAGTTAAAAGGAGCACAAAATCAAATAAGTATCACAAACATTGCCCTCACAGAAGTAGAGGGTGAAAGGAAGAAAAAATTAAAAATCAAAAGAAAGTGAATAAAGAAGTAAACTTTGGAAGAAGGCGACAACATTAAAGATAGGCAAAGCAGACCGACCATACATATAGTAGAAAAAAAATGAAGCAGGAAAATGGTACAAAAAAAAAAAATGAAGCAGGAAAATGGTACAAATATTATACTTCAGGGAAAATTTCCTCTAAAAATGATTAGAAAGCTACATTTCAAAAAAAATCATGTATTCTAGTGAATTTAGAACAACCAATCCACAACACTTTCTAGTAAAGCTATTAAATTAAATAACCATAAGAAAGAAAAAGGAAAAAAAGAGAAAGTCTTTTGGACATTTAGAAAAATAGCCACAGAAAATTAAATTACTCTTAGTTTTTTGGACAGAAATTCTTTATGCCAAAAGGAAATGGAAGAATATATTTAAGATACTCAAAGGAAAAGAAATATGAGCCAAGATCTCTTGTATCTAACAAAATTGACCTAGGAATCAATCTCATGAAGGAAGTAAAAGACCTTTACATGGAAAACTACAAAATCCAGATCAAGTGAAAAATACTACAAAGAATCAGCAATTGGGATCTCATCTTATTAAGAAGCTTTTGCTGGGCTTTAGATTTAGCTCAGTGGTTCTGCTGCTCACCTCGAAAACATAAAGTCCTGAGTTTGATCCCTGGTACCAAAAAAAAAAAAGCTTTTACACAGAAAATCACCAACAAGGGGGGGGGCACTTTTTGCCAGCTGTTTCTCAAAGGACTACTACTCTCTAGAATATATAAAAAACTGAAAAAAAAAAAACAACTCCCCAAATTTAAAGACCCAATCCAAAAATGGGTACCTAAGATGAATACACACTTTTCAGATGAAGAAATATAAATGACAAATAAATATATGAAAAAATGGTCACTCAAGAGATGCAAATTAAAACAACGCTGAGATTCCATCTCACTCTAGAAAGAATGGCTAATATCAAGAAATCAACCAATAATAAATGCTACTGTTGGTGGGAGTGTAAAATGGTACAACTACTTGGAAATTCCTCAAAAACTAAGACTAGAAGTTCCATTTGACTCAGTTACTCTCCTCAAAATCTTCCCAAAATAATTAAAAGCATCATACTATAGTGATATATGCACACCCGTGCTCATAGCAGCACAGTTGGTAATAGCTAAATCTTGGAAACAGCCCAAATGTCCATCAACTAATGAATGGATAAAGATGATTTGTTTTTTTTATACAATGGAGTATTTAACCATAAAGAACGGTAAACTTGAGACATGTTTAGCTAAATAGATAATAGAATATCATAGAAATTAATCAGACACACGTGTAAATATCATATTTTTCTGATGTGAGAAATTTAAAGTGTAAATAAGGACTAAAATTTATAATAGATATTGTAAAATAGAAAACATTCAAATGGGAAGATGCACAAGGAAGAGAGGAGAGGAAAAGAAAAGAAAACAGAACAAAAACTGAGAAATGAAAGATAAAATGGAAAAAAAAGGGTGGGGAAGGGAGTTGAAGGGAGGGGAGGGGAATGGGAAAAATATGAATCAAGATAAATCATGTACAGATGGAATGTCCAGATCAGTAGGAAAAAAACAGCTATCGGTAACATCAGGAGGCTGAGTGATTCTGCCTAGAGTTTCTGCTGGGCTCTCTGTGCCTGTGTGACCTGCTTCACATGTGTTCTACCGCACTGTGAGCTTTGAAGCCAGCTCCCACGTGCTGTGGCCAGTTGGCTCTGGCTGGCCTGAGGTGGCCTTGGGTAAGAGGACTCAGCTCTCCTACCCAAGTCTCCAGCAGCCTTCCGACAGGCCAGTCTGGGCATGTTCTCCTGGCCTTTGCACAGCGTGTATATGGAAAGGGGCCCATAATTTCTGAGCTTTTGTGTCATCCCATTTATTAACATCCAAGTGACCAGAGCAAGTCATCTAGCTGAGCGCAGAGCTAGTGAAAAGGGACTGTAAAACTAAAGAGCAGAACTCTCTCTATCCCCCCTGAAGTTAATAGCTTTGTAAAGATAGTAAGGTAATTCTACAACCTCTGGATTCACTTCAAACCTGCTCTAATTCTTTCACTTATCTAATCCTCTCATTCTAAGTCGAACCCCCCCATCCTAAATGGTAAAGATGCCATATTGAAAAGCATATTCACTGCAAACATACTATGGGCTGCTTCTTGAAATTAATTTAATTCACATGAGTTAAAGGTGATACATTAATGACTACCACAAGTGGTCA
>NW_022900947.1:31678851-31679264 GCF_012274545.1 Fukomys damarensis | reverse complement strand
CTTAGCTAACCTTATCAAAAAAAGGAAAGAAAAGGCTCAGATCCATGCAATTAGGAATGAAAAAAGCGAAGTCACAACAGATCCAAAAGAAATCCAGAGGATCATGAACACCTACTTTGAGAACCTGTACTCTAATAAAATGGAAAACACAGAAGAAATGAACAAATTTCTAGATACTTTGAATTACCAAAGTTGAAGAAGATAAACACATTTTAAATACCCCAATCACAATCAGTGAAATTGAAAATGTAATTAAAAACTTAGCAACAAAGAAAAGCCCAGGCCCTGATGGATTCACTGCTGAATTTTACAAGACATTTAGAGAAGAACTACTACCATTACTCTTCAAACTTTTCAATGAAATTGAAAGGGAAGCTATACTTCCAAATTCATTCCTGGAAGCAAGTATCACT
>NW_022900947.1:31661533-31676816 GCF_012274545.1 Fukomys damarensis | reverse complement strand
ATATGTATATAGCGGCACAGTTTGTAATAGCTAAATCTTGGAAACAGCCTATTTGCCCATCCGTTGGAAACTGGATAAAGAGGTTGTGGTTTTTCTATAAAATGGAATATTACTCAGCCATAAAGAGCGAGAGAATATTCATTCATATTCTCCTTTCCACAATATCTAATGAGTGACACTGAATGTCAATGAGCAGACAGAATGTTTGCCACTGCAAAGACTAGTAAGGCGATGCTTTAGAATAAAATTTGCAATTACATAACTTTTTTGGAGCAAATATCCAAATTAGGTGAAAATTTAAAATTGATATTGGGCTTGGGATCCAGGGCTTATGGATGCAACACAGTGCTCTACCACTGAGCTATATCTCCAGGCTTTTTAATTTTTGAGACAAGGTATTGCTAAGTTGCCTAGGCTGGCCTGGAACTTGCAGTCTTCCTATCTCAGCCTCTCAAGTAGCTTGGATTACTGGTGTGCCGCCACGCTCAGCTTTTTTTTTTCAATTAAAAAGAATAACATGAGAATGTAACTGTACTGTATCCCTAAAATGTACCAATAAACTCAATAAAATTAAAAAAAAAATTAAAGAGCAGAGGACTAGGATAAAGAAAGGCTGTTGATTGGTACCATTAATGCAGTCAGGCCTTCCCAGCTCTCCAGGAACATATTTTAAATTAAAATGTCTTAGGGCCAGGGATTTAGCTTAGTGGTTCCGCTACCTGCCTCCCAATTGCAAGGGCCCAAGTTCGATCCGTGGTACCAAAAAAAATAAATAGATAATAATAATAATAACATTTTAAAAATAATAAAAAATCAATTAAAATGTCTTAGATGTATTAAACATTGCTTTTATTTTGAAACTGCAGGTGTAATGCCTTTGGAATATGAAAAATGAGGATCAAGTATATTTGTGAGGGAAGCATGAGTCTTTTACCTCAATTTTAAAATTCCTGGTTCAGGGTTATAACAGCAACTTTTAAATAGAAAGCTCTACATTTAATGATGTGTCTTCAAAATACTTCCAGTTGTTGGTGTTTTCTCCTGGGTTACATTATAGAAACAGCCTTCTTTCTGTCTGTGCATATCTAGTATATTTTTCTGTTTAATAGTATTCTTAGAATTAGCTGTTTAAAAGTCTTTTGTAGAGAACATTAATAAAGACCTAGAATCACAAATCCATATACTTCAGTGTTTTTACTTAATATATAAAAATACATTAATTATAGAGATAGGATTAATTCTTCCATCTATACTGTTTTACATTTTTATCTCTTTTAAATTATATAAGTGATTGATCTAGGGTCTCCCAGGACAGATATTCTAAACAGTAGCAGGCATATAGTACCCATGTATGTAGATGGCCAATAATTCATTACTAGTAATGGTTAATATCCCTAAACTTAAGATGTTCAAGTTTATTCCCACATAGCACAATATTGTATGTAGATTTAGGGTGTATACCTCCTCTGTGGAAAAAAATCTTAAATTTTGCATATACGTATACTCATTCATTATTTTATTTTGTTTTGTTTGGTGCCAGGGATTGAACTTGGAACCTTGCCCTTGCGAGGCAGGCGACAGAACTACTGAACTAAATCCCCGGCTCATTCATTATTTGTATATTGCAAAATTATATTGCACCTTAGTTGTTTAAGTGAAGCTGTGTATATTGTATAAACAGGCTATTTAAAAGGTTTTTTAAAGTAATTTATCTGTTTTTTGAGTGTTGCTTCATTTGCTGACTTTAGAACTAATTTTTAGAGTGAGTGAAATTTTTACATACTTGCTTTCAGTTGTATTGTTTCACTCTCCTAAGCTGTAAGGAGAGAGAAGATTCAGGCTTTGCTTGGTAGCAGTTCTTTTTAACTTACCTATATATCAGAATATTGAACATAAACTCTGAAAGAACTGTAATAATGTAGCAAGAGTTATCTTGCAGCATTAGTTAGTTCAGGCTGAGTCAGCTTCGAGCAAAGGAGTCCTGATGGACTCATCATGGTGGTCATGAGTCTGGTCTTTGGAGGTAAGCAGATGGCAGCCCTGACACCAGCTCTAACTCTTGCCTCAGGTGTGACTTTCGACAGGTTGACTAATGTGCCTCTGTTTCTCCATTTGTGAAATTGACATCATAACAGTACTTCTTTCATAAGATTTTGCTCTAAGTGCTAAGTGAGATTTCACAAAGTACCTACTTGGCTCATTGCTTGGGACATATGTGCTCCATGAATACAGTTAGGTATAAATATAAATATACCAAGAGGACCCTCGTCTCCTGATGTTACTGCTCCAGTTTACAGATCTTGAAATAGAGATGAAGTTATTTAGGGAAAAACGTTTAAAACTTTAAAGTAAGATAAAATCAGTATGTATATATAGATAGGCCTAGTCCTGGCATGTAGTATCTTCTCTCAAAGTATTTATCAACTTGCACAATCCTGCAGATTTTCAAGAGCAAATATACACTGAGAGATTTTGGACAGCTCTTCCTGTGCTTGGCAGGTTACAGTGATGATTTCAATAGTGGCAGAAGGAACGTTTCCATTATAATTGCAATTCTTAGCTCCGTTCTTGGACTCAGACTGCTATTTGTGAACACATTTGCAAGAAGTCAGGACACGGCAGGGAAATAAGACTGAAGATGTGGATGATCAGAGTTTGAGTATTTACACTGGGTATGCAAAGGTCTCCGTGATATTTCCACACTTTGCTTCAGAAAGCTTACAACCTGGATGAGAAAAGAGATCATAGTTGTAAAAAAATATGAACAGTAACAATGGCACTTAAGATTTCTGTATGCTTAGGATGTGCTAGCCACTAAGGAAAATGATGTGTGATCCTTATTTGATACTCATAGTAACTGTCAGATTGATAATTACAATTTACGGTTGAACAAGAAAATTGAACAGGCTTTCAAAGATTTAAGTATTGGCTCAATAGTGAATGAGACTTAAGTGTTGAATGAGTTCAGAAGAGAAAGAGAATTCTGGGCTAATTCCCTAATGTTCTAGCGCAGAAATGGCCAGCACTCCTAAAGAGTACAAAAGAGGACTCACTACTTACAGCTTTGGGATGGAAATCAGGGATGATTGGTGTCTTACAGTACCCAGGACCGCTTTGTATAGCAGTATCATACTCTTCAAAGTTTCCAGATACCCTACCAAACATTCCTGTAGGTGAACCACATGCATATAACCATATACTAGAAGTTCTAAACATAAAGCATTTCAAATGATTTTAGTATTTACTGTACATGTATTCCAGAAATAGAAACTGCTTCTAATTGAAAGACAATTTGTTTAATATTTTTTTGGAGTTTTCTAAGAGTTAATTCAGCATTTTGAAGTTGACTTTAAAGATAGCAGTACACATCATGATATCTGAGTTACGAATATGACACACATCTCTGCATGTATATCTGTGGTGCTAGCAGTGATTCTGCACAGAGACAAGCATCTAATGACTGTCTAGGATGAATCCTGATGTATAGAATATGATTAATGGGCTGGAGATTTAGCTCTGTGGGGCTGCCACCTGCCTCACAAGCACAAGGTCCTGAGTTCGATCCCCAGTACCACAAAAGAATAAATAAATAAAAAAGGGAGAGAGAGAGAGAGAGAGAGAGAGAGAGAGAGAGAGAGAATTTGATTCTTGAAGTGTATGTATTAGACTTGTTTGCCTGTATCTAGGTAATACAGGTAAAGCAGATTTTTATTAGAATCATTTTAAAATATGTAGTGTCTTATACTGAACCGAAATAGAAGTATTATATGAACTTATTTTCTAATTTATTTGTTTAATAATGTTTTTGTAATTGTGATTTCTGATTATGGGTGCTTCCTGTGGTCTTCTTGCACATTTCTTGAGCCCTATCATAAGGTGTATCCACATAATGGATTTTCACTAAACAGACACATGAAACAGTGCTGGAAAGCATGATTGCTAGATTTTTTCACTTGGGTAATTTTATGCCACTTTAAAGTCCCAACTGTATTCTTACTACAAAACTTCTTAACCTCAGAATGTGATTTTTGGGGGGCAAGAAGGACACTTTGAAGGCTAGCAAAATCTCTAACATTACAGCTGAGGTAGCATTTCAGTCAGTCTTTACTTTTATGGGAAAGGTAAGTAATATTTTTATTAAGATGAAGTTTTGGACTCTGCCTACATTCTCTGGATTAGTGATTCTCCAATAGAATTATAATGCAAGCTGCATATATAAAATGAAATTTCTAGTATCACGTTTAAAACAACCATATGGGGTTAATTTAAATAGTGTGTCATTGAAATCAGTATATCTAAAATATCATTTCAACATGTATTCAATATTTAAAGATTAATGAGATGTTTTACCTTTTTCCCATGTGAAGTATTCAAAAGCAGTATGCATTTGTACTCTAGGCTCTGAACTCAGATGCAAAACGTTCCCTGGAAATACTTGATCTATATTTAGATTTCATGAAATTTAAAGTTGAAAAAATAGTTTCACCCACCCAAGAAGTTCCAAACTTAAATATTTCCTGGTGAATTAAGTATAAGTCTATTGCCTGCTTTGTCTGTCTGTCTGTCTGTCTGTCTGTCTCTCTATGAATGACACTAGAGATATTCAGGCCTTCACCCTGAGCTACAACCCCAGCCCTGCTTATTATTTTAATTGAGACAGCGTCTCACCAAGTTGCATAGTTATTCAGGATGAGCTCAAACATGAAATCTCATGCCTTAGCCTTAGTGCTGAGATTATAGGTGTGCAACACCCTGCCCAGCTATGAATTTATATTGAAATTATTTATAGTTAAAGAAAAAAATGGAAATAAAGAAAGTAAAATGGAAAAGTAAGTTCCTCAGTGGTACTCAATGACTCCCTGTTGTTACTCGTATCTGCTGTATTGGACAGCGTAGCTGTAGATGATTGTTTTATTTTGGTTTTCCTCCCCTGAACTGGGAACTGAATCCAGGATCTTCACACTGAGCTGCATCTCCAGGCCTTTTTTCAGTTTTGAGACAGGGCCTTTCTAAGTTGCCCAGGTTTGGCTTGAGCTTTTGGTACTACTGTCTCAGCCTCCCAGAGTGCTGGGATTATAAGCATATGCCACCACATCAGATAGCTTTTGTTACTGAAACTGTACATGTTGGGGTTCTCCTATTTTCTAAGTGCTTTTCTGTTTTCCCAGATTATTGTTATGTAGAATTAGTCTATGCCGCTAAATTCTTTTCAGAAGCTGATGTATTCATATATCAGAGGTATAAGTGCTGAGGGAGGAAAACAGCTGTGTATTTGCATTCTTCATCCCCAGGGCCAGGAAATAACATACATGAAGTAGGTGTTTAATAAATGTTTTTCCTATCTAAATCCCACTTAGTCTTCAAATTGCAACTTAAATTTCAAATTTCACTTTCTCCCTTGAGAAAGGGTAATGTGTCCCCATGCACAGCACAGGGTGGACACTGTGGATACTTAGGGTCAAATAATAGCCCAGGGACATTTATAATATGAAGTGGTCAGCAAAGTGCTTGATTTCTACCTTATAGAGGATGGAATTTGGTCCAAATCAGAGAAACAGGGATTTTTAAGGAGTACATATACTAACACACTTATTCTTATCTTTTGTTTAAGTCTTGTCAAAAACTCAGGTAAGTATACCCTTTCATGGCCTTTAAGTCTGCTTTATTTGTATTCATTTTCTTAACTTTACCACTTCATTTCTGTCATTCTGCATATATTTTAAGGTGCACTGATGACTAAAAAAAAAAAAAATGGAAAACTACTGTGAAATTAAGAAAATGAGAAAGGGTTTAGGGCCAAACAAATGTGCATAGAGGAGACATCTCTTGGTGTTTTTCAACAGTTTAAAATAAAGCCACCCCTTTAATTATACCAGAGTAATGAGCCCTACCGACAATATGTGAAAATATAATTAAAAATGGATTGTGGGCCAGCACACCAGGTTGTCAGGTCATTACCTGGATCATAAAGTTGGAAGTAATGCCCATTAAAGGTTACTAGTTTGGAAAGGTTAGATTAGAATTGAGAGTCTCGGAAAACATAATAGTTTTCCAATTTGAATTATGCTTTAGAAAACATCTAGCATCTGACTTTTTCTTGTAACTTTTCATGGAACTGTACTACGCGTACAGAAATGTGCATGTAAGGGCACAGCTTCCTGAATTTTAACATCCTGCCCAGAATCAGTTCACCACGACCAGCATCCCTAAAGCTGCTCTCTTACTTTTTCCTCTTCCTCTCCCTGCCCCCCAAACCACTACCCTGACTCAGAGAAGTTCTTCCTGTTTCTGTACCTTGTATACATGGAGTCATACATAATCTGCTTTGAAGCTCATATAGTAGATTATCATTCTAAGTGGCATTTCTGATACAGACTCATTGAAAATAGGTCTGTTTTTAGTTTTCCTTGTTGTGTCTCTAATTTGTTAGACTGACACTTTACCACTGTTTCTAGGTTGTTACTGTTCCATGAAGAACATTTCTGTGTAAATCATGTGTGCGCGTGTGCCTGTCTGTGCACACATGTACGTGCTTTTACCACTTTTACTCCTCTTAGGCCATGCGGTGCTATGTCTTCGTCCCCTCTCAGCAATGTCTTAAAGCCCTTTTCTTTCATGTCAGTGCACACAGATTCACTTCGTTTCTTGATTATGGTGTAGTGCTCTGTTGCATAGAATTATCATAATTTCATGAGCCAGCTGTCCACTGAACAGCAGTTAGGTTTTACTGGTGTTTTGATTGTAGGAAAATAGAATCCATATGAGTTTATCAGTAAAATTAATTCTTAAAAGTGGAATTGCTAGGTTGAGAAGTTCCATGCATTTTTAAATTTCTCAGATATTTGTGAATGGCCCTCTGAAGAGTTTTTTCAGTTTTTACTCCTACCAGAAAGATTTGAAAATTCTTCATTTCCCTTCTTTAGATTATGTGTTATCAATCTTATCAATCTTTGTAATCTGAGACAGGAAAACCAATTAGTCCATGTATTTAATTTGCATTTTGTTTAGTTTCAAGTGAGCCTACTTATTTATGCTTATTGATCCTAACCTTTGCTTATTTCCCTATAGTTTATTCTTATATTTTCTTAATGATCTCAAGGAATTCTTTCAATATAAAGAAAAATAGCTCTCTTATGTCATTTCCGATGGTATTTTTTTCCACTTATTTGTCTTTTCTGTTTATAATCATTTTTTTTCTAAACAGGTTTTAATTTTTATGTAGCAAAATGCATTTTTCTTGTTTTAGTGGTTTATGAATGTTATGTCAGAAAAAGCATGGGAAACTTGAGAGAGACAAGTTAAGCCTAACCCAGGAAAAGAAATCTCAATAAGCAGGGCATGGTGGTGCACGCCTGTAATCCCAGCTCTTGGGAGGCTGAGGCAGGAGAATCGCTGTGAGTTCAAGACCAGCCTGGGCTACATAGTGGGCTCTAAGTCAGTCTCAACTACATAGTGAGACCCTGTCTCAAAAAACCAAAAAAAAAGAAAAAAAGAAATCTCAGTAAATGTTGATGAGAAATGTGATTATATAGGAATTCAAATTAGAGTCAAAACTGGTGTGACCAATTATAAATAAACAAAAATTTCTACATAACCTACTATAATGTATTTAGCATTTTAAACAACTTTTGGGAGGACTTTATGCTCTCCCACGCCCTTGTGCTTTGTTACTTGGGTTTTAATTTCTCAAATGATTCCTTTTTTTTTTTTAGATTGCAAGCTATAACGTATTTCCTGCACCACTGCTGACACCCAGTGACCCATGTCAGAAGTACTTCCAGGTCAGATATGTTTTTACATATTTCAATGCGGAGAAACAGTTGAATATTAAAATTTTATAAGATATATGATGTGCTTTTGGTTTTCACTGCTCTTTACTAAATAATAGAAAAAGAATTTTTAAAATAAGGTAGAAGAACCAGTTGGACTTAACCTATTTTGTAATATTGCATGACTGTGCATATCATTACGTAAAAATATTTCAGGAAAATTAAAACTCAAATTTTACCTCCTAGCATTGTACGTTATAGCACAAGAATTGTTGAAATAGGAACAAAGGGGTGAGTAATAGTGTTCTGAAGAGCAATAGCAACTACTTATATTGTGGGGTTTTCTAGAATAGAATTTCCTAATTTAGTAGTCTCTTTAGATCTAATCTTGATTAATTTCAGGCCTTAAGAAAACTGCTTGAGGGCCGGAGATTTAGCTCAGTGGTGCCATTGGCTGCCTTGAAAGTGCAAAGTCCCAAGTTCCATCCAGGGTATAGAAAAGAGGGAGAGAGAGAGAGAGAGAGAGAGAACAAACTACTTGTGTATGGCTCTCTCAAATGATAGATATTAGTCCATACAGTGTGCTATGAGATTTAATTATTAGCCTCTCAATAATATAAAAATGGCAGGAACATGTCAATCTAAATATAGGACTTCAAATGGTACATAGATCTGAGAAGATTTCACTTCTTAGGATATGTAACACTCAGCAAGTTCTCATTTTTTATATAAGTAGACTTAGCCATGGCCAAATAGATATGAATGCCCTTAAATTCTAAAGTTAAACTTACTATTAAATCTATTCAAATCCTTTCCTTTATATAACACTTTGCATGTTACATTTCAACAAAGTAAAACTTAAAATACACAAAGAAGTAAAATCAATAATAAAATAAACACTAGGCTCATAATAGGTATATGATTAGCAAGAAATACCTAAACAGGCGGTTAAAAGCCAAGCACAGTGATGTGCATCTATAACCCCTATACTCTTGAAGGCTGAGGCAAGAGGGTCACAGATTGAGTCCTGTCCAACAACTTGGTAAGACTTTCATTAAAATTTTTTGAAAGGAAACCTGGGATTTGGCTCATGTGAAGGCCCTGGGTTCGATCTCTACTACTACCAAAAAAAAAAAAAAAAGTGAAAAACAATGTAACAAACCCAAGTTTATGCAGGAAAATCAAGAATTAAAGCTGATTCTTAGGGCATCTAATCGATTATATTGTGATGATTTGGGAATGGGATAGATTTTCTTTATAAATATAAATATATATTTTTTGAATAGATACATTAATGTTATAAACTCAGTGCAAATATATGCATCCTTTAAAAATATTTCTAAATGTTGAGAATAATTTCTTTCAGAGATCCTTTAAAATCTTATGTTACATTGAAAGTAGATTCTGTATTGAAACATTAATAGAAAAAGCCTGACCAATATATAAAATGATGAGTATTCCTCTAAATGGAGGTAAAGAATCAAATAATTCTAGAAGTTTCTTATTGTTTCTATATTTTGCTGTGTTGATATATTCATTGTTTTTGAAGGAATTCAACTTTATTTTGAGATCATTACATGTGATACTGAAATGGTTATCCAGCACGAATTTCAAATAACCGCCACTAGTATCATGCAGTGATATAATAGGTCATGAATTTTATAAGGAAAGCAGTGTTTTTATTTCAGTGGAGGATCTTAGTCTGTGTTATCATTTTATTAAAAAGCTTGAATGATCACTCTTGAGGGAGGAAGTGGTCTAGTAGCTGGAATAAAATATATCTTCAAACACATTTTTGAACTCTTGGAAGCTGTGACTGCAAGGAGCTTTTTTAAAAGTTGAACCTCCCAAAGTTTAAACGATCATCTGCCTGCAAAATATCTGTTAACCTTTCAAGATATAACTCAGGAATCCCTTCCAAATAGAGCTTTGCGCCTTTGCCCATAACATAGTAAAAAATTACCCTATTTTAAGGATTCTGCTGTTTAATACTGATTTTTGTTTTCTCCTTTGGGAATTGACGTAAGCTTCAGATTATCAGTTACTCAAGAAAACATGCAGTGTCCCAGTGTTTCCAAGCTTTACCATTGACATTGTTCACTTAACTTGGCCATAAAAATCTATGGAGACTTGCTGGGTGTGATAGCACACTGTTGTAATCCCAGCACTCAGGAAGCTGAGGCAGGAAGATCACTGTGAGTTCGAGGCCACCTGGGCTACATAGCAAGACTCTGTCTCAAAAAAACAAATAAAAGCAAGCAAGCAAACAGAAAGCATAGAGTTCTACTTAAAAAGTCATCTTCAGAAGAAGAGCAAGAACAGCTTAGAAATGAGCAGAAAAAATATCCCTGAATAAACATAGTTTCTCAAGGTGACTATTTTTAAGAATCTCTATTTATTTGAGCCACAGATGGTGTTTCATATTTCCAAAGTAACCATTCATCACATCTGCTGAGTGTGATGTTGGAACATCAGGCTTTCCTATCAGGGAAAGGTGCCTTGACTTCCCTGTCTCTACCTTCCTTCAAGACCCAACTCAGCTCTTCATGTGAATGCTTCCCTGAACCTCTGTCCTCAGCATTCATCCCATGTGCTCATAAGATCCTTCCGACACTGTGAATTCGGGGGAATGTCTTTGGTACTCTCTTGTTGCTGGGACGCAATACCCACCAACACCCACCCTTAAAGGAAGAGAGGTTGATTTTAGCTCACAGTTTGGAGAGGTTTCAGTCCATAGTCAGCTAGGGGAAGGCCAGACAGCATGGCAGAGGAGAAAGACCTCATGGCAAGGCAATGAGGGGCAGGGCCAAGATCAAGGGAGGAAGGATAAATACACACATGCTCATGTACATGTGTGCACGCACACACGCGCACACACACACACACACACACACACACACACACACACACACACACCCGTTCCGGGCCATGCCCCCAGTGACCTACCTCTTTCACCTCTCAACATCACACCTAGGTATAAACCCATCAGTGCACTAATCCAGTATCACACACCCATGATCCAGCCTCCTCTGCAAAGCCCCACCTATGAGTGCACAAGGCTGTGGGGAACATCTAGATATAAACCATAACATGGAATAACTGTTATGGGAATAACAGAGAATCTTTCTCACTAACATTTCAGATTTGTTTCTATCACTGGCAAATAAAAGTTGTGTACATCATGGAGTGCCTAAAGAGAACTAATTCAGATCTGACTGAGTTTCTTAAAGAAAATTATTTGCTCCATCTCTCTTGAATTGCTTGTTATCTGTTGAGATCACTCATTTCTTGTAGACCCATGAATTTACTCTACAAGCTCTAGAAATTTGCAGTTCTATTCCTGTGATCTCCCTGACCCCATGGCCCAAGCTGCCTTCTAATAACATTTGCCTCTTGTTCACAGAGAAGTTCTCATCATTCTTATCATGTGGAGGTTTGCTTTCCTGAGTAATTTCAGGAAACAAGCTTTCTTTTGCTTCTCTTCCTAAAAGGAAGAGAAAAATCTGGGTTTCTTTCATTACCTTAATACTTTGAGGTCTAGTTCAAGAGGCAGGATTCCTTAGGACAGCAGTTTTGCTGTTAACTCCTCAGTGGAAGTAAAAGTTGTTTAGCAGAGGAGTAAAAATGTAGAAAATGTGACATCTCATTCAAGAACGGGGCAAAGTTTGGACTAATTTGTGCTCATTTGTCAGCCTGTTTCCAGTTTTATATGTGGGAGAGCAGAGGGAGAGCAGCTGATTACTGAGGAGAGGGGAGTTTCCTGTCATTCCTGACAAGCTCTTCTTTGACAGAGGCTGGAGGTCTCTGGGAAGAGATGGGGCGAGGAGCTGCCACACTATAGGGAGAAGCACAAGTCCAGCTGGGATGGCGGTAGAGGGGAGTGTCTGCCTGGCTGCACCTGGGCTGGGGCCTTTGTGGCTGGCCTTGAGAAGAGCTGTGTCTCATGAAATTAAAGTGACACTGCCCTACCTAACATTGTTTAGGTTTCATTTTTAAAAATGCTTGATTTATTAGCCAGGGCTCTTTTAATTGCAGAAAAGAGCAAACTAGCTCAAAGTGGCCTTAAGCAATATAAATAAGTCAGTCTGTTTGCTGAGAAAAGTCCAGGGCTGTTACGTTCAGGGAAGACTTATTTTTGGGGCTCAACCAGTACCACTAGGACTCTCTCACTTTCTGTCTCAGCTCTGTTTCCTTGCTAGACTTTTGCTCAGGCAGGTTGTCTCTTCATGGTGACCTCTGAGGCTCAAAGATTGCATGTTCTAGTTTCAGAGAGAAAAGAGACTGCTTCTCTTCTTATAATTCCGGTGAAGGCCTCACGATTGGCTCTCGAACCAGCCTGAGCCATGGGGATTTGCTGTCTTTGCTTAAACCACATGCGCTGGAACTCTAGAACATAAGCTCCACTGGAGTAGATATTTTTATTTAGTCAATTTTGTTCATTGCTGTATCCTCAGCACTTAGAAGCATTTCTGGCACATGATAGTGGCAAAAAAAAAAAAAAAAAATCTGTTGAATGAGTGAATGGGTGTGGGGGAAAGCTGATTTCCCCAAGAAAAATTGTGGAGCTGTTCACAGAAAAGGAGGGAACACATGCCAGGTTATAATAGATGTTTCTCCGTCAGGCATGCACAAGAGCAATGACAGCAGCAGTATTTGTTTTAGTCACACTGTTGTATCTAAACCTACACCTACTTGGAATAGTTGATTCTTTTGAGTTGAGGTTGGATCTTCGTGAATCATACTCAAAACAGTGTGATGCACAGATGTGGGGGTGGGGGTGGAATCCTTGCAGGCCCTTTCACCTGACAATAAAGGAGGGGAGCTACCCCCTGTAATAAAGATCAGCCCCCTTGGTTACATTCATTGCTCACCCATTCTGCTTATTTTGTTCCCTGTTGTGTTTCTGCCCTTGACGAGAAAGCATGGAATATAGTAGGTGATTGATAAATATTTAATGAATGAATTTATTGAGTGCTTTGTATGCCAGACTTTGTATAATGAACTGGAAATTCTGGGAATGCAAAAGAGAAAGGGAAATGCAAGTGAAAAACACAGTGAGACACCATTTCATGTCAACAAAGGGGGCTGTAATTTAAAAAAGAAGACAATAGCAAGTGTTGAAAAGGATGTAGAGAAAATGGAATCCACACCCGGCTAGTTGAGAGTGTAAAATAGTGCAGCCACTTTATAAAATGAACTGGTAGTTCGTGTGAAGAATAAACGTGTGTGTGAGTGTGGAAGTGTGTGTGTGTGTGTGTGTGCGCACACATGTATATATACGTATATATCATATCCCTTAATTGAAATGCTTGGGATTAGAAATGTTTCTGATTTCAGCATGTTTGTATGTATATATATCACAAAGTTTATTTATGTTTCATATATACCACATACATGTAGTCTGAGAGTAATTTGTATATGTTCAGTGTACCTCCATTTCAACTACAACTGGTCACATGAGGTCAGGAGTGCAATTGTCCACTGATGATATTGTGTAAGATCTGGGAACATTTAAGATTTTCTAATATTTCAGATTTTTGGATTATGGAGGGCAAAGTGTATCAGGGTAAATGGAGTTGGAGCTTTTATACTAGTGCTACCAATGAAGACACCTAGAATAAGGGCTAAGGGCTTGAGAGTAGGCACAGAACAGGTAAGAAGAGGAAACTTGAATTAGTGGGGAAACATTTTTAAGTAAAATTGACAGACTGATGAGATAACATAAGGGGCTATGCTGAGGTTTCTAAGTTGGGAATCTGGGAGAGTGGAAATGCCGTGCATTCTCAGTGAGATTCCAGCCTATGTTTAAGTAGATTTAACTTTCCCCATCTCCCTAATTTATAGAGAGGTACAGTGGTGCCTCAGTTCACGAATGTGATTCTTTTAACTTGATTCTGCAAACCAAGTTGGGCAAGAACCGAATCAAATTCAGTGGTTAGGTTCAATGTTGACCTCACGGGGAAATGTGATGTAGTTTTCATCTAGTTCAGTTTGCAAGCCAGATCATGGAGAGAATTGAGTCCATGAACCAAGGTACCACTGTATTAGACAAAATGCTCTTTGATTTAGTGTGCTCGTCATCTTTTCATCACCAAGACCAAATACCTTACCTATACAGCTTACAAGAGAAGAGATTTATTTTAGCTCACAGTTTCAGCGGCTCATTCCATGGTCAGCTGGCTCCAGGGCAGAAATGACGTGGCAGAAAGACCCATTGAAGGAAAGTTTCTCAAGCCCTCGCAATCAGGAAGCAGAGATAAACCAAGAGCCTGAGCAAGGGATATCCCCGCAAAGGTACACCCAGTGGCCCACTCCTCCAGCCAGGCTCCACATCCCAACAGCACATTCATCTATGAACATAGTGACGGGCTTATCTACTGATAATCACACTCCTGTGGTCCAGTCTCCTTCTAAAAGCCCCAGCTTTGAACCCCTGAGACCTTTAGGGGACACTTTAGATCTAAACCATAACAGACCCCCTGGGTGACAATCCATCCCCTCTTCCCTTCAGATACTCTGCAACTCAGAGGAGGCGCACCCACCACCCTGGTAGATTTCTCTGACTTTATTTCGTGTTTTCTGAGAGAAATATTCAGGGAGAGAGAGCTGTAAAATAATAGCAATCCCTAGCATAGTTTGAGCTCTTGTAATATGCCAGCCATTAGGTTAGATGTTTGACAGTCATTTCTTTGAAAAAGCCTGCAGTGAAACTCCATGAGATGTAGCTACTGTTACCTCCACTGTGCAGCAAAAAAATGGGGAGTTTAAGTAACTTGTCTGTCACATTATAGAGTTTGGTTGTATTTTTTTAGGCCTTTTGATTCTAAAGAAAATGGCTAAATATTAGAGGCTTAAATAGACGTTATGAGATTTTGTTTCATTTAATAGAAATGCAGTCAGGCATGGTAGAGCACACCTGGAATCCTAGCACTTCCTGAGGCAGGAAGATCATGAGTTTGAGTCCAGCCTAGAAAACTTAGCAAGATCTTATCTCAAATTAAAAAAATGAAAAGATCTTGTCTCAAATTAAAAGATGTAGCTCATGAGAAGGCCCTGGGTTTAATCTCTAGTACTTCAATTAAATAATACGCAAGCCTCCTCTCAAACTTGAGAAATGTTTTTTTTTCTTTAAAAAAAAAGCTTCTTTGTCCTTTCTTGTTAGTGTGCTTACTCTTTGTATCTCTGTATAAGAACATTTCTATCACTCAGACCCAGGAGGAGGCCTGGTGTGGTAGTGCAGGCCTGTAATCCCTGCACTCAGGAGGCTGAGGCAGGAGAATCACTATGAGTTTGAGGCCTACCTGGGCTACATAATCAGTTCAAGGCCACCCTGAACTACATAGTGAGACCCTGTGTGAAACACCACCTCCCTTCCAAAACAGACCTAGGAGTGAGGTGGTTAATTTGCAAGCAGCCCTGTGCTCTGTCACTTGGGTACAAAGAAATGAGGGAAGATTTATTGTTACATACTGTGCTGAACTCTCTGCAGGTTTGTTTTTTTTTTTTTTTTTTTT
>NW_022900947.1:31586268-31661447 GCF_012274545.1 Fukomys damarensis | reverse complement strand
TTGGTTCTTTATTGAACCAGGGTCTCACTATGTAGTTGAGACTGACCTGGAACTCACTATGAAGCCCAGGTTGGTCTCGAACTCACAGTGATCCTCCTGCCTCAGCCTTCCGAGTGCTGGGATTACAGGCATGTGCCACCACACCCGGCCGGCATTTTTCATTTTAATCCTAACATCAATCAAGTACTATTGGTGGACCCATTTTTCCGACAAAGGAAGCTAGAGGCCACATGTCCTAGATCACTCTGCTAGCAAGTAGCTGGGACACATCTTGAGCCTCTGTTTCTCTGAACTTGGGTTCTATGTGCTTAATTGCTTCTCATATACAGGCCCTCCTTCTGTGGCCTGGAGTTTTCTAGGACTCTGCTGACATCCATATTCTGACTTTTTTGAGCCCAGAGGACTTCTTCGCTGATATTTAAACTCCTGGAGGCCACTGTACACTTCATGGGATTAGCTTGGCTGCTTCAGTTCTAGGATAGAGCCTGTAATTTTGTCTCTACGTACTACCAGTATTCAGTATATATACATACCCACAGCACATACAGAGCTGTGTTTGCACATCTGGTTTGTATTAGAGGCTTCTCTTCCAACACAGCCTTTTTCCTGTCCTCACATTGCCATGATTTCTTAAAAATGGAGAGGGCAGTGGGATCCCCATGGCTTGTGAACCTGGCTAAATGTTTTTATCTATTGCATCCAGCATTTTTTTGTTGTTGTTGCATCCAGCATTTAACAGCTATTTGAATATTAAAATCACCTATAAATTCATATGGCATTATTTCTGAAAATATTTGTGCTTACCAAGTTAAAAAAAAATTCTTCCTAATAACATTGCTAGAATATACTACCTACAATCATAAAACAGACTTAGAATAATTTTGCATGCCTCTTAGGAATCTGGCATGTTTCTCCTTTCTCATAAAGCCATTTTGAATAAGAGTGTACAAAGAACTTTCTCTTGTATATCTACATTGCAGATACGTGTCTCAGGAAAAACTCTGGGTTTGAGGTGCAGCCTCCTCATGTCAAATGCTCCTCTTGAATGACATCGAATATAAACTGAAGTGTATGGTTTCCATAAAATGGTGGTAGTAGCAATGAAGCAGTCCGTAAAACAGTTTTTCAAAATTTAGTTGTCAGAACGTTGTTTCAAAGGAAGAAAGACATTCATTCTCTATTCCTATAAAATGAGGCCCAAGAGCTGAAGGGACTGCTGGGTAAGCAGTAATCCTTATAAACAATATTGGAAGAATGAGACCCAAAGTCTGACTACTTCAGGCTCCAGCCCTGAACTGTCTCACAGCCCATGGCGCTTCTGTTACAGATGTGGCTCTTACTTAGATGTAGACATTGCCCGGTTTCCTGGAAGCACAAGGATTCTAGAATGAGCAAGTAACTCTTACCTAAAATTTCCATACCTGTGTGTTTAACGATACAGAGATACCACTGAGATTCCAAACGGGAGGGTATTCTTGCCCTCTTCTTCTGTGGAGGCCCCACTTTTGCCTGGGGGAGGAACAGGGAGTTGTCAGAATATAGTTTCAAGAGTGTCAGACGGTGCTGTGCTTTAGTTCCTCTGCTGCTGATGTAAAAATCACCTAAGCCTCTGTGGAGGGCAAAGGATCAGATAAGAAATAAGTCATTGCTCATGGACTGAGAAATCTGAAACCTTAGGAATTCTTGCAGATGAATTTTATTTCTTTTGAGTATGAGAAACCTTTTTTTCTTCCTAGCAAGGGACATATGGAATAAATCACTGGTGGTGCAAAGGATGTTTGAGATAAATGCAACGGTCAGATAGTTTCGTAGGAGTTCTGCGGTGGCACAGAATGACTCCAAACAGCTGAGTCTGTATTTAATTCAGTGAAATCTATTCAGACTCCTTTGGGGGCTCTAGCATGTTCTTGTAGCCCAGGGCTCAGTGCTGTATTTTTAGTAAGAGTTGTATTTGTATGTGTTCTTGAGAAATTAAACCATTTCTTCAGAATTTCTGTTGAATGCAAACACTAAGCCCAGGTTCAAAAAGTTCACAAAGACATTCACAAACTCTAATAAAGGTTTGGTTTTCCAGGCGTTCACAATACAATTTCTAAACAAGGATGAGAAAATTTACCTTGGATGTATGAAACATCATTGAACAGTGTCGTTTCGGGTTAAGGAAGCTGGAGCCCCCAAGGAATTTTGATCAGTTTTGTTGTTGTTGAGAAGGAACTACAGAATAAAAATATGTCATAAATATTTGTAAAGGGTGTAATTTTCAAGGTTGTAAAAAATGAAGACCGGCAACGAGAAGGAAATACTTTTATATGAATTCAAAAGAGAAATGAATTTTTTATTCCAAGTAAAATTTCAACCCTCTGATACCAGCTTTTCTGTATGTTGACTTTTGAATACAGTGTGTTCACATTAATATCCCTTTATTTGCTTCTACTTACTGCGCGAACAAATTGTGAAATAAAGAAAATGGGTAAACGCTAGAAGAATATATGATGCCATGGAAGCATTTATTCTTTCAACTTTCTGTATAAAAATGTGGCTCACATGCTACCCTCAGTTGTTTAGTTGGCGTGAATCTAACAACCAGTTTTTTCTTTTTCCAGCTGACTCGGGTGCTGACACCTTGGCAGTGTTTATGGCCAGCAGCGGAACCACAGACATCGCAAATCGCAGCAGCCCAGTCACACCACCAAACACCCTTAATCTCCGTTCCTCTCATAATGAACTGTTGAACGCTGAAATAAAGCACTCCGATGCCAAGAACAGCACACCTCCCAAATGCAGGAAAAAATATGCACTAACTAACATCCAGGCGGCTATGGGCCTCTCAGATCCCGTGGCGCAGCCCCTGCTGGGAAATGGCTCCGCTAACATCAAGCTGGTGAAAAATGGGGAGAACCAGCTCCGGAAGGCTGCTGAGCAGGGGCAGCAAGACCCCAACAAAAACATCAGCCCTGCTGCAGTCATCAACATAACTTCTGAGAAGTTAGAGGGGAAAGAGCCCTGTGCCCAGGAGCCCTTGGGCTGTGAGATTTTACCCTCCCAGCCCAGGAGAACTAAGAGCTTCCTCAATTACTATGCAGATCTGGAAACCTCAACCCGAGAACTGGAGCAGAACCTGGGCAACTGCCAAGGAACTGAGGAAGACAAGGTCCAGCCGGGCCAGGGCCAGGCTCCTGCCATCATCGGGAATGGAGACTTGCTACTGCAGAAACCAAGCAAACCCCAGTCTAGTCCAGAAGATGGCCAGGTAGCCACCATATCATCCAGCCCGGAGACCAAGAAGGATCACCCTAAAACGGGGGCCAAAACCGACTGTGCACTCCACCGGATCCAGAACCTGGCCCCGAGTGATGAGGAGTCAAGCTGGACAACACTGTCCCATGACAGCGCCTCCCCCAGCACCCCAGATGAAGCAGGTACCCTGGGAAAGGGGACGCCTCAGGTGGCACTCTGTTTTGGTGCTTTCAGCTATCAGTCAGCAAATCTTTCCACTGACCACAAATGTCTGTAACTAGGCCTAGAGAAACAAGAGCTCCTTAGGGCAAAATTGGGCAGTTTGGATGGAAAATATCATTATTCTTCAGTTACATCTTAGATTAGTTTCACTTTGGATCATTCGTAAGTATTTTGTTCTGGTAAGCACTTCTGTGGGAGAAATAAGTCCTTGGTTAAAGTACAGTAAAACATCACTGATATAGAAACTATGCCACCAGGTGCTTAGGTAAACTATTTCTGTGTACTCTCTACAGATATCAAGTTTTATTAAATATTGATAAGACACAATTGCCAGGGCCAGGATATAACCTGATCAAGACAACCAGCTGTTTTAAAGTTAACTATTTCAAAGAACTTATTTGCTGGGCAGTGTGGTGCATACCTGTAATTCTAGCACCCTGGAAGGCAGAGGCAGGAAGACTCCAGGCTGGGCAACTTAGCAACTTAGTGAGATCCTGTCTCAAAATAAAAATTAAAAGAACTGGGGAGGTAGCTCAGTATAAAGGCCCTGTATTTAATCCTCAGTGCCACCAAAACAATAATAACAAGAAAGTTTATTTATGTTCAAGCTAATGAACAGTAAAAATGTTAGAAGACTGTTCCTTAACAGAAATTTTCCTTTTGGCTTTTACTGAGGGATATTTTATAGCCTGTTCAAGTGATACTTGAAAGTGAGAAAATTATATATCTCATAAAATATATATAGAAGTTTAAGTTTTTGACTAGCCTAATTGAGATTGGTCTTTGATACTTTTTGAGTGTATTTGCAATATCTTTATTTTCGGGGTGTTCCATTGTGTCAGAAAAGAACAGGGCCCTAAAGGTGAGCTACTTTTAATCTCATTTTCTCATTATCCTCACTCTACTGATGAGAAGATTGAAAGATGGTGAGGACTTTGCTGTACATGAGTTCTGTGTGAACAGACTCAGAAAAGTAGCCCAGCATCCACCCTTGTGGGTCCCAGGGCTGTGTTAATATGAGACACGTGTGTCAGAAATTCAGAATAGGGCCAGGGCTTTAGCTCTGTGGAGCTGCTCATGCTTCACAAGCCCAAGGTCCTGACTTTGATCCCTGGTACAAAAAAAAAAAAAAAAAAAAAAAAAAGAAAAAAAAAAAAAAAAAAAAAAAAAAAAAGGCAGAATAGATAGAAAGCAAAGGAAATAAATTTTCAACCTATAAACTAGATAAATTATAAGGAATAAACATAAGAAAAAGAAGAGAGAGTGAAGCTATTAACCTGTTTTTAAAAAGAACTGTTTCTGAGTTGCCCTGTAAGGTCCCAGTCCTTTGAGTGACAGCTGTCGTCAGCCGACTGTAGCTGGGGTGGCAGTAGGTTTTGAGATGAGTCTTTTTCATCCCCTGAGTGTCTGCCCTGCATGTCATTGGAATCATAATTATGTTTAGTAATGTCACTGAGCCCAAAACTCTGTTACCTTTTATTCATTTAGAGAATTCATATCCTGTACCTGGTGGACATTGCTCCCTGCTAGGGTGTGAATCTACATCAGCTATTCTGTGGGCCTCTTATAGCAAAAGACCACCTCTTATTTGCAGGGCCGGACACTGAGAGCTCCCTGACTTCTGGTCGTGGCAGCCTTCCTGCTGCTCTTCTAGGTGGGGATGGCCTTTTGCAGTTAAATTCTAAATGAACTGGAAGATATTAAATGAACAGTGACAGCTCCCTTGCCCCTCATCATAGCCCTTCTTCCCAAAGATCCATGCTAACTTTTTTTTTCGGGGGGGTGGTCCACAGGTATTTTCATAAAACATTTTAGGCGGGTATGCGTATTTATAATAAATATAAAAATTTATTGAAATTCTGTAAGTCATTATCTTTTAGAGGTAAAAACATATAATAAATATACAGTAATGGTGTAATAAAATACACTTGGCCCTGTGCAGCCATGGGTTAGGCCTTTGTGGATTCAGCCCAATGCTGATCAAAAAATTGCAACTGCCTTGAACATGTACAGACTTTATTTTCTTGGCATTCTCTAAATAACGTAGGGTAATATCTACTTATATAATATTTATACTGTATTAGGTATTGTAAATAACCAGAGTTATTTCAAGTATATGGGGGATATGTATAGTTTATGTACAAATACTATTCATTTTATGTCAGGAACTTAAATATCTTTGATTTGGGGTGTTCAATAAGGGTCTTGCAACCTATGCCCCTGTAGATAGCGAGGGGTGACCATATACACTAACACAACTAATAGTGTACATGGGATTTTCTCTAAAATAGTAGAGGTGGGAGGAAAATCAAAACAAAACAAAATTAATTATAATTGGCTAATTGTTAAAACTGGGTTATGGGTTCATGATGATTTGTGATTCTCTTCTCTCTAATTTTTTTATGGTTCAAGTTTTTCATAACAAAAAAGCAAGAAAAATTACTCCAAGTAGATTACTTCATGCTTTGCCTTTTTCACTTAAGAGTATATTTTATAGATTAGTGGATTTTTGCATTTCATTCCTTTTTAAGTATTTTTCATCCTCTGCTACCATGTGCCCGCTCCATGAGTTATTTAACGATTCCCTCACTGATGAATATTTAGATATTTCTGCCCATATCCCTTGTGCTTCTTGAGTGCTGGTGTCAGTAAGATCCCGTGGAGAGAGGGCAGAGTTTAATCTGCAAATGTACATCTCAGTCCACCCTCTGTGACTCCTGAAATATGCCTTTGACTTTCTCTCCAAGAAGTTGCAAATGTTGGGCACACATTTTCTCTGTGCCCTGGTATTATTTTCTGCTGGGTTTCTCCACCAAACCCAGGCAGTGTTTAGCATGTGATGTGAAATGGATTAGAGTTTTCCTGACAAGTTGGGAAGATGCATTTAGTTTTTATTCCCAAAGTTGATTTCAAAGACTTTTGCTTTCACAGTAAGGATGACAAGATGGCCCTTGATGAATCACTAGTATTGACAGTTTTGAATCACATATACTCCAAAGAACATAGGAGCTATGACTCAAGATCACATTTTTAAAAGCATGCTAGAGGCCAAATTATTAAGAATTGCAATGAAATTGTTAATAATTCAATATTGATTCTTTTGGAATCGCCTTAGATCCAGTTGTGTGTGCGTACTGAAATGAAACCTCCTCACAGTCACACTTTGGAGTTTCAAGTGGTAAACACAGCATAGAGTAGTAAATGAGAAGAGCGATTTTTCAGCATTGGTATTTCTTTTATTTCATCTTTTCAGTGAGGTGTACTGTTAGTATTTAAAATGAGCACAGTTTGAAGTAACATTGTATGTTTCATTTGTAATGGTGAAGGTACTTATTGTGTGTTTCATATAGTGTATATATAATGAACATATTAACTGTTGAAAGAAAAGAAAAAGTAAGAGTAAATATTGTTAAGGTACTGGTGTTCAGTGCCATGCCATGTCTATAACAATGTACCTTTTCCTCTTTGCTATGTGTTAAGTCAATACTTATCATAGTAGAGTATGTGTCATGATGAAATCATGGCACAGTTATCTTTTGATTGTAGCCTGTGCTTTGGGAGCCTAGAAAATTGGAATAAACTCATTTCTACCTTAGGGGCATCCTTTCCAAGTTAGAGTGCTATTTATAAAACGAAATGCATTGCCTAACCCAGAGATTGACTACTTTCTATTTCCCTTTCTTTCTGAATTGCCCCCTCTAGCTTTTCACTGACATTTTTACTAATCAGTCTTGTCTATGATATGGTGCTCCTTTTTTCTTCCTGTGTAGTCTTACCTTTGAGAAAGCAAAAGCTATTTAAAAAAAAAGGAAAGAACAAAAAAAGCATTCCACAGGAGTTCAGGAAAGTTAGAGAATGCCTTGACCCTAGTTCTAAAACAAAGTTTTCCATCATCTTGGAACTTCAGGGTGAGAACTGTGAGCCTAGTTGGGATTTTGTCCATGTACTTTTCCCTCCGGGACACTAGGCAAGCACAGTGGCTTGGATTAGTACATGCTGATCACACCTATGTGGTTCCTCTCTTATTTTTTGATAGACTTTCAAATGATGGATTATTTTGAAGCTTTTAGGGTACCAAATTATAAATTAGGTTTTATGTGGGCTTCTTAAAATTAGAGGCACAGAATGTGACACTGAGTGTGTGTGTGTGTGTGTGTGTGTGTGTGTGTGTGTGTGATCTTGCAGATGGTCTACCACTGAGCTACATTCTGTGAGCCTTAGATGAGCCTCAGTTAATAGCCATTTCAAAGTTAGGTCCAGGGCTAAAATGTGCAAAAGCGGTATTTTACACAAAATTAAGTCCAGATGGTATAGCAGTGGGTCTAATACTTCATTAAGGTAGAAAGAGGATAGGTTTTAGTCAACCTCCTGAGTTTAAATCCTAGCTCTCCACGGACAGGCAGTTCACATAAATCTACCTTTAAAGGTTAACTGAAAACATCTTCAGAGAGCTCTTAGAATGCTGAGTAGCAGATAGCAAGAATATTAGTGGTAATTAACAATGCTTTTCAGTACAGTGGTATGACAAAAGTGTTTACTTTTAATTATGAAATGCCTACATTTTAGCCTGTGATTTCAGTTAAGACTTTCTGGTCAAGGTGTGTTTCATCTTTGTATTGTCAGTCCCTGGAATATCACAGGCGAGCTTAGTAAATAAGTCATGACTAAAATCAGAGGGTATCTACATGTACCCAAACAGCCCTGATGTGTTGTGTAGTCCATTTTATCTTAAAGCTTTGTATGTGTTTGTGTGTTTGTGTGTGTGTGTTACTAGAGATTGAACCCAGGCCCCCCCACTTAAATTTTGAAACATTGTTTTGCTAAGTTGCCCAAGCTGGGCTTAAACCTGCAATCCTACTCAGCCTCCTACAGTGCTGGGATTACAGGAATGATCTTAAATCTTAATCAGTATCTGATTTGGTGTTGTCTATATATTATATAAATTAACTGATCACATTACCTCATAATAGGTGAGGTCCAATAACTAGAGTTATTATGGAAGGTACATTGAAATTCTAGGGCCTGCGTGTATCAGGTCCTGTTGTTGCTGTTTCATGCTGAAATAGCTGTGCTGGTACTTCAGCCTAGATCTCCAGACACAGTGGTCAGTATTTTTCTGAGTTATATGACTCCAAAGGCTAAATACACTAGATTTTACATCCTTTTCAGTTGGATGGGTGTGGTAGTTAATGTTGAAAATCCAAATGGTGGAAATCCAGATATTTTCCAGGATCTTTCCATGCTTGTAATCAACTGATACTGAACTTGAATGTGGTCTCCTCTGTGAAACATTTCTAGACCCAGGTGTAGAAAGTCCTTTCTCTGTACCCCAAAGAAGTGTTCTCAAATGTATTATCATACTTCTCTCATTGGTCTGCTGTCTACTCACACATTTCCATTTAGATCAGAGCTCCATGAAAGTAAGAGGCAGGCCCATACATCAAGAGATGTATAGGAATCTCCTCATGTTGCAAGTGGCTTGCAGTCACGAGTCCCATCAGTGTCACCTTTTGCTAGTTGGGTGGGCAGAGCTGGATCATGATCATTGTACATGCTCTCAGATATTTACCATGTTACTACGCCTATAAAAGTAAAAAATTAAAACATGGCCTGTATAAAATAACTGTTTAGAACACTCAGGAGGGGTGATTTTAAAATTTATATTCTAGTCTCCTGGGAGAGTTGAAGAATTAGGGCCAGGAATTCAGTCTACCACAAATATTTTTTGTATCTGAATCTATAGTTCTATAAATTGGTTCCCTTCATATTTTGCCTTGATTTGCAGGTTGCAGATTAATCCATGTTGGCTGTAGAGTTTGAGTCCTTTGATGTCTTAAATTGATTGGTTTCCAGTCCTGAGGCAAGCAAAGTGCAACTCTTCTCCCAGCCCAGTAGTTGATGAGGGCAAAAGCTAAGACACAAACCTAATTATGTCAGCGTGACTGGCAAGACTTATTTTGGGCTTTACTTAGCTTAAGAGTATTAGGGCTTCAGATAAGTTTGTTTTTTGAAATCTCTTCCAAATGTTCATTTTTATCTCAGAATAGCTTTTGGTAATTCAACTATAAATAATTTCACTTCTTTTGTCTTAAAAATTCTAGAATATAAGAAAGGTTCAGTTTTCAGCATATTTGCCCTGCTATATTAGTTTTAATGTTTCAAGCATTTTGAGTGATTCACTAATCTTCCTGTCATGTTGCCTCCATGGGGTTCCATGATGTGACAGGAAGAACTCAATGCAGATATGTGGTGTTTCCAAAATAGTTGGGACACATTGTGTTCTCGGGTAGACATGTGTTTTCAAATTATAGTGGACCCTCGAGTTATGACCAGGCTGACATCTGAACAACTAGGATTATGACTAGAATTTTGGTTTTAACTTGTAACCAAAGCCTCCAGTTATGAACCGAATGTCGGCCACTTGTACTTCTAGATGGTCTCAGATACAGATTTAGCCCTTAAAGAGTCTGGAAGGAACATTACAAAGTCCTGTCCTGTGTGGGATTAACTGAGAAATCCTGGGCCAGTGTCTCCCTAAGGAACCTGAGATCTGCCTGTATACAAGAGAGAGACTTTGAAGGCTGTGTAGAAGATTTTTGAGCCTTCCCTTGACTGACGAGTAACAACCAGTCCTTAGGAACAAATTAAGTTTGTAAGTCAAGGGTCCACTGTAGATTTTAGTGCCCTGGGGGGTAAAAATATGTATTCAATATTTATCTTACCCTGTAAACCCAAGGAAGAAAAAATTTTGTTCAATTTAGGGTTTTGGGAAAGTTCTATTCCAGTGAATGTTTAAGAAGATTTTAGAGGGTATGATAGTGCATGTCTATTATCCCAGCACTCTGAAAGGCCCTGAGGCAGGAAGATCAAAATTTAAAGTGCATGCAGCCTGGACAACTCAGTGAAATTCTGTCTCTCAAAAAAAAAAAAAAAAAAAAAAGTTTTGGGTTGCCTTTCATTATAAAGAGATTGGAGTGAGTACCACAAGATGAATGGTGGCAAAAGTCTAGCAGTCTGCGATTGTGCACAGGACAGCAGATGTATTTGAAGTGGACCCAGGAAAGGGCCAAAAGAGCCTAGAGCACTATGAGTAAAACAAGGCAGAAAAGCTTGATGAAGATATAGGAAAGCTAACATTTCCCAGCCCTGAAGGATGGGATAGTTCAGAAACTTGACATGTGGAAATGGGTCACTCCTTTTGAGCAGAGATTAAGAAGAGACAGTGTAACAGTCAGCTTTTTATTACTAAAGTAAAATAGCAGAGGCAGACTACTTTATAATGAAGTGAGGTTTATTTTTGCTAATTGTTCTGAATGTGCAAAGTATAGGGCAGAGTCTGGTGATGGCCTTCTTGCTGCCAGAGTCTTGAGGCAATGCAGGACATCCTATGACAACAGACATGTGTCTGTGTCTGTCTCTCTGTCTGGTACTTCCTTCTTTCCACCAAGATTCAATCATGGGGACCCACCTTTTTGCCTTTACTTAATGACTTTCTGAAGACCCCATAATTAAACACTGAGTTGAAATAAATTTCTGCCCTTTTAATACTGTTAACATGTGACTAAGGGAATTAAACTACAGTATGACTTCAGGGGGACAAACCATAGCCAAACTGTAGCAGACAGAAGTATTGGTAATAGTCATGTTCTTTTCTCAGTTTAAGAGACATTTAGTACTTGCCAAACTTATAAAGTTATGCAGAATAGCGATGAAAAATATGTGACTTAACACGGCAGCATGATGCTGTGAAAGCTTCTGAGATGGATAGCGCAGGAGAGCGCACAGGCAGCGTGTGCTTTGCTGCCTCTTTCCCTTACAGTTCTGTAGCCTGTGTGGCCTTTTCTCAGTCCGCCTGTCATATATCTGCTATCGCATGTACACTCACAGGCTGCTTGAGTGCTGCCTCTCACCTTGCCATGCTCACTTTTTTGTTCTCTGAAGGGAAGTACCTAGTCTACTTAATGATGAAAAGCAACCTTGAAGAATGCTTTGTTCATTAGACAATGTTTTAGAAAATATTGCATTGGGTGCTGGCTGATGCTTAGAAATTGAGAAATTTTACACAAAGTGATGGTTCTCTTGACCCTCTTATAAATTCAGAAATCTCATTACTGTGAGCCCAAATGCTAGAGACAAGAGTCTCTTGTTAGATCAGTCCAGCTTCTCTTGCTCCTGCCACTGAGCTCATGATTGGTCCCCTGTTCCAACTATCGATGGACCCATTATGTACACAGGGGACTGCTATGGCAGAAAGAACTAGCTAATGTTGATCTTCCTTTTACAGCTGCGTGCAAGCTAATGCTACAGTGACAACACCCTTGGATCTACAAACTTCTTTTAATCATTGTCATCCTAGTCTCAGTCTTAGGCCTTCTGGTAGAATTGTAAAGTGTGACATGAACTGTTAAGCAAAACATGCTTGAAATTTACAAAGACATCTTTAGATGACTTCTCAGAGTTCTCCATCTGTTATTCTGGTTAGAAGAAGGAAAACATTAGCTTTTTCAAAGCTAAGATGTGGGTGGTTCATAAAGTTTGTGCCTTAAGGCTGTCTCAGTTAATATGCCCAGTTCACTTTCATAAATGTAACAGTAAATAAGAAACGGGATGCTAGGGACTTTTTTTTTTCTTTCTCACAAACCCAGGCCTTATGTATGCTAAACACACTCTTACCACTGAAGCATATGAACTATATATCCATCCCCAACCCTACACACACACACACACACACACACACACATTTCTTACCTTATTAGAATCTTTGGATGCAGAGCATTGAAATAAAAGCCTATATTTGTATAGGTTTGACTGGAATAATCAAATTCTGTTAGAGAATCATGTGATTAGCATTCCATGTGGAATGGTCAGAACGTGAGAGAATGAGAAGACCCAACTGTTGGTGTTGAAACCTAAGAGGACAGCTGGTATTTACTGAGTGTGAACTTTTGTTTTTTTTCTTTCTTTTAGTTTAGCTTTCTATAGATTGTACTTGAATATAGATGAATCACATCCTCACAAGAATTTTTTTTTGTGTCATTAGAGACATTATTAGCTGATATTTTTCTCCCTCAGTGTTATTTGATGAATTTTTCAATTTCACTGAGTTGGTTGGTACATCTGGGTTTGTTTTAAAGGTAGATCCCCTCTTACAAGGCTTGTTTGGGAAGCTGATTTTAGTCTGTTTGTTACCAGGATTTTTTTTTTCTCATACACTTAATTGTATTTGTGATGGATGGTTAAGCTATACAAGATACCTGGGTCAGGGAAACCTATTTAATCCTTAATAGACATACAGAATGTCATAACAGAAGCTTTTACAACCTTTCCTTGGTGTGTTCTAGGGCAGTGACAGCAAACCTTTCAGAGCTTTCAATGATAGCAAAGAGCCTGCTGGGGAACATGTGCCACAGGTTGATGTCCACTGTTCTTGTAGAATATGTGGTCAGAGTTCCATGTGGAATTTGATAGAAAGTGAGAGGTCTGCAGTGACCCCCAACTCCACACTATTGGGAAGGGATTGATGGGCGATAGAGCAGAGGAAGTTGAGCTGAAGGCTGGGGATTCTAGTACTTGCTCACAGAAGCTGCTAGAAACACTTCACAGTGCTGGGCTAACTCTTCTTCCAGTTACTATTTGGTTTTCCTAGAGAGGGCCCTTTGACCAACATTCCTGTTTATCTTGTACTCACTGGGGGAAAGTGAGATATCCCATGATCTTCTGTACTTCCCTTCTTTTCCCAGAACAAGCACCAGCCTCCTGGAGGATTTCAGAGTAGTTTTCATCTTTTAATGACCGTCTTATCCCTGTGTCATGTGTTAATTTTTCTTCCATGTGCCATGCAACAAGGACCCTGAGCAAAGCATTTTCACTTGAGTCCTTGTATCTTTAAATGGAGGATATTGGATTGGTTAAAATCCAATCTGTGTGCTTTTAATCGAGATGATAGGTTAGCCTTATGCTGTTGACATATATTCAATCATCACATGCTGACTGAGCTCCTAATATGTGCAAGGAACTGAGCTCTGCTCTGGAAAAGATTGAGGTACGATCTTTGCAGAAAAGAGCTCACAGCCTCCTTCCTTAAGATCTTCTAAATCCTTTTAACTCTCTTGCAGCTTTCCCTCTTTTAGGGGTTTAAAGTCAGAGGTCCTGCCTCATTCCCACTCCATCACTTTCTTACCTCTGTGCTCCAGGTTTCTTATCATTTGTTATTTCTTTATGTTAAAAACTTCAAATCTTTTTAATTCATGGTTTAATGGAAGGTGATTGGTTTCTGTTATCTACTTCTATCTGTAGTATATCTCAGTAAATTATTTTGATAGAAGTAGATGAAGAAAATCCTATCAGCCCCATATAGGCATGTGGGTGAAAAGAGAGGAATATTTTAGCAGCCTTTTAGGTAACTGCACATCTTTTATGTTAAGGATACTTCAAAACTACATGATTGCTAGTTTCTTAAAGGTTAGCTACAGTGTAGAATCTGAAACCATAATAATAAACTTTCTTGTAGTCTTTTATATCAAAATCTACTGGGCTATAAATAAGACACACATGTGTAAGTACCAAATAGTTTCTCTGGTGTGAAAAACTAAAAGGTTAAATAAGATCCAAATTGTATAATTGACAATGTGAAATAGGAAGAAAAGGGCTAAAGGTGTAGAAGAAGTGGGAAGGGTAGGGGAAAGGAAATAAGGAAAAAGAAAAAATATGAGAAAAAAAATGGAAACAAAGTTTTTGTAAATAGGGAAGTGGGGGGTGAAAGAGAGCAGGGGTATGGGGGAAAAATGAGAAACAAGACCAGTCATGTAAAGGTACAAGATCCCAGTGATGAATGTAACTGTACTGTATACCTAAAATGTACCAAAAAACTTGAGAAAAAATAATCTACTGGGCTGTCATACATTTTGAATGGGTGCTTATCCGTAGATGATTTTGTAACATCATGTATTGGTTATTTAGTAAATATTTATTCATTGAGCAATGAAGCTCTTCCAAGCATTGATACATATCATTATATACTATGAGAACATTACATCTGCTAGTCTAACCAGCTCATCAGAATAGTCTACTGAGAAGCTGTCAAGCTCAGAGTGGCAGTGACAAGTTTTCTCAAATTCTGATGTTTGCCTTCCGCTTGAATTTTATCACTGGTGACAAATGGTGTCATTTTTATAAATGACAGACACACCTTGTTCATTTTGAGAAAATGTCTGTGCCGTACCCAAATATGAATGACCATAGTTTACCTGTGACTTGTTTTTTTTTAGTGAGAGGTTGTCCATGACAAAGCGGCTAGTTCAGCTGGCAACTACAGTCTCTTGGGCCTTTGTGTGAAATGACGATTCTCCTTCAGTGTGCAGTAGAATTTCTGCTTGTGCACCTTCACCTGAAAGGTGTATGTACACCTAGCCAGGTGTGGGTGGCACACACTTGACCAATTTAGTTCCTTCCCAAGACCCTGTCTCAAAATGAAGAATAAAGGGTTGGTTATGTAGTTTAGTGTGAAAGCTCTTGGTCTGATCTCCAGGATCAGGGGGTTGATGGCACAAAAAGATACTCGCTTACAGTTTGAAATTTTATAAAACCAATAATTTGAACTGCTTTATCAAGGACATTCTCACTGGAAGTATGTGGATTGGACATATCATAACGACTCATATTTTGTGGTACTGTCAAGCTCCATGTTGAGATAATCATCAATTTATGCCATTTTTTTGTGTCCCATCACTTACGTGTCAAACTAATGAAAAGGGCCATTAAGAAGGCCCTAGGATTGTAAAATAACCTCAACCTCAGACCCACCCTTTTTGGGAACTTCTGCTGTAAGGATCAGCACTTTCAGAAATTTGATTGGAGAAGACTCTGTGGAGGATAGTAATTGTGAGTGAGGAAATCAGATAGGTAGATGAAAGCCAGACTGGAGAATTCTAATACTCATCTATGAACTTACCCTTGTGAATGGAAGATGGTTGATGCTTATAAGAAAAAATTGTTGTTGTTTTTTTAAAAATTTGTTTGTTTTGTGTTACTGAGGATTGAGCCCAGGGCCTCTTGCATAGTAAGTAAATGCTCCAACACCGAGCTGTGCCTGTAGCCCTAAGCCACCATCTGTAAGGTGGAATTCACAGAAGGTGTATCTGATGTTGTTGGCCCAAATATTGGTAAGGCAAAGGAGGCAGGCAAGAGAGTCTTACACCCTCAGAAGTTTGAGATGAGGACTGGACAAGACTGGAAGTTTTAAAAAGAGAGTGGACTGGAGGAAAAGACAAATCTGTAGGATTTAGTGACTGATTGGATGTGACTAAGGAGGGGGAGAGTAAAATCAAAGATAACACATTTTCCATTTAAGGTAAGAGAATGCTGGCTATCAGAAATGGTGAAGTTGAGAGGAGGTGGGAATAGCCAGGAGTTATGTCCTTATGACTGTTAACAGAAGAGTGAGGGAAATTCAGACTCTGTTGCTCAAAACCAAGTTTTCTGCCATGTCTAGGACTTGTGTATGTCTTTGGTGGTGTGTCTTGCTGTTTTAACCATACTTGGACTTAGGAGATCAGATAAGGTGTTGGTGGGAATATGGTTGTTTATTATTAGAGTTGCCTTTAAAAAAATGTGAAATAGTTACAGTGGTTTGATCAGTCAGTCCTTTTTTCACACTTAAAAATTTTTTTTGTTGTTGTTTGTGTTTTGGTGCCAGGGATTGAACTCAGGACCTTGCGCTTGCGAGGCAGCCGCAGTGCCACTGAGCTAAATCCTCAGCCCTCCCACTTAAAATTTTAAGCTTAATTTAACCACATTTCTAGAAAAGTGGCTAAATCGCATTCTCAGTGATTGAGCTGTCAGACAGTGATGACACATCTTACTTCTTTATTTTAACTTTTGGTAGTAAAACAGAGGAACAACAAATAGAAAGACAGCATGCTGTATACTCCCAAGTTGATGTTGAGGGGCTCAGCCAGGCAACACATCCAACAGGTTTTACCAGGTTGCATTTGTAATCTTGTTGAAATTGCTGTGGACAGGTTCTAAAACTGGGATTTAGAAGAATACTCATTTCTTAGGGATACATTCATTAGTCCAGTTTTTGCAACTGAAATACAAAAGCGAAAATACCTATTTATCAATTTGTAAGGAGAATAAATCACTTTCTTAGGTCTTAGAAAATTTGGCACTATCTGGCCAGTACATACTCTTAACGTTAATAGAATATTCCCCAGCTAGAAATAATCACAGATCTGCATGGAAAACCCAGGCATCAGCAGGTGATCACTCAGGGATCACTCAGGGTAGTAAAGATCTCAGCAAAGGGGGAGAAGATGAGTTGAATGTTTAAATGGCAATGAGGATAGTCTGATGTATCTCGCCCTTCTTTCCTTTAGGCAATGCTGCCAAGGACCTAGTGTCATTGAAATTTGTTAGCCAGGTTGCCTCTTCTTCAGAAAAGAGGCTGGATTCCTTTAAGGTGCCACATTGCCCTATGATATTATAGCAGCTCTGTCAGGAGCTTTCTGGACATTTAAGAGGCTTGGATCCAGTAGGCTATGGAAATGCTGAGCTGTTTGCTAAATCCTCCTCCTTTCTCTTCCTCTCTTCCTCCCATCCATCCATCCATCCATCCATCTGGTTATAGCACAAGTACCTTTCATTTTGGCACTTTCTCACTCAAAAAAAAGAACACTTTTCAGGTTGTACACCTGCTACAACTGGAATGTTCCCATGACGTTGGGCAGCAACAACACAGAGTTACCAGTTTTAAGCTAAGTATTATTGTTTGAATCATTTTTTAAATTGGGTAAATAAATGTGTATTTAGTGTTCATGATAGAAAATCTCTTAACTACATTCCAGTGATAAAGTGAGAAAAGAGTGACTTTGAGTCAAATACTGGGATTTTGAATTTTGTATCTGCTGCTTAGTTGCGATGTGACCTTAGGCAAGTTATTAAGTATCTCCGGGTCTCAGTTTTTCAGATTTTTAAAAATAGGCTCATATTACCTTCTTCAGAAGATTCTCATGATGACTGAATAAGCTAATAATGCATGAAAGTATGCTTGCCAAAATGTGTGCAAAGTGTGTGTTTATGCTTGTACATGTGTATATATGTATGTTTGTAAAGTATGTTCCTGGTATATGGTGGAGCCAGTCGTCTTTCTTTCCCTACTTTCATTTTATGTTGTTTCCTAAAAAATTTAGTGACGTTCATTGGCGAACCCTTTGATTTGGTATTGACATTGGTCTAAGTCAGTGGTGGTGAACCTGTGGTGTGTATGCCACAGGCAGGCTGTTGTATCATTGAAAGCTCTAAAAGGTTCTCCACCACTGGTCTAAGGTATTACTTTAGAGCCAACAGAATGGGATTTGCATTAAAGTAGATTTGATAGATCTCTCTCCTAGCACCTGCTGACCACTGGTATAGGAGGGAGGCCAAAGATGGTAGATAAATAGGTTATTGGTCACAAGAAGAAAAAAATTGTGATTGCCCTTGGCCATAGATTCAGCATGACTGTTCTCACTCAGAGTATACATTATAATTTTCTGGAGAACTTTAAAAAAATTATCTGTGCTTAGATATTCCCACCATAGACTCTGCTTTGACTGGTTTGTGACTATAGCACTATATTTTTTGAAGCTTTGATATTATTCATGAAAGCTCTCCATATCTCCCCCTTATGGTGTTGAAGTTGTGAATCATTCATTAACCTCTCAGAAATTCCCTTTCTTCATTGTAAAATGCTGACAGTACTCACTTTAAGGGAGTGGCAATGGTAGCTATTTTTTGAATGCCTACTGTGTGTTAGATTCTGTCCAAGCACGATGGAATTAACCCTTGCCACAATGCTACCAGATAAAGGGGGCTTTTTAAAAAGTTTATGTTTTAAAGAGATAAGGTTGGTGAGGTTTAGAAAGCCCTAGGAATCAAAGCTAATGCTATTGTATAGCTAAGTGACCGAAAGGATCAGGATTCATGCTGGGTCTGTCTCATTTTTCAGCATTTCTGAGAGTGTGAAGGGAGAAGAGTAAGGCAAGAGAGTCTGCCTGTATTTCTGGGACTCCAGCCATCTTTTGGACCCTTCTTTGATGGCATAGTTTTAGCATTTTGTATGTGTTCCTTGATGGTGTTGGCTCGTCCTTCCTCCTTCTCCTCCTACTCATCATCTTTTTCTTCTTTTCCAATTGGACCATCCACTGAAGATCACTTTGAGGCCAGAATTTGCTTTTCCTGAGTCCCCAGTGATTGTTATCTTTGGTGCCATTGACTTAGGAAGCCAGGTTGCATGCTGTGAATGTAGCACCTGTGACACCGTCCCTCGGAGCACACACATTTCCCCCTTCTGATGACGCTCTGGTGACACTGATCACCCCAAAGTGCACATGACAGACATCAAGATCCAGTGGGTTTCATCTGTAAGTTACTATAAATTGTTCATTGGAACACAGTAAAGAATAAATAAGCAAATTAACGAAGTTGATGTGTAGCTAGTTTGAAAAACTGACACATTTGGGATGGCCTTGGGAAAAAATGTACTTTCTGTTCTACACAAGGGAAATTAAGAACTCTTATGTTTATTGATTTCCACTATGCTCATCTGCACATTGTTTTTATAAAAAGCTAAGTGGTTATGGTGAGCCATAATTTTTAGAAGCATAGATTTTTTTAGATGCAGAGATTTTGATTTTGCTTCCAGGAAATGTACCCTTCCTGCAGAGAAGCATCTACTTGTGGAAGGCATTTTTTTTTTATTATATCCACAGTAATAAAAGTTTGTACATCAACAGGTAGTTGAGCGGGGAAAAGCGTCTTCTCCAAGCTTTGCTTTCCCTCTGCCTTGAGCCGCTGAAAAGAAAGTATAGAAGGAGGCAAAGGCTTGTGGATGGCTGTCTCCTTTGAGACTCCAAGACAAGTACTCCCGATCACCTAACTGTTCATACTGTGCATCTATAAATAAAGGAGAGAAGTGGGAGGTACATTACTAACTTTATCACACTGGAAATATATTTGTCCCTTACCCACTACATGAACCTTTAAAACTCCAGGAAAAATAAAAAGACTGGGTAGCCAAAGAAAATTCCTTATTTAGCATCCCCTACAATATTAATTGTAAGTTTGTCATTTCAAAACAAAAGGATGGGGTTGTTCAGAAGAACTAAGCTTTAGTTCCCTTGAATTCAACGCAATATAGGTATCAAAATCAGAGCTTTCAGCATAAGTGCAGTGGGAATAACATCTTGAGGCTGGTCTGGTTCTGCAGCCGTTTTGTGTGTGTGTGTGTGTGTGTGTGTGTGTGTGTGTGTGTGTCTGTCTGTCTGTTCGTCTGTCTGAAATATGGCTTTGAAACCCTTATGTCATAAGTGGCTTTGAATTATCCTTGGAGCCCAGTCACTTAGTCATGGTGACCATTTGTTTCTCACCCGCCACATAAACACTCTGTTCTCATCCATTATTTTACTCGTTTTTCAAAATAATCCTGCATGTGAATATTCCTATTTTTCAGACAAGGAAACTGAGGTTTGGATTTATTTTATTTGATGAACAGTAATGTCTGAATGTAAGGTTTCATTGTAATGGAGTAGAAAGAGATAGAATCATAGCATTTGGAGGGACCTCAGATTTTATCTATTGTATTTTCCCTTCTGTTGCATCATGGAGAGGTGGTCATTCAGAAAATGCTTAGGATGAATTCTAGCTGACAGAATGATTCACAGCTTAGAGTCATAGAAGCAGGGGCAGTTATTGGTGTGGTGGTACAAATCTACTAATATACTTGTACTTTTTCCATTTGGTAAGTTATCAACCAGAAGCACTATGGGAATTCTCCTGTCCTATTTAAGAGGGGAGCTAGGCACACTAACTCACTTCCAGTCCTTCATTTTGCAGGAAAGATAACTAATTTTTAAAACATTTTAAAGAGGTAATCATTGGATTGAAATGTCAGATCTAAAAAAGTCTTCTGAAATATTAAACAGACTATCTTATCATTTAGGGCACAAAAATCAATACCCAAAGAGACAAGGCACATTAAAACAAAGAACAGGTACTGTGTAATTTGTAGTCAAACTATCATAGTTTCCTGGTGAGGACTTTGTAACTTTATATTTAAAAAGTTCTAAACTGAGCAAGCAGACAACTTTTTGCAATTATATTGCCAGATTCTAAAGTATGTTGGGTCCCTGGCAAACTCCAAGTCAGTCACTTAAACTTTGACAGAAAATCAAATATCTGAATAATAAAAATACATAAATGTATTATTTTGATATATATACTTGGTGTCATATTACTTAACTTTTGAGCTTTTGAAGAGTAAAATGGAAAACTGGGAAAAGAGTTAAAATGTTTACCTAACAATTCTCTTAAGAGTAATAATTTCTTAGGAGACATTAATTTTACTCCTATACCATGCAAAAAAGTTTTCTCAGTCATTTTGGCTGATGTGAATTTTGGCTTTGCTTTAAATTATTGATTACAGTTAAAAGGGGAGGGCCTTTCTGATGAGAATAGCACTCTCTTTAATAGCCTTTCACAAAATCAATTTCCACCATGCTGCCCTGCTCCTTAGGGGGTATTGATGGTTAAGAGGCTTGGGAAGAATTTTTATCTCCTAAATTTAATCTTAATAATTTCTGATTATTAGTCTTTTCTGCCCTCCATGTTTGTGCAAACACTTTAAAGATCTTTTTTTTTTTTTTTTTAATCGTTTCTTTGGTGCTTGGAAGAGGGATGTGTGAAGTATTTTGGTGTTTAAGTGGCACTCGTGGGTGATGGATTAACACAATAGATCTGTGGTCCAGATGCCTCTTGTTTCCAGATATTGTCTCTTGAATGGAATGAGGCAGACCATGGATCAGTGTCTTTCAAACCAGAGGCAGTTCAGTGGTGCATGCACCTTTCTGAGCTTTGTCCAGCTTATGCAGCCAGGGAGGTGTTAAGACCATTTACATGTGGAGCTTTTAGCAGGGTGGTATCCAGGCAATGTGTATGGAAGAGTTAGTTGTATTCTCCCACACAAAAATCTGATTCTAGTTGGGCTAATTAACTAAATTCTTGTTAACACATGAAGCTGTTGGCCTTGCTTAGAAGGAACAGGGCGCTGATCTGGGGATCCCATAAAGAGGGCTAGGCACCTGCTGAGAACTGTAGCTCAGAACCCAGAGGATGCTGGTGGCAGCGGAGTTGAGAGGGGAGTGTGCAGTCACAGCAAGAGATCGTAAGTAGTCCATCATGGGCAGTATTTACTGTTTCTATCTTGCTTCTGGATTTCTTTGAAAGTCTTTTTTTTTAACCTTGTTTTGTTAGCTTGGTAGGGGAATCATAATTAGAACCAGCAAGTAGTTTTGAGTTGATGTGTAGTAACTTCAAGAGATGGCCTCAAAATTCAAGTTTTTGCCTTTTCTGTGGTCCAGGAGTTGAAGTTTGGAAATTGTGACCCTAGTGGTTGGAGGTTTTCCTACTAGAATCTATTACAGAACTTCAGTTTTCTCCTTCATGTGTCACTGATTTCTTTTCAAGGACAATTTATTAAATTACTCAAGCAGAAAAAGTCTATACTCAAGTTAATGTGCATCAGCAATTCTAGTCATATACTTTCATTCCAGGTAAAGTGCCTCTTTTACCATAATGAAATATAAACTGGACCTGATATATAAAAAGACTTATAATCAGTATTAGTGACTTTCTTTTCACACAGTTTGACTTATATCTGAAAATGTCACTTTGCTCAACTTTCCAGAAATTACTGATATTCCTTGCTCAACTTTACTCAGATTAGTTAGCTTTATGGCATTATATTTTTATTGTTTTAATACTTAGAGATTTAATGTGGCAAAATTGCAGTGTAATGAAAAGAATAATACTTTATTTTCAGTATATCTGGTAAGAAATCTGCTTCTAATAATAGCTAACATTGTCCTGATTTTTGTCTTTTTTTATGTTTGTGGGTTAGTCAATTAATGTATTGAACATGAAATTCAATATAGCTGAAGTGGTTTTACAAGATAATGAAATCAATACTAACCTGAAAAGACCGGTCTTGGTCACAGCTGCCTCCCAGTTACTGTTGGTACCTTTGTAGGTCCTGGGATCTTTGTAATAAACTTCTGAAAAATTCTACTTTTCTCCTAAGAGTAATACTGCTGTTATGGGCCTTAGTTAACTCAGTACCATATGACTTCTTCCATAAGACACCAGTCTATTAGATTGGGCTGCCACTACTATGACCTTCTTTTACCTTACCTGCCTGCTTCTCCATAGGCCCTACCCACACATATAGCCACAGTCCCTGGCACTCAGGGAAGGGCTTTAACGTGATTTTTAAAGGAACACAGGTTAGCCTATAGAAGTAGTGTGGTCGGAAATTGAGTGAAGTTGTTGAATGTTTTAAGTCAGATTCTGCTGTGTTGCTTGCTCTGTGTGTGAGAGAGGCACAATCTCAAATGAAAATGTGACCGCTTCAGGGGAAGAGTTATGTGGCTGCAGTAGAGCAAGCCGGGACACCTACACATCATCTTCACGGTGTCATTGTAGGGAGAAGAGACCACACAGGAAGCCAGCATGAACTGATTTAGACCTTTTTGAAATGAAAAATTTTTTTCCTAATGTGTTTACATGTTGCTGTCACTATAAAGTCATTTTTTGTTCAGTGCTTAGTTATCTGTACTAATGGAGGATAATACTTGTACGGAAAATGGAGTGACATTGTTTCATTTTCAGCTTCTTGATCAAGGTCAATAGGTTTTACATTCCGGAGTCTAAGTCTCTTATTTGGTAGCCAGGGCACTATAGATGTTGTAGCCTCACCCATAAAAGATGGGATTGACCAAGGTAGATTGTTGGTTTACATATTTTAGTGTACAGAGATTCAGTGTGTTAGTGTACATCCCCTGGGCCTCATCTCATAGAAGTTTATATCTAGATGTTCCCCTAAAATCTCATGTGATCATAGGCGGAGCTTATTAGAGGGTGATGGATTATAGGGGCTCATAGCAGACTTGCTGTTAGGTTGTGGGTTCTGGTCTGAAGAGGGGGGGTCACTGGGGCTGTGGCTTAGAAGAGTCGACCTCCCTACCCAGTTCCTACCTCACACTGCTTCCCCACTGCCAATGCCAAAAGCAGCTGCTGCCTCTGCCATGCTCCTGTGCCATGCTGTTCTGCCCTGGAGCCAGCTGACTGTGGCTTGAAACCAAAATAAACCTTTTCTCCTTTAAATCTGGGTGTTGGGTATTATGTCTCAGCGACTAGGGAAGTGATGAAGACAGTCCTTGATGGCCCCAGGAGTCTCCCTTGTTACCAAGAATCCCTAGTGTATGTGATGCAGGGGATCCTTCCATCTCTTAGTCATGAACAGACTCGGGGCTGGATAAACAAGAAAAAGCATTAGCATAGAAAGTCGTAGATTTGAACATTTCCTACAGCCTTTGTCGGTTCTTGTTCCCAAAGCCACATGACTTGAATTCCATATTGTGCCCAGTTGCAGCCATTAAACTGTGAGAGCACAAGCATAGTCTATTGGATTGCACGAAATGGTGAAGAGATTCGCTTAATCATAGGGCTGTAATTTCTTCTGTTTCTGAAACTACCCCAAACTTTCTCCTTCTTGGTACTCTGCCTCTGGTTGCACACTCTGCCCTGCCCCTCATGGATCTTAGGTGGATATTCTTGTTTTTGCCCTTACCACAGCATGTCAACTATTGTTCTCTGATGCGGGGGTTGTAGAAGAACAAATTAATTCAGAACTGAAGCAGAAGAATCAGGAGACAAAAGTGCTTTCCAGGAGACTGTGGCCTGGAAAATACTTGAGAAAGGCTCAGCAAGTGGGGACTATAGGGAAATAGCCCCTGGTTTTGTCCCCCAAATTCTAGGTGTCTTATGTCAGCTTTCTGTTGCTGCATAACAAATTATCAAGGAGTAGAGTCATAAAATGACATTCATAGTTTTCGAGCATCAGGATTCCAAGGATGGAGTAGCTGGGTCCTGTGCAGACCTCACCAGGCCAAGTCAGGGTGCTAGCCAGGGATCATCTGAGGCTTTCAGTCTTCATACTTGGGGTTGGCACAGTTTGTTTCCTTAGGGTTATGTGACCAGTGTCCCAGTTTTCTTGCTTTTGGTCAGCTCCTAGAGGCTGCCACTGTTGACACTTTGTGGGCTTCTCCTTTTACTAAACAGGGCAGCTTGCATCTTTAAGCCCCTTTGGGGCTTGCCTGGTTAGATCAGGCCCACCCAGGATCATCTCTCTTTTTGTGAACTCAAAGGCAACTGATTAGGGGCCCTGATTAATTATGCAAAATCCCTTCATCTTACAATGTAACATAATCACAGGATGATATTCTTAAGTAATGCCCATACTCAAGAGCTATTCAGAACATGTACATCAGGAGGCAGTAATCTAAGGGCTGTCTTAGAATTCTGCCTCCTATATGTCCGAAGTTGTATATTGTATGTTGAACATCAGATCTGTATTTTTAATTGGATAGAAACTCTATACAAATGTTAATATTGATTTTTGGAGCTGTCTAGTTAATTGTGTACATTCTAACCTGAACCTTTTTGAGAAATGTTGTTAAACAGAATGTAGTATTTTGCCTTTCCTTCTAGAAATTAAAACCAATGAGTGCTAGAAACCATGTAGCTCATCTGGTGACCACACTCACAGTGCAGGTGGAAAACCATCCCAGTGGAAGATTACCCAAGGTCACAGAGCAGAGAAATACTGGGAATGTCCTGGTTCTTTGCTAGGGTCTTTCTGTCCTTTATCTTCCTATCTCTTAATTAAGAAAAAAATGGCCTAAGTACTCTGCATTTATAAGTCTAGAGCTTGTTAACTTTAATGAACAATTTTCTTTGTACCCCATTATTGTCTTGAATCAGAACATTTTTCTTGTAATGTATGTATGAGTTAGTTACTAAGTGAAATGGAATCTTGGCTAAAATGAGCTTTTTGTTTTTTATTTGCAAGCATAAAATCTTAATAATTTTCATGGTGACTCACACAGTCAAAGACTTGTAGAGTCAAGGATAGGGATAGGAACCAAAGAGTTCATTTGATTCAACTGCCCTCAAAACAAAACAAAACAAAAAACCCTTTTGACAGTTGACAGTTGGGTTGATGCCATTAAATAATTTCCATACTTTTTTCCCCAAGAAGGATATTTAGCAATGCTTGATAGCTTAAAAAAATACCAGGGGCCAGGGATTTTGCTCAGGGGTTCACAAGTGCAAGGACCTGAGTTCGATCCCCAGTACAAAAAAAACAAAACAAACAGACAAAAAATAACCAAGCTAAGTATAAATACAATTGAATATTTTTGTTTCTTCTAGAGTAAAATCTTTTTATGAACAAGAGAGAAGACAGTATTTTTCCACAGTGGTCTGTAGTCAACTTGCTCTCCTCCACTGTCATTAAATGACCTTACTTGTGGACAGACTCACTTATCTTAAAAAGTGACTGTTACCAAATACAAATCTGAATTCTGAGCCAGCAAGGAGACTGTAACTGTGGTTATGTAGGAGCTGAATGTCCATCACTGGCCTGTGTGACTTGGTCCAGCCTCTGAGCTGCCTATTTTGGAGTGAAGCAAAGGGCTGCTTGCTCACCTGGCATGGGGCTCCATCCTCAAAGTCAAGAAAACATTGCAGCCATTGGCTATTTCTACCTGTCCTTTCCTATATCTTATGCAGCACTTGGTTACAGGATAAGGGAGAGCATCTCTGTCCTGTTCACATGCGAGTCTCAGTCATTGGGCCACTGCTTCTGCCCCGGTGCCTCCTACTGTGTGTCACCTGGCTGCATCATGCTTTCTTGAGCCCTGCAGCATGGGCTGCTTTTTACATTCTGCCTCCTAGGAAGCAATTCATATCCTCATCAGAATGAAGCCGCTTGTGGTCAGGAATGGTGTGGTCCCATAGGTGTCTCTCTGGGGGTCATAACCACTTCAGCCCTTTAGCTACTTGAATGAGTATCTACAGATGTTCACCTCTGCCTCTAGGCTGGACGCTCCTGAGCCCCAGGGCTGGGGACTGGGGCCCACCACCACGGAATGACATCACCTACTATATGCAGTGCATGTCGGTGGTCAGAGACTCTGAGCACAGCTCTCTAATCTGGAGACACTTTCCAACTTTTTAAAACTTGGGAATGTTTATCGAAATGTGATTCCTGAGGGTGTTCAGTCCCTGACCCAAAGGATATGGAATACCTTAGCCTAACTTCATGTTAAAACAAAATGTCTGCCCCCTAGTGTCAGATCGAGAACTAGCATCTTGGCTCATTTTTGCCTCCTGGCCCTGGTACTGGAGATTAAACCCCAGGGCTTTTGCACGGAGCTGCATCTCCAGCTCTTTTTTATTTTTTATTTTGGGACAGAGCCTGGTTAAATTGCCTAGACTATAATCCTCCTGCTTCAGCCTCCTAGATTACCCTCCTGGGATTACAAATGTGTACCACCATGGCATGCTCATCTTAGCTAATTCTTAAACTGAATCCCATTAACTATCCAATTTACAGTTTATAAGAAATTATATATTTTGCATAAAATTAAAATAAACCATTTAAAATTTGCTGTTGGCCAAGGATTTAGCAGTTCTACTGCCTGCCTTGCAAGCACAAGGTCCCAAGTTCGATCCCTGGTACCAAAAAGATAAAAATTGCTACGGATTTGCTACTATAAAACTGAAATTTATTATTCAGTGCTGTTGGATTTTTCCAGGTCTAAATGATAATTTGAAATTAAAGTATAATTTTAATAAAGTTTCTGTGTATAATTAACTCCATAGCACTGAACTTTATAAGAGGAATGATAATGGTTTTATGTGAAACACAAATAGCTTTAAACACTATTAATATTTTATGAATTTGTGTAAATCTTATTACTGTTTATGGTTTTCCTAATAATGTTGTCCTGAAGGAGTGATAAAAATTCATTGTAAAAGTCTTTTGAGTAACTGAAATTTACTGGCTTGCATTAAATAAGAATGAAGGTATTCACAAAAGCTCCTAAAACTAGAGTTATCCAAGTCTTGAAATAAGAAATAAGTAAGGAGTTATTCTCTTGTTTTTGTAAATAACAGAGTTTTGTATAGGAGAAAGTAGGGTTTTGTTTTGTTTTGTTTTTCCTTTTCTTACTGCATTCAAACTCCTTAATTACTTGAACATAATTTATTTGCTTTGTTTGGGAGACCTTTTGGCAGGCATAATGCTTTCCCTTCTGGGTCAAGTGTAAGAGGTAAAACATATAGGGTGTTTCATAGGCCCCGGACAGCAAGGACTCATAAATGTTGGAGAAGAAAGACACTTTATTATTATTCAAATTACTTTTTAGCTGAAACTTAGAAAATGTGCATATATAGGGAATACCATGTGATGTTTCAATAATGTATGCATTGAATAATGTTTAAATCAGGATAAACAGATCCCTCTTCTAATATTTATCGCTTCCTTATGGTGAAAGCATTGAAAACCCTATTGTCTAGCCTTTTGACATACACAGTAGAGTATCATTATTTGCAGTAACCCTACAGTGCAATAGCATGGCAGAATTTCTAAATAGATCTTAGTATCATTGATCAGCATCTCCCCATCACATCCCTTATGATAATTTATTAATAGCATTTAGCGTACATAAAGCAGGGAGGGTGCTAATGATACCTCTGTGAGGTTTTTAGCCTCAAGGAGCCTAAATTTTATTGCAGAAGTCAGACAGTAATTAAACATATAATTAGACAAATTATGTTTCACATAGAAAAACAACGGTGTTGTAGAGACGGGTGGGGAGAGAACTAATCAGTGAGTAGAAGTTGAAACAAGGGCAAAAGCCTTTTGTGAAATCAGAAATAAATGTCTCCTCAGCCCTGTACTGGAGGCAGAGGAAGATGGTGGTGAAAAAGTGGGAACAGCAGCTGGAGTGGTGTTCCCACAAACCAGGGAATGTCTGGGGCTGTCAGAAGCCAGTGTACCCAGGAAAGATTCTCCCCAATGAGCTCAGAAGCGAGCGTTCCTGCTAACACTTTGATTTTGATGTCTGTCCTCTAGAGCTAAGGGACCATAACTGTGCTGTTCTAATCCACTCAGTTTGTTGGACTCTGTTACAGACAGCAGTGTTACGGTGTGTGTCTGGATGCTCCCACCACCTCCAGGCCTCATGGGGTCAGAGAGCTTTTTCAGAGGTGGCTGATGCTAGAGTGTGTGACTCTGGGATGAAGAACGTGTGATTACTAAATCAGTCCACTGACTGGTTTGGCACTGCCCTAATGCCTGTAGTCTGGATGAGAGAAAAAGGGCAGAAAGACGCTGTGAGGTCTCTCGTTGCTTTTGCTACCTTGTGGCTGTCATGAACTGTTCTCTGTGAAGCCCCTGTGCCAATCTACCCTGCCTTGGAGCCAGCCGATTATGCGCTGAAACCTCTCCAAACTGAGCTTCTTTCCTCCTTTAATTTTGGGTGCAATTACAAGAAAAGTAACACAAGCAGCCTAGGAAATGAATACAAGGATAGTAATTTCTGTATAAGTCTGGGACCTACAGCATGGAGGGTGCTCACTCCATTGTGGTCACCGAAGAGAGCTTAAAGAGGTCACAGGAGTGAGGATTGGATTAAGAACCTCCAGGGATGGGGCATCACTACAGGTTTCCCCAGCCAAGCCAAGTAAGTATCCTGGACCCAAGTAAAGCTAGATTGGCCCCTGACTTCCAGCCCCAGCTGACCCATGAGGCAGAGTGAACTCAGGAATGAACTTGCTTCCTTCTCCTCCCATGCACTGATGGCCAGCTGAGCCCCTCACTGGCCGACCCTGCCGTGGGAACTCAGTGAGGAACAGAGTAGTTTAATTTCTCGGGATACATGGCAAGGTGGAGAGGGAGGAGGATAGATCTGAACTGGAGAATATCCTGCATATTTGGGCTAAAGGGCATATGTCATTCTTAGAAGGAAGGAATCTAATGTCTAACACTATGTATTGTACGCTGCAGTGTCCTTAACAAATACTTCATTGTTTTAGACTGCTAACAAATGTTTATGTTACAGTCTAAGATTCAAGGTTATGAAATTCATTCAACAGATTCTACCTACCTTGATGCCAGGTCCTGGGCATGTTCTGGGACAAGCACTGAGCAGAGCTGACTTTGGCTGTCCCATCATAGAATTTAGTTTAGTGGGCACCAACTGTATGAGCCCGGGATAAAATGCCCTTGGGACTCTGTATTTTGCTCAGAACACTCTGTGAGACCAGAAACTACTAATTAGATGCCACCCTTCCCCTGCAACTGCAAACTTCTTGAGGGTGTTTAGTGGTGGTGAACTTATGGCATGCGTGAAAGGGAATAGTGATGCTCAACAACGAGGCCACACACACACCGAGAGGTCCGACTGGAGATTTTATTCAAGGGGTGGGAGGAGAGAGAGAGCAGAGAGAGAGAGAGGAGGAAGAAGAAGAAGGAGAGAAGAACAAAGAAAGGAAGATCCTTTTATCAGTTTTGGGCTGGGCTATTGCTTATTTATGAGGAGTGGGCTACTTTTAACCTATCACAGGCCAGATTGCTTTTATGGGCCCAGTCCTGCAGACACAGGTTTCAACGTCTCTGGACCACTGTGGCCTTGACGGGGAGGGAAACCAGAGATAAGGGCATGAGGTCATTTTAAGAGCCAAGATGTACCAGGAGAATGCAGCCTGTGAGGCGGCGTCACAGCATACTTTAACATGATCAATTCCCTAACATTCCCCACTCTGATTTTAGATGAGAAACAGCAGCCAGTGTAAACCACACGCCAGGGGAAGGGGGCAGAGTGTCTGTCTTCTGTAACTACTTCCTGCTGAGTTTGGGGTGACGAGTCGACCTAGGGGCAGGCGTGGAGGTTGGCTGGCTGAGTTGTCCTTTATGAACATGGAATTGTTGACAGCAGTAACATTTTTACTGGAATTGTTGGTAGGGCTTCCTGAGAAAAGTCCAAGCACAAAAATCAGTTAATGAGGGAGGAGAGAGTAGAAGATAATTTGTATGAGGCTGTGGACTGGGTTGGAGGGTTACTAAGAACAAGTATAAAGGTAAAGATTGTGACTTCAGTCAGGGTGAAGTCTGATAAAGTTTTTTGGAGCTGTGTATTAGCGATCCAGTTGGCTATGCAGGTAATAGGACGAGGGTGGGGGCAAACCAGAAAATATCGATCCAAAGATCATTTAGAAAATGTTTAAATTGAGCCAAGATCTGAGCTATAGTTAGTTGTTTGGCTGTCATGTAAACATGATGGTCTCGCTTAGGTCTCTGGCCTGAAGTATCAGCTGGTGAGCCATCTGTCAGGACACTTGAGTGGAGAGGCGACTGACCTGGAATTGAATAAAATGGAGAATGCAGGGGGCAAATGTATAAGTAGATATGGAAAGGGCAGTGGAAATCAGCTGTGGGCCAGTCTGAAGAGCGGCAGGAATTTGATGATTTGGTCAAAGAACTGGCACAAGGTGGCCTGGAACGTGATTTCAGGAGATCATACCTGGGTCTGAAGGAGGGCTGGGAGCGAGTCAAGGTACACACCAGGGGCCTATCGGCTTGGGTAAGGTTTAGGAGAGAAAACAGGAGCAGGAGAGGAACCATTATTGTTTCCAGCAATTAAGAATGGCAAAGAATGAGATTATGAGGTCAATGAGAGTAAACACCTGGAAATAAAATTATAATTGGGAGGAGATACTGTGGTCAACCTTATCTCAAGGACAAGTCCCAGGATTATTAATATAAGAAGACTTAGGATTTCAGTGGGTGCTGTAGTGTGAAATGGGTCACAATACTCTGTGAGAGGATGAGAGGGTAAACAGTTAGGTTGGCTTATCTGACTCAGGACTGGATGATGGTGAAGGGTCTGGAGCAACCAGGTCTTCTGCAATCTGAGTAAGTTTGACCTTCAGAGGTCTGGCAGATGACGTCCTGTGGATATGACTGGGAGAGGAGCATGAAGATATGGTTTAACATGAAAGTAATGGAACTATCCTGGAAGGGACTTAAGTTCAGAGCAGGGCTTTAGTGTATTGTCTCCTAGAGTTTTCTGGAGTAACCATAAGTGTCTTATATATAGCCCTTTTCATATATAGAGTCTCTCGATATAGGGTAGCCTTTTAAACAAGACCTCATATGGGGAGAACCTAGTATGACTTGGCGTATCTCTTGTTTTAAAGAAGGTCAAAGGGAGCCGATCAACTCATAACCCGGTGTTATTTGACAATATTTACCTTAATGGTATAATTTATCATTTTTTAACTATATAAGAATTCTGAGGTCAATAAGCAGTGTAACAGTATAGCTAGATCTTGTACAACCTTTGTTATAAATGCTGGCCCATTGTCACTGTCTATGGAGAGAGGCAGACCAAACCTTGGAATTTTTAATAAAATCTTGTATACCTCTAAAACCCTCTGTTTTTGTAGGGAAGGCCTTAGGCCCTCTAGGAAAAGTACTAACACATTTATAACCTTTACAGGGGGGTGGGTGTCTTAATCAAGAGGAATGTTTGGGAGGAGAATGACCCACAAAAGTCTATCACTAGTGCCTGTTTATTGATTGCCTCTTTTGGTTATTCTTTTCTGCTGGGTGTTTAAGACCAAATTAAAGTGAGACCTGTGTTAATCAATATGGACCTCTTGTTAGAGAGGCATTATTTAGGCATTATTTTGGAACCATGTATAGACCCTCTTAGCTCCCAGTATCAGCTGTTAGGATGGGTCCCACCCTTGTTTGACCATGGTGCTTTTAGTAAAAGCATGGAAGATTTTTTTTTGTGTGTGACCCTCCTTTAGCACACATTACATTTGTCCTCTGGTGTCCAGCAGTCTCCCTCTTCAGGAGGTTGGGTGACTTACCAAAGATGTACGATGTTGTAGAAAAGGTTCCTTCATACCTTGGATCTTTGATGACCTTGGAGGGCCAGAGGCAAAATATTGACGATCTCCTTAGCCCAGTTACCTTTTAGTGTTGGTCTCTGTACTTTGGTGGTTGAGCACCCAGAAGAGAAGATCAGTGACATCAGTAGTACAGTAGGAGTTTAACTATCATAACTATCTAGATAGCAAGTATCCTGGAATTTAAAGTATAGTTAGAGGGTTATTATTTTATCAATCATGGTTGTTTAAGTAGTTAATTTTTTTTAGAATGTTAACAGAAAAACTTGTAATCAGGAGCCACACATAATGATAATATTTTAACATGACAATCATGATGACATCTTGGTAACAAACTTAGATGTTTATCATAGTATAGAATAGCCATTGTTAAATGTATTCATCTTTTTAAAAAATATATATATATATACAAAAACAAAAACCCAGGAAACATATTTAAGTTATTACCTTTTGATACAGTACCATCTAAGGAAAGTGTACGGGCCTGTAAATATACCTGTAACCATAAGTAGGTGGAGTAGAAGAGAAGGGAGAATACCTGGATCAAAAGGTTATTGTCATAAACAACATGAATTTCTTTATACAGAAAATATTATATTTTGAAGGTAACCATCATAAACATATTATAATAGGATATTTAACAATGCATATCTTTCTATAATGCTATAAAAATTCTCTGGGCTCCCATTAGTGAATAAAAATCAGAATAAATTTTCTGAGCAGCTGCTGCTTTATTTACCAACAGGAGTGTATCCAAACTTAAAATTTTATATTTAATTATTTTTAAATTTTTATTTGACCTATAAAACCAGATAACATTTAGACAAACAAACATATAAGACAATTTAAACTAGAGTGTACCCAGATGGTTTTGGCCAATTGAATTATAAAATCTTTTAGTTATGACTAGTCAAAACCTTTGCAGGTCATAATTAACAGAGATCGCTTGTAGAATTAGGATTAAAAGGAATGAAAGCTCTTTATGACTGCAAATGTGAACCTTTTATAACAAACTTCAGCTTAAAGTGTCCCTTTTCTGTTTTCAGATTGTTACATCTTAAAATTTGACTGGCTGCCAATAGAGCAGTATTAATCCTGAGTTTTTAGAAGAGAGCAAGTTAACCCTATAATCGCAATTTAAGAATGTGCAATGTACAAGAAGTGTTTTAAGCACACCAAAGGGGGAGGCAATTGGACCTCTTCTAAAGGGTAAGCACATTTTCTGAGAGGCAAGTTTACCAAGTGAAAAACAGCAGATATGGCAAGCAGTTAAGTGGGGACTGGAGGTTCAATAGCTTGAGATAACAGAAGACAAAAGGAAGACATTGGAGTGTTGGAAGGGCTCAGCATAGAAAAAATGAATGGACGCCCCAATCTGGGATAAAAAGTCACTACCCAATAAGAGAACGGGACAGGATGGGAGGACTAGGAAGGAATGAAGAAATGAAAAATCGCCAATTGTGCATGACAGTAGGGAAGTCTGTTGATGGCGTTGTTTTTGACCTTCTACCCCAACAATAGAGGTCTGAGACAGGGAGGTAGGTCTCCAGTATTTTCTCAATGTAGAAAAGCTGGCACCAGTGTCCAATAAGAAAATAATAGTCCTACCTGCCACAATTAAGGTCACCCTGGGCTCCTGGGCGGTGATCCATGTTGGGCCAGTCGTGCCAGGGCCTCTTCATAGCCCTTCAGCTGTTGCTAGACCTATCAGGTCATCGCTCTGGGGAGTGGCGGGGCTGGCGGCTCAATGGCAGGTGGACTCCAAGGGACAGTTGAAACCCCAGTGTCCCTTCTGTTGGCACTTAGGGCAAGGCTTTGTGGGCACTCTTGGATTTGGGCAATCACTGGCCCAGTGACCCTCTTGATTGCACCGGTAACAGGGTCCCAGTGGTTGAGGGGACCCCCTGAAGGGTCCCTTGCCTTGAGGCAGTTGTGGCTTGGCAGGACTGAAGGCTTGCACCAATAATTGTTACTTTTTGGTGATCTTGCGATCATTACGGCCATGATAAACTTTAAATGCTGTGGCCAGGACTTCTTCAGGGGGAGTCAAAGGTCCCCCTTTGAGGTTTTTTAGTTTGAGTCTAATGTCAGGGTAGCTCTGAGAAAAGAAATGCATCATAATTAATCTTTGGCCATCGACAGACTCAGGGTCAAGTTTGGTGTGTTGATGGAGGCCATCAGTCAGCCTTTGTAAAAAGGCAGATAGATTTTCATTCTTGTATAATTTCATTAAGCTTTTCATAATTTACAGACTTCATGGTGGCTCTGCAGAGCCCATGAAGGAGACAATTAATGTACCTGTCTCGAGCTTCAATTCCCGCCTCAGTGTTGTAATCCCATCCTGGGTCCTATTCCGGCGGCACCTACCGGATGGTGGTTGTCAAATGTCCTGGTCTGCATGAGCATGAGCCTGATCCAGCACTCTTTTGCCTTCTTCAGGAGTAAAGCATTGGTGAGAACAATAAAAAGATCATGATAGGTTAATTGATAAGACTGTGTCAAGAGTTGAAATTGTTTTACGAAGGTTGTTGGATCGGCATTAAAAGAAGCAAGTCTGGCTTGGATGAGAGGTAGTTCAGTCATGCGGAAGGGGGTATGAACGCAGAGGATTCCTTCAACCCCTGCTACTTCGCTACTTCGCGCAAGGGCGCCTTCCTGCGGCTCATATGCATCTTGGAACGAGTGAGAGGTGGGGTTGGAGCATGGGGTGGAGCAGTAGGAGGTGTTGAGGGAATGGGAGAAGTAGGAGACCTAGGAGGAGAGGAGGAGTCTGATGGGGGAGGGGGAGGAGTGGGTTGGTTTCCTGGTGCCCAGTATGGGGAAGGGTCATCGGTTGGTCCAGCTGGTCTGAGGAATGAAGAGGGAGGGGGTTGGTGGCGGAGGGACTGTGGGCTAGCAGAAGTGTGGGAGGAGGTGATAGAAGAGGCAGTCTCCCCTGGGCAGTGGAACAAAGAGAGGGCTGATTGCTAAGATAAGAAAAACCCTGGACATATGGAATCTCCGACCACTTTCCTTGATGCTCACAAAAGTTATATAGGTTCCTAATTAGACCCGGTTCAAGCGAGCCGTTAGGCGGCCAGACATTTTGATTGTCTAATTGATATTGGGGCCAAATTTGAGTGGATAAGCAAATTAGCCATTTGGGTTTTAGGTCAAGGCCCTCCAAATTCCTGAGTAAGCATCCCAAAGGAGAGTCCATGGGTATGGAAGAGCCAGAGCCCATGACCACCAGGACAGGAGGTTATCAGAAGTCCAGACGTCTCCGAGAGTTCTGATAGGACCCCCTCTTTTTCTAGACCCGGTCTAGAAAGCTGAAACTCGGTCTCTTGTGAAGGCGTCCCCCCGCACAAGATAGGAGTTTATGGGAAGCTAAGTCCCAGACTTAGCTCAGTTGAGTCCCAAACAACACAGCAAACCCAGTTTGCCAAAACTGAGGGACAGAGGGCCTGGACTCTGGCCTTGTCCCGGACCTGCTCCTCGTGGTTGGTCTTGGACTCTGGGATCTCCCGCTACCCAAAAGATGCCTTAGAAGGGGGAACTTACCCAATATCCGGTGTAGACCTGAAGATGGGTGGATCGGTGTTGGCTGTGAGAACGGAGCCAACGAAGGTGGTCATGGACGTCGGGTGGGGGCTGAGTTTGAGCGTCTTGGTATCTGGGTTTCGGGTCCCCAGGTATTTTAACCTGTGGGCCTGGCAATCCCAGATCCCGCTTCTGACACCAATGAAAGGAAATAGTGACGCTCAACAACTAGGCCACACACACACACCGAGAGGTCTGACTGGAGATTTTATTCAAGGGGTGGGAGGAGAGAGAGAGCAGAGAGAGAGAGAGAGGAGGAAGAAGAAGAAGCAGAGAGAGAAGAACAAAGAAAGGAAGGTCCTTTTATCAGTTTGGGGTGGGCTATTGCTTATTTATGAGGAGTGAGCTACTTTTAACCTATCACAGGCCAGATTGCTTTTATGGGCCCAGTCCTGCAGACACAGGTCTCAACTTTCCTGGACCGCTGTGGCCTTGGCGGGGAGGGAAACCAGAGATAAGGGCATGAGGTCATTTTAGGAGCCAAGATGTACCAGGAGAATGCAGCCTGTGAGGCGGCGTCACAGCATACTTTAACATGATCAATTCCCTAACATTGCGTGTCATTTGTTTTTCTTCTAAAACAAAAGCTACTAATGTATGAGTTGTTTTTTCTAAACTGAAACTTCAGTATTCAGGTTTAATTGCATTGTTGGCACTTTGCGATACATAAGTGGGTTTTGGGTTGCAGTTTGGGCACTCATCTCTAAAAGGTTTGCCATCGCTGGAATAGGGGTCTTATTATTCAGTTCCAACCCCTGGCTTATACCACCCTTGGCAGGTGTTCCTGAATGAGTTAATGAGGAGACGAGTGCCTTGTATTTTCTCTCTAGAAGTTTCTGAAAATTAGTATGTGCCTTAAAATACGTAAAATTGGGCAAATGCAATATATTAGGGATTTTGCAGTTTTAAACCATTGTTTGTATTGATCTTTTACCAAAACAGTAAGCATATTAAGACAAAATGGAGTGTGATTTGTTCAAGTTTAAAGTTTTGTTTTGGGAGTGTTGTTTCTCATTGAGAGTACTTACATTTAGTATTAGAGATGGAAACTGAATAGTATTTTCCTTTGGTTTGTCTGCTCCCAGTTCTTCTGTACTGGTTGTCCCCCAGGGATGCCTTGAAGCTTAAGTTAAAGCTCAAATCTGAATATGAAAGGATGCCCTGTGCACTGTAGTCTTTCCTCATCTAAATCAATAGCTTGAATTTAGACTGAGAATTTAGGGGAATACGTTTACTGATTTTAATGATTAAATAGAATTTCTGCTGCCTCTGGTCAGATCAAAACTCAAAAGTTGTCAGAAGAAGCCGTTCTGTTATAGGCTTCCCCCGCACTAAACTTTCCATGTTTTCTAGTGTTAAATTTGAGAGGTTAACTTTTGGGAGTCTCCAAAAGACCATTGTTATCAAAGACCTACTTTGATAACCATATAAGGAAAACATTTCTAGGAAAAATACAGCAGAATCCACGAGCAGTTGTGTTTCTAATAGCCTCAGAATGAGGAAATTTAAAGAGAATGGAAAGCAGCTGCCTTAGCCATTTTCCCACAGAAAGCCTCAGTTTTTCTCCGTAAAGATGTATAATATATTCCTTAGAGACCTCACTCCAATTATTGAATCCTTTATTTGAATGACTAAGTACGGAATTTAGTTTTTACACATGTCAGTAATATAAAATGTCTTGTCAGCTTAAAAGCAATGGAGAAAATTACTTGTAAAACAATTGCTGAAGGACATCAGAGATAAGAGAAAGCAGTTTTTAAAGTTAGCAGTCTGGTTGGGGAAGGGTTGTGGGGCTGGAGCCTTCCTCCCTCCCTCTTCCCTAGTGCCTTATTCCTGGGGTCATTTGTTAAAAAAGACTAATAAAATAATTTTTAAAAGTCAGTGGTCTATTTCTCAGTAATAATATTTTCTCAAAAAATAATCAAACTAGATTTTTAGAAATAAAGTTTTTACTTCTTCCCAGAATTTGAGACTCATAAGGAAGAACTGTGTTAATAGCCCCCTACGGTTAGATTTTGCTAGAGTTCATCAGTTGGTAGAAGAATACTGACGGATAAGATGTGTCATAGCTTGGATAGGAATTATGCTCACAAAAGGTAGCTGGAGGGTTCACCCATGCTAGGAACTTTGAGTAAATATGAGAAAAATTGCTTTCCCTTTGAGACAGGAACTGTAAATAACCGGCACAGTCAAAAGGGATTTGTAAGTTATTAAACCATGGAGAATTCTTAGAGGACAAAAAGGCAAATGCATATTTACTATCCAAAGCTGTCCAGTGTTTGTCAAGGGACAATCTTTCATTTGTGCTGGGCATTAGGTGACAGTTTACCTAAGACTGAAGGATTTCTCAGAATGTGGGACAGTTAGTGCAAGAGCTGGCTAAGTCCCAGGAAACCAGGACAGTTGGTTACCCTTGCTGAGAAGGTTATTTAGCTTCCCTGACTCCTGCCTACCAGAGATGTCCCAGGTCACTGAGAACACAGATACTCATACATTTCAACACCTACTAGCATGAGACTTGCTCTGAGTCTAACACTTGGTGTTGGGATATTCTGGTCCTATGGACAAGGCCATTGCTGAAGTAGAGAGGAGAGGTGTAAGTCTAACTTCCATCTTAAAACAAATATACGCTCCAGTTAGTTTAATTCCTTTGGCTCAAGAAAGGTGGAGGAGGAGAGATGGCAATGTTAAATGAAAAGCCAATGCATGGAAAAACTTAGGAAATTGATTCAGGTTTATAAACTTTTGAGTCAAATCCTCATCCATTTGTGGCTCTTCTTTGTGAGTAATTACTGGTTTTCAGAGAATCTGTATGTTAATTTATAAAGTCTTTATGATGGTGTCCAACATTTAGATAATTTGGGAGAGTAGGAAAGATAAATGACCTCCTTAGAATGAAGGGTCTTCTTTGAGTCAGGGCATTTGTTCCTAACAACACTACAGTCTTTTTAGAAGGGATACGACAGGAGACAGATAGGTGACCTCTGATTTAGGCAGGTTTAGGATAATATCAACATTTCCTTGCAGGAAATGTTTTGAAAAAACAGCTAACTACAGGGCTGGCAGTAGAACTTAAATGTGTGTTATTATTACATGTTAAGCACAATTTTATTGATTGCACAAGCCCATCCTGTTCTAGCACCTGAGGGGATCTAAAAGAGGATATATTGAGTGATGAACTTAGATTGAAACATGTTCCCTTTACATTTCAAAACTGGTCAATGTGTTTTGTATTTAATCTGATTGATTCTCATTCTTTTTCTTTAAACATATGCTTGTTCATAGAGATACAGCTGGAAGTCATGTTGTCATGACAACAGTTACATGGTGGGAGGAAAGGCTCTTTCAAGTAGCCAGTGCCTGGGTTTTTAATCACTGATTTATATTGAGAGCTAAATTAAACAGGGATGCAGAATTTGTAATTATATCTTATTTGGGCCCTATCTTTTTTGCTTCTATTATTGACATACAATTTTTGAACATGTGTTATGATACATAATTTTACACAAATGCAACACAAGCTCATCAATTTTCTATGTTGTCAGTGATAATAATCATCATAATTGTCACAAAACATATAGATTCTTCTGTTCAAAACTTTTGAAAGCATTTTGGTTATCTATGTAATAAAATCTAAATTCATGAATGTTTAGAGCCCTGCAAAAAAAAAAAAAAGTGCCTTCTACTTCCCGTAGACTTCTTACTAGCATCATTGTGGTGCTCACGTATATAGTCCCTGATGCCATTGTTTTAAGAGCTGAAGGAGATGAGGGTCACAGAATAGAAACTAATACTCTAAAAGGAGACAGGAGCACAGGAAGGAACAGATAATTTTTTTAAGTCAGTAGTTGTAATTTATTTATTTATTTTTAATCTCATTGAGTTTATTGGTACATTTTAGGTATACAGTACAGTTGCATTCATCATTGGGATCTTGTACCTTTACATGACAGGTCTTGGTTCTCATTTTTTCCCCAAACCCCTGCCCTCCCTTCCCCGCCTCCACCTTCCCACAGGTAAGTTTTATAAATAGATGATTAGGAAAATTTTATGAAAGAAGTGATCTTTGAAACTGAACAGGTTTTAGTTTCAGACAGATGAACTGCACAGGCAAAAGCTTGGGAAGTAGACATGTATGGCCTGTGGCAAGAGCAGTGTGTGTCCAGTTGGGCAAGGCCCAGAAGGGACTTAGAGGAGTGAAGTGGCAAGGAGGAGAAGTCACGGTGAAGCAGGCACAGAATGTAACACCATGATGAAGTCAGTCAGTCAGTGTTGTACAGGACGAGGAACAAGTACTGGTGATATGAATCTTCACTGAGAAATGGCTAGCAGTCAGGTGACTGGAGAGGGCAGCGTAGTCACATGAGCAGTCACAAAGCCACTTTCAGATGCAGGTAAGGCTCTTGAGAGCTTAGGCTGAAGCAGTGCTGAGGAGGCCACGAACATGACAGTGCTGTATGTTATGGTCGCAGTTCCTGAAGAAATGCTTTTGTGTGTTGGCCAACATGTATTTAGGAACATGGGTTCTGATGTGGGACTGCTCCTACTGCAAACACTTCAGGAAATGTTAGTGTGAGTGCTGCCGTTGATGAAATCTGAAAACATGGCTGTATATTTGGCAGTTTTTATGGTTTTCTTAAGCAATTTCAAAAATATAAATTATCTGACTTGATTCTGCTCCCCCAAAAATCTAAGCCTGCCCTTTCAGAAACATGAATTCTCAGGTCATTTGACCATAATATTGCCAAGCCTTGTACTCGGTGATGGATATACAAAGATGAAAATACAAGGACTTTGTTAGATTCCTTGAGCAGGTGGCGATTGGTTCATTCCAGAGCATGGGGAGGAGTTCATGTATGAAAGAGAAGCAGCAAGGGGATGGAGAGGACTACTGAACATTTACAAAGTTAATACCAAAATGATTTTGATTTTAAAACTACTTCTCAGGCATTGGATACTTAAATATCATATATGTGCATTATAGTTACAAACTACCATGCTTTCAGGATGAGTTGTAGCTCCAGTAGAGATTTCCTTTCAGTCAGTCTACACAAGGATGGGACTGGATTTTTGGAAGAACTGTAGTGATCCTAGAGAAGTTTTAAAATGAGAACAATAAAAGGTTGTGAGTACTTCAACGTTGTTGGCAATTCCTCACCTAGAATTTTAGTACTGTATTTAATCCTGAACTACTTTTTGTCCTTCCAGTCCAAACCCCATATCATATTTTTCTGGACCTTCCAATTTGAGACTCCAAAGAAATTTTGATTTAAAAAAAAACAAAAACTCTTTGGAGCCCAGTGCTCACTGGAATCCACTAGCACAGGACTGTCCACTAGAAATTTAATGTGTTCCACACACATCATTTTACATATTCAAATAGCCATGTTGAAACTAGTGAAATTAATGAAACTGATTTTAATTATGTATTCTGTTTTGCCCACTATATCTAAAGAGTCATTTCAACATAAAAATTAGATTATAAGAGATTACCCTTATATAAGATTACTCATATAAATTATTAGTAAGATTTTATATTATTTTCATTATAGTGAGCTTTCCAAATCCAGTGTGTATCTTATACTGGCAGCACCTCTGAGTTTGGACTTGCCGCATTTCATGTGTTCATTAGCCCCATGGGGTAATGAACTAATGACTAATGATTTCCAAATGGAATAGCACTACACTAGAATTTAAGGCTTTTCAGAGCTGTGAATCAAGGCAGTAGCTGCCTAAAAATGTCTGTATCTTTGATGATTTTATTGTTAAGGGAAATATGTAAATGTAAAAAGTGAGTTCTCATCCTTGGTTGTGGCCATTTGAGTTAATATGCTATGATAGATTCATGGTAGATTTCCATCACTGATCTATGCAAAACATCTTTTCTTTTATGTACTTAGTAACTTATCCTATTACTCCCTTAACTTCACTTTCATTCTGTCTACCCATAGGCAACCATTCTACTGTATTTAATATTTAATTTTTTTCTCAAAAGTATATTTGCAGCCAAATATGTCAGTGCATATCTGTAATTCCAGCACTTTGGGAGGCTGAGGCAGGAGGATCATAAGTTCAAGCCCACTGGGCAAATTAGCAAGACCCCGAGTACTGGGGAAAAAAACATATACTTGCAATGAACAATATAGTTTTGGGGGTGTTTGCTAAACTTACTTAAAAGAGATTTTTTTTCCATGTGCTATATTTTAAAGACTTGTCTATATACTATGTGCACATCCAGTGCTTTTTTTTTTTTTAAATAACCATCACATGGTACTTTCCCACATGAATCCAGCCCGCTTTACCTTCCCACTTAGAGAGTGATAGGCTTCCAGGTTGCCTCAGTTTCCCTAAAAGCACTGTTAATCATATGAGGAACACTCACACGTGTCCTCTTATGGAACTGTCTGTTTCATAGGGAATATATTGTTTATTTGTTTTGGAGGCAAAGAATGATTTCTGTTATTTTTGTTGGTGGATTTATGGATATAATTTTACATGGCTTTGTTCAGTGAAACATATAGCATCCTGATTATTGGTTGAATCAGATTCTTTGTTTTGATGTACAGATGAATCAAATTATGGCTTTTTCTTAGGGGTGGCTTGCCATTTTAACTTTTGTATGTATGTTTCTAAAATAGATCCAGTAGCTTAGAAAAAAGTCAAGCTTTTCCAGGATGACCTGCCAAAATCTTGAGCCAAGTGCGAGTATATGAAACCTTTATCCACAGTAAGAAACTTTGCAGTTCTTTCTCTGTCGGCAAAGCAGAATGTAAATTTTTAAATGAATTAGTCATTGAAACAGAAAGTGGAAAGATAAAAACGGGAAAAAAAGGGAAAAAATAAACCATGGAAAATTTATGCTGGAAAAGCACTCTTGCTTATAATAGTAGTTTATTGTTTGTTTTTTCAAAGTGAACAGAAAAAAAAATTTTTTTTTCACTCAATTCCTTTCTGCTCCTGGCTCCATGTTTAGGAACCTTATAGAGAAAGTCCTGGGGAGAGTAACGAGGGGGAAGTGGCCTAGAACATTTCAGCATTCAAGAACAAATAGGCCATCATTTACACTTGGAAATGAACCATCTGTTGATCTAGAAGAAGGAAATGGAACTAACTCAGAACAAAAACCGTGTATAAATCAGGGTTTTCACAAATGAAAAACATTTTGAGATGAAGGGGGAAAAAAACCACCCAAACAACTATTTCTGCAGTACAGTAAATTAGAATTCTCCCCGGAGACCCTGCAGATTAAAAATCTTCAATACATGAAGTTCATTTTTTATGCAGAAAGATAACTTTATCATATTGGCTGGAATTTTAGGCCTAGTGGGTTAATGAGTATATTTGTGGATGGATAGAAAACAGCAAAATGTGGGGCCGGGGATTTAGCTCAGCGGTTCGGTGGCCTGCCTTTCAAGCGCAAGGACCAGAGTTCAATTCCTGGTATCCCCCCGCAAAGAAAACAGCAAAATGTGATTTTATTTTCTTTTTGAATGTTATAGTAAAGTAGGACTCAGAGTTAGCAAACAGAATGCTTGTTGGTAAATGACTCTCTCTACTCCGTTTCCTGTTTTCCTTCCCTCCTTTCCTGCTCTATCTACCTCTTTCCTGTGGCTCTCATTCATACAGGTATTGCCTACCCAGGCTTTTGTAATTTCTGAGAATTAAATACGAAGAAGAGGCAGGCCACTCCCAACTACATTCACTTACATTTGGGAAACTGTCCACGCTGTGTGAGACAAGTTTGTGAAACCTTTGTTGGTTACAGTAAAAAGAGGAACAAAACCTTTCTGTAAGAAACTTAGCTCTGTCTAATTTATAATTAATAGCATTTGCGAGAGACCTTTTTTGAACTTATTCCTATTGGGGATTTATGGCTTGGAAAACCAAATAGTTCCACATCCTCATCTTTTTCAGAAAATTAAGTCTTTCTAAACTCTAAACACTAATTTATTGTTTGAGAGCTTTGAAAATAATTCTTCCAATTAGTTATTCTTTCCTGGAATTTTGGCTCAGTTATCTAAAATTATATGTGCTAGATTCTATTTTGAGTTAAAAAAAAAAACACTTTCTACACGTGCAGTGTTGGCAGATGGGATCCACAGATACCCCTGTTTCTGTCAGTAGACCCAGCATCTCTGAAATTCAAAGCTTTGCATGCCACTCTTTTATTGCTGGAAGGGAAAAAAAAAGCTATTCCACTATTCCCCTCCCCTCCTCTCCTCTTTTCTCTTCCTTCGATGAACTTCTGTTTATTAGATAAGCATGACTTGTACATTTTTTGAGCAAGAAAATTAAACTTTATCTCAACTCCATGGCTCTATTCTTATGATATTTTTATTGGTTGAAATATACTTTTATGAAAGCTATTTCAAATACTTTTGAATACTTTCATTTAGGTGGAAATAAAATATCTCAGAAGAGTCATAAAAAAGAACTTTCATCCTGATCCTTTTAAATGTACTTTTAAAACTTTATCTCAGAAAAAAATTTTTTTCTCTGTGCTTTACTCCCCATCCAAAGGCTAAAATCCCATGTTACATCAAATATTGAAGCCTTTCTACTAACTACTCTGGCAGCCTGAACAGTTTATTTCAGTTCTGCTGATTTCTTGAAAGGGCACTTAACCTTTAAAATGCACTTAGCAAATAATGGTTTCACAACAGACTTACACTGAGGTTTTTCCTAACTTTCATCCATTTATTTATCATTCATTGCTGAACTCTGTTCTTTACCTGTAAAATAGAAATAATGTTACCTCTGTCTCTTGCAAAATTTTGTGGGCTCAGATAAGGTTAATTGGCCCTGTAAAAGTACCATAGAGTGCACTGGAAGGGCATGCAAACACAATATAGGCATTTTAGTCTATAGAAGTATAATATGTAATATTCCCACATACAGATTTTGATTTTAAAGGTCATTAGCACCCATGTTAGCTGACTGTCTCTCTTTCTTTCTTTTCTTTTTTTTTTTTTTAAAGGTAGGATCTTACTGTAGTCTAGGCTTACCTGAAACATGCAGTCCCCCTGGCTCAGCCTCCTGAAGGCTGGGATTACAGATACATACCACCAGGCCTGGCTAGTTCTTAAAATGTGCTGATAAAAGGCCAACTTGTCATTGAATGCTGTGTCTATTTGTTTCCTAGATTCTCAATAATCATCTTTTATTGTAATATTTTTTCATTTTGTTCATATTATTTTATAAAAAATTTCCATAAGCAAATAATAAGAGAACAACAATAGTTTTTACACAGTGTATTTTTATCTTTAAATATTTAACATGGGTGGGAAGTCACGTCGTGGGAAGTCAAGTCCTGGCGTGCCACCAGATAGAATAATGATGGCCTTGAAGTTGATTAACGCCACCCCTGGAATAGCTTCCATCTTGCAATCATTGCAGCTGTGCACTGGCCCAGCCACTGCAGCTGAAAGAGAAAAGAACATCAAAGACCCTGCCAAACTAATGGGAAAGAAAATTTACTCCATTTAATATACCTTCAAGACTGTCCACCCTGAAGAAGTGTATTGCTGGTTGTAATTCTATCTATTTAATTGTGTAGAAGCCAAACAAAGATTCATTCCCAGGGTTGTATTATCTTCTTTACCCCTGATGCTCACTCTGAAATAATAATAAGATGAAGTTGCAGCACTGGGTGGATGGAGGATGTGGCAGCTGGACACTTTCTCTGAATGATGTTTTCAGCTACTCTTTGCTTCATTTCCACATAATCATCGATCTTCCTTGAATATTGTATCTAGGACAAGGCACTATTTGAAGAAAAGAATTGAAGGCCCAATTTGTTGGTCTTCCTACCAAACCTAAATAATCATGCCTACTGTTGAACAGGACATATTGTTGCTAGTCACCAAGTGAGAAATATAGCCCAAGAACTTGATAAAAATATAATACAGCTTGCCTGGCAGTTTTATCTAAATGTTGCTGGTTTATTCATTATCATGCTTAGACTTTGGATTCTGCAGGGAAGTTTCCATGCAGTTTTTCTTCAGAAGTAAAATATGAATATTCACTCAAATTTTAAGTTGTTATTGTTGCTTTTACGGAGAGGGAGCTGTACTGGGTGCAAACTTTGGGGTACTCTACCACTATGCTGCATCCCCAGCCCTTTTTAAAATTTTTTTTGAGATCAAGTCTTGCTAACTCACTGATTTACCCAGACAGGACTTAAACTTGCGACCCTCCTGCCTCAGCTGCCATCCATACTGTGGTTACAGTTGTGTGCCACCTGGCTAAGTTTCTGTTCTGGGTGAGGTTTTTTTTGTTGTTATTATTTTGTTTTTGTTTTTTGAGAGGGTTTTAGGGGTCCTTTAGGCCTGAGGTGCCTGTATAGCAGTTGAAAATTATGCTGTGTTATACTTTGTCCTTACTAGAAATGGAAATAGTAGTATTAGGTTATATTTCATCTCAAGACTATTTTTTAACTAGTAAGAAAAAATATATGTATGTGTGTGTTGTGTGTTCAGGTACTTAGATGCTGTTTTTGTTTGTCTGTTTGTTGTTGTACAGTTACCCTGGTTCTGAGGCTCAGATCAGGAGGGTGAGGCGCAGAATCACCAGGCAGACTCCGGGGAGGTTTCTGGAACACTTCCGTTTTAATAGGCAGAGCAATTGCTTATATAATCAAGGAGCAAGGGGAGGGACACTGTATGCTGGGCATAACATGAATCAGTTGATGCTCTCATATTTCTATGTAAGGTGATCTTTTGGTTGAGTGATGGAGGCAGCGAATAGGAGGAACTGCACGTCCTTCAGCCAGCTCTAAGCCAGTCTCGACACATGAGAGTGAGCTTGCTCAAACTCCTGAGTATCCCCTAGCCTGCTAGGAGGTGTGCACGTGGCGCACTTCACTCAGCTATGCTTGAATTTCTCTCACACTTGAATTCCTGATAATTTAAATATTCTGTGACTCAGGGCCAGGGATTTAGCTCAGTGGTGTTGCTGCCTGCCTTGCAAGCACAAGGTCCTGAATTCAATCCCCAGTACCAAAACAAAACAAAACAAAAAAAAACAAAACATAGCAAAACATTCTATAACTCAGTCATATGATTAAACTTATTTACCTATATTCACATGTGCATATATGTTTGGACAGATGGGTGGATATTTACAAATAGAAATTTTCGTTTTAGGTAATATTTAGCTGCTTGCATTTTGTACTTTTAGTTTTTAAGCTTATCTCTGTAGTTCCTCTGGCTGTATTATGTTTTGATTTGATTATGATTTGATTAACAATCTGAGAGTAAAGAAACATAATTTCCTTTCTGTCTTCCACTGACATCAGGTTATTTCCTCCTATCCACCTGCTTTCTGAGAACAGGAGGTAGAGTCAGAACAGTCTCAGAAAAATAGCTTAAGTATAAAACAGTTAAATTATTTTGTTTTAACTTCATTTCTGTTTCTCTAAGACTCAACCACATGACCCAAAACAGCTACATGCTGATTTCTAAACTGATGAGGCAGTAGCCAGTGCTGTCATAATAGTTTTCTTGATCCAATTAAAAATTATCTTTGTAATGTAAAAGTCTGGTTGTTGTCTACTCTCTGAAATCTCTGTTTTGTTGAAAAGGTGGACCATAGTAGATGCAGTTCAAGCACGTGTTGTAGGGCTGGGATGTGACTCAGTGGGATGCATGTGGTGCTTACACATGCATAGGGCTCAGCACCCAAAAAACACAGCTTTGTATTACAGAGTGTTTTTCCCTAAAGCCATGTTTGAAAGAAGTGATTCTTAGCTAATGATATAAACATTTACAACATAATTACTGTGTGCCCACTCTGTGCTGGGTTCTTTGTCCCATGTGAACAGTACAAGTTAGGTAGGCGCTACCACCAGCAGCAGAGCTCCTGTAACTAATAATAATGTGGCATTGTGAAAAATGAGGTAAAGTAGGCCCTACCAAGGCTGTGCCTATGGTGAGTTTAAATTGAGGAATTTCATGGTGCTCTTGTGCCAAAATATCTGATAAAGATATACAAAGCATGTTTTGGTAAAAGGCCCAAATTTAAGGACCATCGAGTATGAGTTCTTGGAATATTTACTCGGCTTACTTGGAATATTTACTTGGAATATTTACTCCTCAGCTAAAAAAAACTCCTTATTTCAAGGACATCCAGAAATCTTAATGTTAAGTTTGTGAAGGCAAATGTAGAGAAAAGTGTTAGGACATTAACACTCCCAAAACTGTTAAGGGATTTATTACAACTGTTAAAATAACCCTTCCACAAGAAAGCTCAATTGAGTACAGAGTATAGTTTTTCTCAGGCTGTGATACATGTATCAAGGTCTAAATTATGTCTTGCAAAGTAATATCACAAATATAAAGGCTTTTTTTTTGTTTGTTCTGGGATTGAACTCTGGACCTTGTGCTTGTGAGGCAGGTCGCAGAACCACTGAGCTAAAATCCCTGGCCCCATAAATATAAAGGCTTTGAAACTGTTTTGGAGCACTTTTCTCCACTCCAGCAGGCTGGGAAGGATTTGGGAGCTCCCAGATTCTGGATACTTTGGGGTTCATTCCCTTTTACCATGATTCATGTTTTTGCCAGTTGTTTTGGCGAAGGACAGTTTCATATCCACTGATATATCGCCTATGTATGGTGCTTGGAACCTCCAGCAATCTGTCATTAGACCTCTAACCTAAAGTCCTACCTTCACACGGTTGTCTTCAAAAGTTGATGACAAAATAGAGGAAATCAAAAGCCTCATTTACTGTATTCCGACCCTGACAATCTGGGTCTAGAAAATACGAACTAAATGGAGAGTAAGTGGTGGGGAATTCCAGGTCAGTAGGCAATCAGAAAAAGTTTTAATGCTAAATTCAAACACTCTATTTTGATGGAAGCATCTGACTCCACCAGGAACATTGCTTAAAAGAGAGGCCAGCAGCAGCTACAACTTTGCAAGAGAGAGAAGTGTATTTTTTTAAGAATGGGAGCATTGTGCAAATTCTTCCTCTGATCTTTTAAAACAAATCTTATACAACCTTCAAATTTCCCTTTGCATAGCCAGTGGGGCCTTATACCTTATCACAAGCCACTCACCCCGACTGCAGTGGCTGTGCTATATGAAATAGCATCAAGTGTTTTCCTGCCGTGTGACCGCTACACTTTTCCTTCCACTAGCAATGCTGTTCCTTGTGCCTTCGCACAGCAAGTCCATCTAGTTGTTTCCCCAGAGACCTTCCAGGCCATCTTCTTTCGACAGCCCACTTGGTCCTCAAACATGGCTGATCACATTGCCCAGTTTACCTCTTTCATCTACTGCTGTATTCCCAGCTTCTAGATAATGGATTGAAAGCCTTCAGGAGGATGAAAGAATGAGTAGATGCATCTGAGTAATTGCATATACACATCATATTTTTTATTCTATACCAAGTGGTTAGATGGAGCTTGATGGAGAACAATGACTGCCTTTTGCATTTTCTCTGGGCCAGCAGAACTATTAGAAATTTAAATTCTTGGGCCCACTGCAGACACTCTGAGCCAGAAATTCTGGGGGTGACCCCAGGTTGCCAGGTGTCTGATGCTGATAGATCCCTCCCCTCTGCCATGTGTGCAAGGTCCTGTCTGTCCTAATTACCTCTGCACCCCCAGCTCAGAAACAGAGCCTGGTCCAAAATGGACAGGAAATACTTGTGGAAGGCATTTAATCCATCTTCGTCTTCCTGCCCTGGGCCTTGCTCACTGAGGAAGGGGGTGATGCCATTCTGAGACAAGTGGGAAATAAATCTTCATGCTTTGCACTACTGACCTTGCTAAATACAGACTCCCAACTCACCCAGTTCTCCTTCCTGCACCCTCTGCAGCAGCTGAGGAAATTTCCAGAGCTGCTGGATACTAATGAGTTTCTGTCTGACCCTTTGGAGTCCTAGGAGAGAGAGATTAGAGACAAGTTCTGTCCTCACACAAGCTGTCCAGCTGGCAGACCCTGGAGGAAGCCAGGGTGGAGCTAGGTCCTCAGAGCTGGTGGTGGGTTCTTGCTGCTCACAGATGGGTCCCTTGTTCCTACACTGAGTATTGCTTTTGGTCTGAGAGGCTCCCAGCACAAGAGGGACTTTGTGAGGCTCTCAGCCTTGCTATTTTTACTCTCTGACTTCCAGGCTCTGCTTCCTGTTCCCTCCAAAAAAAAAAAAGAAAAGAAAAACCACAAACAAGGAAGGACTGAAAGGCCACTTGAAAGACACCTGTGGCTCCCTCCACTGACCCTTGTCAGCTCGAGACAGCACCTTCAGTGAGATGCAGTGATGACTGCAGACCAGAAATTGGGAGGAAGCATCTTCAGTTCAAGCTTGGGTTGGGAGAGAAGGAGGAGAAACAGGAAGGGATCAGCCTGCACAGTGTACCTGAGGGTAGATCTGGTCTCTCAGCTTCTAGCTGGAGGGATTTGCCAAGCCCTGGCCAGCTGTAGTGCCTAGCCAGCCTTATGAAAGGTCCAGGAGAGAGAGGCACACGAGAGAGAGAGCCACACAGCCTGCCGTGGAAGTGTACCTATGTCACTGGACCCATAGTGCCAGGGTGGCTCGGGGCCATTGTTTAATACCTACTTGACCTTGGTGAAGTCGGCTGCTGGACTTATAATTTCAGCCTTGCAGTCATTGCTTTGCTTTGGATTTTGTTTTTATTCCTGTTTACACATTTTATTTTTTCCCCAGGCTGTCTATAGTGGTTGTCCTTCAGGTCTCTGAAAAACTAAAATCAACTTCTGCTTCAGAACAGCTGTCCTCCTTGGCTTTATACCTATCTGCTGCCTTCTCTGAGCCTTAGAAATGGGTTAACAGTGGTGCCTCTTTCCTGGGGCTGTGAATGCCCCTTGTGTCCCTGCATTGATGGGTGTGTGATGTGCCTGGCGAGCCTCAGTGTCCTTTTATTGTCAGTAGTTTTTATAATATCACAGCAGCAGAATGGCCCTTGGTTTTCAGCCCCGACAGTCCTGGATCCAGCCTTGCCTTCCAGCTGGGATTGATGTGAGCATGAATTGTGGCAGTGTAGGAAAATGTTCTGTCCTTCATGAGTGGGGAATTGTTTTTTCTAATGAAAGCCCCAGACCCAAATTATGAAATATTTTTCACTTCATCATTTTGGGGATGGGGGAGAAGGAAAGGAAAGAAAAAAGAAGGAGGAAGGGAAACAAGGGAGGGGGGAATAGACATATAGTTTAACAAATAATTACAAAGTGAACATGCATTCTCCACCACCAAAGTCAAGAAAGAAAACATTTCTTATATCACAGAAGCCCTGGATATACCTTTTCTGATCAATTCTCTTCTCTCTTCTCAACCCCCACTTTCAGATATTTGTTAGTCTGTATTTTTTTTATAGCTGCATTCTTGCATTTCTTTATAGTTTTCTGTTTCTGTTACCGGCTATGTTTATATCCCTAAGTAATGTAATTTAGTTTTTAAACTATATGAATGGAAGTGTAGCACATATGCTGTCTTTCGTTTTCCTTTGTTTCATCAGTGGTGTATTTGTGAAATTCATACATGTTGTTGTGTGCACCTGTACTTGGCTCATTTTTGTTATTTATTTATTCGGCTGTAATTTATTTATTCATTCTGCTATGAATGGTTGTCTGGCTCATTTTGAGGTTTTGGCTCTTTTAATCATATTCTTATGACTTCAACACATCAGCTCTCCAGGATATATTCTGTGTGTGGACTTGCTGGGTCATAGAGATATCTTCAGTTGTGCTAAGAACTGTACTCCTATTTTATTTTCAAAGTGATTATCTCAAATTACCCTTCTGTGAGCAGCATATACAAGTTCTCATTGTTTTAAATGCCCACTAATAACTGAAATTACAATACTTTTAATTTTTGCTGCGCTGGTGGATATGTAAGGTTATCTATTATATTGTGACTTGAGGTGTTTTTAAATATCCTAGGGCTTTCTGCGGATTTTGTTATTCCAACGAAATCTCAGTGTGAACTTAGCATATAAACCAGATAAAAGTGGGTAGGTTTGGTTCAGGATAGAACAACCCAGTTCCTGCCAGCCCAGCATGAAGCCTCTTTTCTGCTGCCCTCAAGCTACCTCCCCAGGCATCCAAACCTGAAATGCACTGTCCTTGGTCTGGCATGATTTCATGTGCTGATGCTGCATGTAGGTATTCTTTACACATGCCAGCGCCCTACCAGTAAAGACAGCTCAGCCCTAGGACCCCCTTACCCTGGAAGTGGTAACTAGGAGCTTCTGTGTGACCTTTCTGTAGCCCCAGAACTTCTTGTGTGTGAGCACTAGAATATGGGGTAAAGGAACTCACTTGCTAGCCCTTCCAGCTTAATTCCTAAAGCATATATTTTACCTCTCCTCTCCCTGTTGAGATGCTGAGAACAAAATAGCAAAAACGACCTCTCCACCGCCTCAAAAAAGGACAGGAAACAAAAGCATAAACACATGTAGTTAGAGTTGTCTGCAAAATCTGGTTAACTTGAAATTATAGAATCATGCTTAATTTTCCCATGGGGGGATTCGTCATAATTTGAGACTAGTGGCAGTTTTGCCTCTGGCAAATGTAAATGAGAAAAGTGGATGCTGGAATGCCAGACAACTGCAAGAATGAGCACCTGTGCTCTTGGTCTTAATCAGCCTCTTTGTCTATGCCCCTTTTTCTTCTTGTGGCTAGAACAGCTCTGTGATGCCTGCCCACATGATACAGTGACATTTGCACATATCAAGGCCCACACATGTTCTCATTTGAACTGTGGTAAAGCTATCTGATCGCTTTTTATAGGCCATTTAGAAAAAGGTTGAACCCTTAGAATAAAGTGATGCTCAGGATGAGAACTCAAGTTTTAGTTTTTCTTTCTGGCTATGCTGCTACAGCTGCTTGTGAATCTTCTCTGATTACCTCTACATATAGGAAATTTTTTTCTGTTGCCTCTCTTCTCTAGCACTTTTATCTGTTTCATATTCAATTCAAAGAAGGCCAAGAGTAAGATTTTTATTTATTTTTCGCTCATTGAGTTTATTGGTACATTTTGGGTATACAGTACAGTTACATTCATCATTGGGAGTTTGTACCATTACATGGCAGGTCTTGGTTCTTATTTCTTCCCCTTGTCCCTTCCCTACCTTCACCCCCTCCTCCCCTCTCCTTTTACAAACACTTTATTTCCATTTTTTCATTTTCTCACATATTTTTCCCTTATTACCTTTCCCCTACCCATCCCACTTTCCCTACACCTTTAGCCTCTTTCTTCCTATTTCACATTGTCAATTATATCACTAGGATCGTATGTACTATTATAGTTTATTCACACCAGAGAAACTATTCAGTATTTATACGTGTGACTTATTTATTTCACTTAGGAGTATATCCTCAATATGTATCCATTTTCCTATGAATGAATCTAACAAGAGTAAGATTTTTAAAAGCAACTAGTTATTCAGTAAACTGATAAAAAATTGAAATACACCAGGTGTGACTGAAATTGTCCAGTGGATGTGTTTTATTTTGTACCCACAGTGCAATTCAGGTGCATTTGGATTTTGAACACTTGCTTTTTTGCTGTACTCCCCACCATTCTTTCTTGTCTCTCACAACCATCACTGCATGAATTACATTTCTGGCCTGTTCTTAGAATCAGACTGGTTCCCTTATTGATTCCAAGACCTTTCCAGTGTGCTCTCCCTGGGAATGTTCTGTGTGCAGTTTAGAATCCTTGAATATTAGAAAAGACATTACTGCTTTGTGGATGTTTACAGTCAATATAAATATTATCATTTATAGAAAGTAGTTACAGAAAATTATACTCATAGCTGGGAATGATATATTATGCTAGTCAGTAAATCTTACTAATTTACAAAAGGATGCAATAGATCCCATGTATAACCATGTGAAATTTTCATGGGTAGTTGATTCTGGTTCATATATTAGCTTTTTCATCAGGTTCATGGACATGTGGGATGACTTGATAATAAGGCCTTTATGTCCATATTCCAAGTGTCAACGTGCTTTCCCAGTCCTTCCCATGTTTTGTTCTTTTCTTCATCACCCTTATACCATACCTTGCATCCACAGGATGGTTTAATTTGTCTCATTTAGCCTGTGTCTGTAAGGTTTGCCCAGTGATTGGTACTAAAATTGGAAGGCTATTTTCTCCTTTGATAAAACCTTTTCTTTTTTCCATTTCTCAGCAGATATCTGGAGTGATCACTCATTTCACACAGATCCGGATCTTCCGCCTGGCTGGAAAAGAATCAGTGACATTGCTGGTACCTATTACTGGCACATCCCAACAGGAACTACTCAGTGGGAGCGGCCTGTCACCATCCCAGCATCCTTTTACAAACACTTTATTTCCATTTTTTCATTTTCTCACATATTTTTCCCTTATTACCTTTCCCCTACCCATCCCACTTTCCCTACACCTTTAGCCTCTTTCTTCCTATTTCACATTGTCAATTATATCACTAGGATCGTATGTACTATTATAGTTTATTCACACCAGAGAAACTATTCAGTATTTATACGTGTGACTTATTTATTTCACTTAGGAGTATATCCTCAATATGTATCCATTTTCCTATGAATGAATCTAACAAGAGTAAGATTTTTAAAAGCAACTAGTTATTCAGTAAACTGATAAAAAATTGAAATACACCAGGTGTGACTGAAATTGTCCAGTGGATGTGTTTTATTTTGTACCCACAGTGCAATTCAGGTGCATTTGGATTTTGAACACTTGCTTTTTTGCTGTACTCCCCACCATTCTTTCTTGTCTCTCACAACCATCACTGCATGAATTACATTTCTGGCCTGTTCTTAGAATCAGACTGGTTCCCTTATTGATTCCAAGACCTTTCCAGTGTGCTCTCCCTGGGAATGTTCTGTGTGCAGTTTAGAATCCTTGAATATTAGAAAAGACATTACTGCTTTGTGGATGTTTACAGTCAATATAAATATTATCATTTATAGAAAGTAGTTACAGAAAATTATACTCATAGCTGGGAATGATATATTATGCTAGTCAGTAAATCTTACTAATTTACAAAAGGATGCAATAGATCCCATGTATAACCATGTGAAATTTTCATGGGTAGTTGATTCTGGTTCATATATTAGCTTTTTCATCAGGTTCATGGACATGTGGGATGACTTGATAATAAGGCCTTTATGTCCATATTCCAAGTGTCAACGTGCTTTCCCAGTCCTTCCCATGTTTTGTTCTTTTCTTCATCACCCTTATACCATACCTTGCATCCACAGGATGGTTTAATTTGTCTCATTTAGCCTGTGTCTGTAAGGTTTGCCCAGTGATTGGTACTAAAATTGGAAGGCTATTTTCTCCTTTGATAAAACCTTTTCTTTTTTCCATTTCTCAGCAGATATCTGGAGTGATCACTCATTTCACACAGATCCGGATCTTCCGCCTGGCTGGAAAAGAATCAGTGACATTGCTGGTACCTATTACTGGCACATCCCAACAGGAACTACTCAGTGGGAGCGGCCTGTCACCATCCCAGCAGATCTTCAGGGTTCTAGGAAAGGGTCTCTTAGCTCTGTAACGCCATCTCCCACCCCAGAGAATGAGGTAAAATGGAATGTCTTTTTACCAGCTTACTAGAGTAGATGTAACTTGTGATTTCTCTTTAGACTAGTTGCTTCTGCCCCAACAGGTCATTGAGGTAAGTTTTTTGACTGTCATGCATGCTGCATTTGAAATATCAGTAATGCTTCCTCTTGGTAAATAGTGTTAATAACCATCTTTCAGGGGCATTTTCCTTTTTAATGGCTTTTGGTCTCTTGAAACACCGTTCTAGGTACAAAAAGCAAGAGGGACTGATTAATGAGAAGTAGTTAAGATCCCCTAAGGTTCCCAGAGGCAGTAATTTGCTCTGCACGTACCATTTCATGGTGCTAGTTCAATAAAATATTTACATGCAGAAGAATGTCTCTCAGCCAGGCATGTTGTAATTACCGTGTATCTTATTAGCCTTGGGTTCTTTTGCTAGCATGGAGAAGTATCTGCAAGAATAACCCTTGAGAGCCCCGAAATGCTTAATTTCTATTTAAAAAGGTTCTGTTTATTTAGCAGAAGTGACATTATTTTAGAAATAATTAGCAGCATAAATTTGTGCTGTCCCCAAGGAAGAAGTCTGGGTGTTTAAACAAAGAATTGAGACATTGAAGCAGTCCATTGTGGTACATAGTAATATGAAGATTCCTGCAGTGAACCTTTGTAAATCCTGATAACAGGATATTCAGGATATTAGTTGGGAAAAGTCACAATTAAATGATTTTTTTTTTTTAAAAGAAAAGTGGTTTCTCTATTACCTGGGCATTTCTGCCTTTTTCTGATGCCAGCTTCTGTTCTGTAGACAGCCTCATTTCCCTTCAGTTTGAGGGCATGGAGTCCATTGGAGCTGTATCTCTAACCTGCAGGGCTTCTCTGTTTGCAACTGTTACCCCCCTTCCTGTGTTTAAAAGTAGACAGCATCTTGTTCTGACTCTTCAATTACTTACACTTCTCTGGGAAGCCGTGAGACCTACTGTAAAATCACATTCGTGCTGTTATAGGTCACCACGTCGGCTGCAGCCTTCGCTCTCCATCTTCAGAGTGATGGGTCAGAGTTAAACCCTCATTCATAGACCAGGCCTTGATTGGTCTGTACTTTGCTCTGATCGTCCAGCATATACTTCAATACCACGGCACCACATACATTGGATTTTGTTGCTTATTACTGGACAATTTTGGTAATTTTCTTAATGAAGCATAATATTCCTACTCTCTTGGCAATTTCCATTTGGTGATTATCTTGGGTTACGTGTACTGGAGGTAAAGATAAACTGACACAGCCCCAGTCCTTGAGCAGCTTGGCATGGAGGCAAGTCACATGCAGCTGCAGCCCAGATTCACCCTTGGATTCCCCCTGCCCCACAGGGGTCACCCAGGAGTGGAGCTGCCAGGGCCAATCTCTTTTCTCACCCCAGGAAGACTTGCTTTTCTTTCCTGGGCATTACTTTTCTCAGTATCTCTATTAGGGTCTTTCTCCACTAGAACTTTGTCCCCGATCATTTAATTGTGTTCACTGAATTAGAGAATGACGGGGTAGCAAAGAGTCATCTGGAACCAGCATCCATACTGTTACAGATGGGGAAACCGAGGCATAGAGGAGTCAGTGACCAGAGGTGGCATGGTCACTGGATTCAGAGTTCATGAATCCTACTCTAGACTTCAACCTATTCTGTCTCCCTACCTTTGAGGTGCGGTATCTATCCCAGGCAGGAGTCCTGAGACAACACAGACACAGAAAGCTTAAGGAGCATGCATTAGATCACAGAGCTAGTCAATGCTGGATTCAGGTCTACTGATCCCAGCTTCCACCCTGAGCTTCACCAAATATAGGAAGAGGCTTAGAGATGCTTGGATCTCCTCATCTCCTGCCAAGGGGAGGTTGTGCATTATGCAAAGCCTTCTAAAAAATGACTTCTCTTAATAACAATGTCTCAGGTGCAAATGACAGCTGAAGAGAAATGATTATTTCTCTAACACCATTTCTTCAATCCCTAAATAGAATCTATTTCAACTAATTTTGAAACATGACAGAAAGCAAAATGTTAAGGATGAGAAGAAATCTGTAATATGTCATGTTAGAAATGCATATTTTATTCAAGCCTTTTCCTGAGCTGGCTTGAAAAAAAAATCAAGTAAATAATTGCCAAATCTGTTGACTTCACAAAAATTTAATACCGAAGACTTCCTTACAGTTTGAAAATTTTACATTTCATGTTCCAAAGTTCACTTGGGAAGTGTTAAACACAGTGGGTAATGTTTCTCCCGCACATGCCAGCAGTCTTTTTGAAAGTTTATAAACTGGCCAGGAAGCATTTGCTGCTGAAACTTGGCACACAGTAATCCTTCCCCTAAACCATTTATTTGTTCCAAATTACTTGGATATCAGATTTTAGAGTAAAGATAGAGCCATACAAAATATTTTCATGAATAACTATTGGCTGGTGGCAAAATCCCACAATCTTTTCCAGTGAAGATATTTTGCAGTTCCTCAAGAAGAGAGTATAGAAAAATATAGGTCTGGAACTAGGGCAAGTAAACTGATTCTCAGAACTGGGGTCTCATCTTGATCATAAATGACTCTGGTCTTGTTGAAGTGCTCATGGTCTCTAAGCCCTGAGCAGTTGCCTCCCCGGGAGGGGCAGAACATAATTGCCTTAGAACCTGTGTGTGTTTCCATGTCCACTTAGACATCACACAACATTGGAAAAGATCATTCGCTGAACTTCTGGACTCACTCGAGTAATCATGGCATTTCAGAGATGGAGAAAGAACCTTATAGAAGGGCCTTGTGAGCTGGTAGCAACCAGCTTGTAGAATACACTGATTCTTTGGTTCCATCTCAGGCTACTGAGACAGATGCTCTGGGAGCAGGGGCTTGGGATATACCTTTACGCAGCTTTTCAGGGGATTTGATGCTGAATATGACAGCAGTATGTATCACTTTATCACCCAGCATCTCCCAAAAACTGTTGCTTTCATCTCTGTACTCTGGATGCTCTTTATTCTGACACACCCTTTCATAGCATTGTTATTTGGGCATGTCAGTCTCGCTCCAGAAGGCTCCTTGGGGCTTGGGACCTGGTGCATTCATCTTGCATCGCCAGCCCTGGTGTGGTTGCCGGTACCTGGTGAAGCTCATGAGGTGTGTGCTGAATGAGGGAGAAGCCAGCCTCGTAACTGAGGGACCTGTTAGTGGATTTGCTGTGGCAGCAGAACTAGCACTAGAGCCCTAGATCTCTTGCTGTTCATGGAGAATTTAATTGCACAAGCCTTTGTCAGTCTTATCATTCTTATTTTTTAAAAAATTCTGAGTTGTGTTTGTATGAGAAATCATAATGCTATACAGTGGTCCCCCTTATCTGATAGGGATACATCCTAAGACCCTGTAGTGTCCTTGTGAAATCCAAGGTAGTACCATACCAGCTGTGTACCATACCAGCACGACAGGGGTGAGCAGGAGTGCTACTAAGTTATTGACATGTGAGAATTATATACAGCGTGCATTTGCTGGACAAAGAATGACTTGCTTCCCAGGAAGGATGGAGGAGGACAGCAAGAGATTTCATTATGCTACTCAGAATGAGGCACAATTTAAAATGTATGAATCGTTTATTCTGTTATTTCCCATTTAACTGTTGGATTGTAGTTGAGAATTGAAACTGCAGAAAGCAAAACCATGAATAAGAGAGACTGCTGTACTTTCTAATAGCATTACATCCATGAAAAACAGAGAGTGCTTCAAAAAGAAGGAAAAGGGCGATTTAGCTCAGTGGTTCTGCTACCTGCCTTGCAGATGCAAGGACCTGAGTTTGATCCCTGGTACCAAAAAAAAAGAAGGAAAAGATAGGCACATATAACTATACAAAGCACTCCTTCATTCTGCCTGTCTATTCCTTAGACTTCCATATTCCAGGTTTTATGCCATTTCTGTTGAGGCCACATTTGTCCAGGCTCAAGTCTTGATGGAACAGGATAAAAAAGTATGATTCAAATGCTTCATAAACATCAAACTGCTTCCTGCATGGAAAAAAAGAGTAGTTGACAAGGACACAGTCATCTGTGGGGCACCTTTGGGCAGCCAGTTCCTGTGCTAAGGTTGACCGACCTCTGTTACTTTGCTGTGTCTTCATTTGGAGGGGTGGTCTTCTTGGCCCTGTTTATATGTGAGGGAACCACAGCAGATGACAAGAGTTAATAGGATTGGGGCCCTGGCTTTGCCTTGGGCTGTGCTGGCTTTAGAGCTCCAGAGGTGCATCACAGAGGTGATGCAGAGACAGCCTCTACCCAGGCCCCTGGAGAATGTGCCAGTGCTTTCCCCTCTCTCTCTGCTGCTTCTCAGGTTCTGCCTGGTCTGTCTCCATTTCTGGTTTGCATTTTTATACCACTTCTCAGAGACTTTCTTAGCATCCTAAGAAAAGTTTGTTTTGTGCTTCAGTGACAGACTACAGGAGACACCAGGTGAACAGAAATCTATGGGCGCACAGTTATCAAGACTGGGAGTCTAAGCTCATGGGATCACATTGGCAGAGGCCTTCCTGGTGCATCATCTTGGGAGCTGAGAGAAGAGAATGAACATACATCCTCAGCCCTATATTAATTGGCATCAATCCATTCATGAGGGCAGAAGCCCCATGATGTAGCCACTTCTGTAGGCCCCGTCTCCCTACACTGCTGCATCAAGGGCTGTTTCTCACCTGCCTTTTGGGGGGCTGCGTTCATACCACAGCATAACCGAAAGAAAATTCCCTCATAGGACTTCCCAGCCCCCGAGACACCTCGAGGACACTTTGTCAACATTGCAAGGCCTTACTCTGGTCTTAGCCTGTTCTGTCAGGGTAATACCTAATATTTGTATAATTTGTAGAATTGCTTTCTAAGAATCCAGAGGAGAAATATGGAAGAGGCAGTCATTAGAAACCCAGGTTGTATGGCGACTTCCTTAGTGGGTCCACCCTTGCAGGGCCTTCGTGTGGTGCTGAAGGGTGATGAAGGGGGCCATGTTCCGGGCCCCGGGGCCGCCTTCCCACACGTGCCAGATTCACTGCTGTCAGTGCTGAGGCTCCAAGGCTTTCCCACAACTGAGCTTGATGGCCGTGTCCCGAGTAAGGGATTCTGCACCCTGGGCCAGGTCAGGACAAGCATGGGGCAACTGTGTCCCCAGTGATGACTCTGGCACCATAGCATGGCTTGGCCCAGGGCTTGGGCATCATCTCCTGGAAGGTCAGCAGTTGGGAGGTTGTTGCCCAGGGAAGATGGTCTCTGTCCACTGCTGCCCCACTCCCTGGTCGTTGTCTTTTCTTACTTGAAGCACATGGTTTCACCTATCTTTTCCTCTTTTGTTGCTATCTCTTCATCTCTTCCTTTATCTCTCCTACCCCACTACCAAGACTATAGGTCAGGGTGGCTACACATTCTGTAGAACCAAAAAGAATCTCTTGGTTGTTTGTTTTTTTTTTAATTTGTTAGCTAAAATTATTATAAATGTAAATATCTCCTGGAAGGTCAGCAGTTGGGAGGTTGTTGCCCAGGGAAGATGGTCTCTGTCCACTGCTGCCCCACTCCCTGGTCGTTGTCTTTTCTTACTTGAAGCACATGGTTTCACCTATCTTTTCCTCTTTTGTTGCTATCTCTTCATCTCTTCCTTTATCTCTCCTACCCCACTACCAAGACTATAGGTCAGGGTGGCTACACATTCTGTAACACCAAAAAGAATCTCTTGGTTGTTTGTTTTTTTTTAATTTGTTAGCTAAAATTATTAACTAAATGTAAAAATTATTCTCTCTTAAAAACAATTAGATGACTAGACTCTGTAGATTTAATCTTTAAGACACAGTGTTTTTTTTCCTTTATTGACTTTCATCACAAAAAAAGAAAAGAATTTTGGTCACATATTAGGGAGAAAATTTTTCATCTTTGTTGTAAATGAATGTTCTTAAATGTAGGATGTAGGAGGGGAAAATAAAAAGATCTATAGCCCAGTCCTAACATACCTAATGCCAGTTTCCATTTTTCCTTACTTGAGTTTTATAGTAAAACATCTTCTTACAACTGCCCATGTTATTGTAAGGTTTTGCAAATTCTCTGTGTAGGACCTTTGTTTATTTAAATATGTGAAAGGTGGTTGTTGGCAGGTGGCCACCTCTTGCTCCATGAGGGCTGGGTGCCAATGGTCCTAAACCTGTAATCATCTTCACTTTTCAGAGACTCTTGTGTCCAAGGAGCAGATATATTTAAAAAAGTAAAAACTCGCACAAGCACAGAGCCCTGTTTTTGTTAAGTGCTGAAGCTTTTCTGGACTCTGGTTTTAGAAAATACTCTTCATTTGACCTCTCCAGTCCCAGCACAGAGCCCTTCTTGAATGATTGCTTATTTCAGGTTGCTTTAGTAGATACCTCTCCTTTTCTTTAATCTTTCTTTAAATGTTTATATGCACAGTTATCTCAAGTGTCCCTAGTTCATTATCTCATAGCCTTTTTCAGAGTTCAGCTTAGATGAGAAACAGATGTTGCTCCCCTGCAAAACAAGGGTGACAGTTTTGAACCACACTGGCTTATTTTCTGCTTTAAAAAAGAACTTCTAACTTGATAATTTATTTTGTACTTGATATTTTAGGTTTTTATCATGAGTCCTTATTAGAACCACTGCAATGGTGGCTAAACCTTTTCCCTGATCACTGAGCCTTCTGAAAGCACAATGGTCATCTCTTCCCTAGGAAACACCCATGCCCAAGACCCTATCCTTGTGTCGCAGGCTCACAGGTCCCCTGAGCTAACAGGCTGAGCTGGGCTTTAAACAGACCAGACCCTACTTTAAGGGAGAGAGCAAAGGGGTTGGGCAGCATTCCATCCCTTTTAGTCCTTAAAAGAGATTATTTTTAAAAATAAGTGTAGTGATCTGAGTTCTTTTGTATTTTGAACACTGCAGTCTGGGTGCCCCGTAGAAGAGAGCAAGCCCCACCTGTGTGGTAATGATAAGGGATCTCATTCATGATACTTTTACCTCATCGAATAGTTGTATCTTTTCACACATGGGACACTGGAACTTCAGTTCATCTGCTCTTAGCAGCTTACAAATTATATAAATGTAAATAAAGGTTCTAGGTTAGCATTTACTTCTCATTTTCAAAGACCTTTGGTTGAAAAGTGCCCTTTGTTGATCTGTTACCATAGAAAAGATACTTGCCTAAAGAGTCAGTAGACCATCACAGAATTTTATTAATTTATTTTTGCAAATATTAGATGAAAAATATTGGACTATTCCCTTGTTATAATAGAAAGAAAAGACTTCACCTCTTTGTCTCTTGGACAGAAGTTGTTTAGATGCAAAGATCTATTGCAGGAGCTCTTCTATGAGGGAAGGCTCCATGTTTTTGTGATTATGTTTAGGAAATCATTTTGTTCCCAGATATTAATGTCTGAAGAGGCTTGTGTAACAAAGTAATGGCACTGCTTATGAATTAGAGAAATTTACCTTACATTGTTTGAGGCCATTTCTTTGCTGGGTTACATAAACTTCATCAATGTGTCAATGTCAGTCTCTACTTCTTACTAACCTCTCTCCTCTGTCTTTTTCTTTAAGTGACAATAATTTGTCCTTAGCCAGATTTTTGTGCCCTTCACAAAGAGCATTCCCTCAGTTTCTAAACAGCACGATGTCACCCCTATTTCACCCCCATCTTTAGAAAACCCTCGTATTTGATGGAAAGGGGGAGGGGTTCCTATGGAATAGTTATACTAGGGATTTAATGCTTGGAAGCCTTTAAGACCACATTTAACAAATAACTTCACTGTCTGCTTCTAACAGTGTTCAGTCATTTGTTGTGGTAAGTAATGAATGTACCATCTCTCCTCCTGCCCCACCTTCAGGTGATAAGCTAGTCTTAGAGCGAACTAACAAGTTGCTGTTAGAGTTAATTTGTTCCCTAACCCATCCTGTGAATATCAATGCTAACAACAGTGTCTTGTGTTTTTTTCCCCTTTTTCTGTTAAATCAATGTGCTTTTTTCCTATGTGAATAATTATATGTCTAGAAACAGCCATGGAGTGATTTTGCTGTTCTGAATGGGGGAAAGATTAATAGTGACATTTGGAAGGCAAGTATATTGTCAGATTTTAGATCGTTTAATATTTTGTTCCTTTCTGCATGGCTGTGGCTGTCTATTTTTCTCCTTCGTGAATATCGTGCATTCTGCAGGGACGGAGTGAGGGGGCTTCTGGCTGGGGGCGTGCAGCTCACACTTGTGTTGCCCTTTTCCATATCTCCCACTGTGAGTGACCTGAAGCTGATCGCCCCAGGTCCCCTGTTGGCCTGTGAGAGCAGCCGCTTGTGCACCGAACCAGCCTCCTGCAGCCCTTGCATGCCTTTTCCCGCCTAAGCTCCCACACAATCTCTGCCTCTGTTTGGGGGCCTTTGCTCCCCTTTGATATTTGAGACAATGTAACGAGCCCCCTTCCCTTACTGCGCATTAACAAGGATCTGTCTTCCTTTAGGATTTGCATGCAGCCACAGTTAACCCAGATCCTAGTTTAAAAGAATTTGAAGGAGCAACACTACGCTATGCATCTCTGAAACTCAGGTAGGGTGCTGGAAACATCCCAAGCGTGTGGCTTTTGCTGTTCATATTTGCCATAGAAATCTAAGACCGGTTTTCTGTTTTTCGTTCTAGAAATGCCCCTCATGCTGACGATGATGATTCTTGTAGTATCAACAGTGACCCAGAAGCCAAGGTTTGTAACACTCTTGCTTTCAGCAACCAGGTTATTATATTCTTGCATTAGAGTAATGGTTTTGGATAGTGGCCCAATTTTTACAAACCATCAACTCAGAGCCACTTAATAAGTAATTAACCCTTGATCTTCTCTCTTTCTTAATCTCCCAGACACTTTAAGAAAATTCCTAAGCCAAGTTAGGTTTGAGATATTTCTGTAACCATCACGACAGCCTGTATCTCACTACATCAGTTCTTTGCACAGTGTAGTAAATTAAAATTGCTGCTCAAACAGATGGGCTTCAGAAGCTTTTAGACATAGCCAACTCTGCCTTATAGAGCCATGGGAGTGGCAGCACAATAGGCAGGTGGGAAACTCTGCTCCTTCTGCTGGAGCAGCCTCTGCTAGGTGAAATGGGTTGAGGATACTGTTGTATGATAAAAATGGAAGGCTGGCATCTGTGTTTTATATTTCTGGGCTTGGTGGGAAACCATCATCAGCAGTGCAGTTGTTGACCACCACATGCTCAGATAGGTCCCTTGCATGGGGTTTAATGCTACATAGTCGCTGTCTTAAAATTTTTAATCATTTGACTCAAATTTGTGTTTTATAACTGGAGTCCAGTGGAACGATGGAGCAAGCGGGAAATCCTGCCACCTCCCTGCCTACCTCCTCTCCCTACTACTAACTCCTGTTCCACAGAGAGAAGGGAATGCTTCCTTACTATGCCACCGAGATTTGTTCTGAATCCCAAAGCAGATCTGTGCCTGGAAATAAAATAGCAGATAGGTTAGTAGATAAGTGGGGATCACTATGCAGGTTCAAAACCTTGGCACCTTTGCCAGGAGTTGCCACCTTGCCACCTGTTCTTTGAGGAGCTCCTGGGGACTCAGCTTCATTCTGGGCTCACCTGGAGAAGATTAGGCCACTCTAGAGCTGTAGCATTCACAACAGACCCTTGGGCTGCTGCTCACAAGCGGGCTTTTGAAGCTAAGTTTTATGGCAGGCAGTGGATGCAGTATAATGGGACGGGAGGCTGTGAATGGTTTGCTTTGCTAGCAGGTGTTTTACAAGGAGGTGGGAGGAGGGAAGAAAAGCAGCACATCAGCCTGTTCTGTGCTATCTGGGGAACACGGGTGTGAAATTGACAAAGATAGGTGAGGGTGCTGGAGTTGGGTGCTGACTGGAAAAGGAGGGCTGCCCTGTGATAGCTCAGCGGGTGCGATGGGGTTCCTCTTCTTTCCTCCTAGTTGTATTGTTTCCTGAGTTCTTTATCAGCTGCCTTTCTGTTGTCTGCGTGTCTACTCCAGCACTATTATGGATTTGTTCCTGTTAATAAGGAGGCTGAGCATCATCATTAATTGCCAAAGCTGTGTCTAGTAAGAAAAAGAAAAACGTTTGTTATGTCATTTGTATTTCTGTCCTACTTTGCCCATTAGACTCACAAAAACAAATCCTTTTTTTGTGTGTGTGAAGTAAAGAAAATATAGGGGGATAATCAGTGTATCAGTCTGGGCTGGAACAATGTAGAAAGGAAAGAAAAAATAGAGAAGAGGAAACATACATACTTTTTCAGATCATAGGATTTGCAGTAACAAGCATTGACCTACAGGTGTGTTTGTGTTAGTTTTTGTTTTGGTTTTGTTTGGAGGGGCACTGGGAATGGGCCCTGTGGATCACAAATGAATGGTCCCCGACTTACAGTTCCTTGACTTTGCAGTGGTGTGGAAGTGATATGTACCCAACAGGAAAATCAGGTTTGAAGCCTAGTCTTTTTCCAGCCTGGTGACAAGCAGCGTGATGCTCTGTCCCTGTGCTGGGCAGCAACAGCAAGCCAAGGCTCCCAGTCAGCCCTGAGACACCATGGACAGCCAAGCGTAATTCATGTTAGAGGTCGGTGGGGGATTGTGACAGTGACAGCATAAACCACCTGTCTGCTCTGACTCGACGCGTGGACTGGACTGTGAGTGGAGCACACGGCCACAGGCTTTTTCAGACCCTTGGGCAGTCATGTCATTTCTACAAGGCTTGTGATCCAAGCTGGGCCTGGCTTAGGAGGAAGTGGGGAATGGAGAGGGGAGAGTCTGCTATTGGTGTGCAGTCTGCTGGCGGGTGTGCAGGCATTGCTGGGCTGCAGGGCACTCTGGCAGGGCAGCTCCTAGGCTTCGCGGTCCGGGGGCCCCAGAGGAGGTGCATGGGGGAAGCCACAGAAAGAAGGTCAGGCTGCTCTTTCATAGTTGCGCCATAGTTCAGAATCTAACAGCTCTAAAGGAGTTATCTTTTTAAACCAGTTTTAGAGAATTTAGTGTAGGTTTAGCATTGACTTCGATGAACCTACTTTGACGGTGGGAAGGTATCGCTTCTTGCTGTTCACTCCTCCTTTGGGGCCCAGAGCTAGCATCTCAGACTGAGAAGTGCAAAGCCTACATTTTCTGAATGCTCAGACTCCTTTGTAGAAGTAAGTTACTTTCTTTAATAACTCTGTACAGTTCTTTCAGCCTGCCAGAACTAAGGAACTGAGTGCCTCTGAAACAAAAAAATAGTCTTTCTTTAAAAATGATATTTATTACTAGGAGGCTGAGGCAGGAGTTCATGCCTAGCCTGAGAAACTTAGTGAGGCCCCTGCCTCAAAATTTAATAATAAAAAAAAGTGCTGAAGATAAAGCTTGCTTAGCATGCATGGGGCGTTAGGTAAAACTCCCCAATACCACAAACACACACACAAGCACACACACACACACACACACACACCCCTCCAAAGGAGCCGAGTACATAACTGAAAGTGTTCTTTGAGCCATCCTAACTTTAATGCCATGAATGTATTTTTTAGTTGATGGCAGTATGTGTGCAAGTTTGTGTGCAATTCTGACTTCTTTATTTTAACTTTTTACTTTGATGTACTTTATAGATGTATAGGAGAGTTAGAAAGATTAAGTTCCCATATGGCCTCTGTCTTACTTTCCCTAATATTAACATCTGCGTACTCATGGTACAGTGAAACTAGATTTTCCACCCACTAATGTCCTTTTTTGGTTCTATAAATCAACCTGGGGTCCTGTGCTGCATGTAGTGAGCTTCTAAAAAATTATGCCACGTCTTTTTTTCCACAGTGCTCAATGTCATTCTTAATTTCATTCTAACATCCCATTTAATCAGTGGCAGCATAACTTGTCTAGGCACCAGTAGCCTTGGGGGCAGTTTCCAGTATTGTACAGCACAGCTACAACTGCATAAAAAGCCGGCTTTTTTTTTCTTTTTTCTTTTAAAGTAGGGCTTTGGTAGAGGTTGCTAAAACTGATATTACCAGTTCCAAATTTACCATTTTTATAGCTTTTATCACTTACTGCAAAATTGCTTCCCAGAAAGCATGTAATCCCATCAGTAATATCCTAGAGTACACCTCCTTACCCACGTGCCAGTTCGTGCTAGCCTCTGTCATTTTTGTTTATTTGTCTTAGTTTGAGTGCATGCGAGCTACTACCCTCTAATATTGAAGCTTCCTCTCCTCCTTTCATCCTCTCCCACTTCTCTCCCGCTTTCTTCCTTCTCATCCTCAGGGCCTCTTGCATGCTAAGCAGTTGCTCCACCACTGAACTGCTACCCCAGCCCTAAAATTTCCTCTTCTTAAGACTGTTGATAAACAGGACATGTCTCATGAAACTCTTTGTCACTTTCCTTGTCACTGGGACAAATTTCTGGCGCTCACCTACACCTTAAAGGAGGAAAGATTTGTTTTGCCTTCCAGTTTCAGAAGTTCTAGCCCTTGCATGGCTAGCTGAGTCCAACGCAGGAAAGTTGTAGGGGAAGGGCCTGGGGGAGGAAAGCTGCTCGTATCATGGTGGTCCGGAAGTGGAAAGGGACAGGGTTGGGGTGGAGCCTGGGCGCGAGAACTTCCACCCATGCCCCCCATGACTCACTCCTAGCAGCAGGTCAGATGCAGAGTCCCTGTGATGCAATCTCCTTCCACAAGCCCTGCCTCTGAGCACAGGAGGCTTTGGGGGACATACAGATCCAAACCATAACACTCTGTTTTTTGTCCATTTCTTGGCTGGGCTTTCCTCTTAATTTTCTATACTTTTTAAACTATGGAAATTGATATGGAAATACCTCAAATAACTAGGATTAGCGGTTCCATTTGACCCAACCATCCCTCTGCTGGGTATCTTTCCAAAAGAATTAAAAGGATTATACCATAGTGATATATGCGCACCCATGTTTATAGTGGCACAGTTTGTAATAGCTAAAACTTGGAAACAGCCCGTTTGCCCATCAGTTGGAGACTGGATAAAGAAGATTTGGTTTTTCTATAAAATACTACTCAGCCGTAAAGAATGAGAAATTAGAGTCATTCATAGGAAAATGGATGTACATTGAGGCTATACTCTTAAGTGAAATAAATGAGTCACAAATATGTAAATAATGAATAGTTTCTCTGGTGTGAAAAACTATAATTGTAAATAAGATCCTAATGGTATAATTGACAATGTGTAATTGGAAGAAAAGGGCTAAAGGTGTAGGGGAAGTGGGAAGGGTAGGGGAAAGGAAATAAGGGAAAAAAAAATACGAGAAAATGAAAAAATGTAAATAAAGTTTTAATAACTAGGGAAGGAAGGAGGGAAGGTGAAGAGAGGGCAGAGGTAAGGGGAAAAAATGAGAACCAAGACCTGTCATGTAAAGGTATAAGATCCCAATGATGAATGTAACTGTACTGTAGACCTAAAATGTACCAGTAAACTCAATGACAAAAAAAAAGAGTTTTTATTTTGGAATAATTTTAGATTTATAGAAAAGTTTCAGAGATACTATTGACTTCCTGTATTGTCTTCTCCCACTTTCCTGGTGTGTTCTTAATGTACATTGAGCCTTTACAATTACAATTGCAACTACTTGCAGTTTGGTTGCAACCAGAATTGTGGAATGAATTCTGTAGCCAGCATCATGAAATGAATTAAGTTTGTGAACCAAAGCACCATTGTATATAAATTTATAAAGTACAAAGTGATTTCTTAATATTATATCATTTATCACCAGAGTTATTTGTCAAAACTAAAAAATTAACATTTGTACAAAACTACAAAAAAGAGACCTTATTCTGATTTCCAGATTTTATTTTCCTGTCCCTTTCTGTCCCAGGATCTAATCCAAGATACCACATTACATGTATTCCTTGTGCCCCTTTAAATTCACAACTATCTGCTATTGTCACCTTAAATGTTTTTCTCTAATCATTTCTTTTCTGTTTGTGTCACTTTCCCAAGGGAAAATGCTTTAAATATTGCTGTATATTCAAACCTCATGTAGATAATTGCCTCTGGTATACCTCATTGATAAGGGTTTGGGTGGCCAGGTAGCTTGCACTTTGAAATTCCCATTATTTTACAATTGGTTCCCTGGGCTCATCCTACTTTATAATCTGGATTTAGCCCTTTTCCCACTGCATGTGGTATATCATTGGCCAAATGCATGATTCACACTAAAATATAATCACATCGTAGAAAAGTTCATGTTTTGAAAAACATATACCAGTTCTTTCTTCCTTTGTTTAACTCTCCTCCGACTTCTGAAGAGGAGATATTCTGTCACCTGGTGGACAGTATTAAAAATGACATTTTAGAGAAACTGGCCACGTTTGATTTGGAGTCTTAGAATTGGTGAGGCTAGATGTGACATTGAAGATGAAAAGCTGAGTCAGTTAGTGGCAGAAAGGCATCGAAGGTGTGTTTCCACCACATTTTACTGTCTTTCAGCAGAATCATTTTCATGATACCTGTGAGAAGCAGTTTTTAGAACATTTTCTTTGAAACACACAATAAAAGAAATGGGTAAGAAAGCTTATATTATCTCACTTGTCACATTCTCTGGGTTTCAACTTCCTCATCTGTAAAGTGTGCATGTCATCATATAGAAGCCACTTCTGGTTCCAGGAAGTTTTAAGATTCCAAATGAATTGTAGCATCCTGATTTATAGCATCCAGGTATGACAGCTCTGTTGTACACGCAAGTCTGGAGAAGGAAAGGGCCTTGAACCAGGGCAGCAGAGACTCAAACACACACACACACTCCACAGGTTCCGTGTGCTGGTCGAGCACTTACCTGCGGTTTTCTTGCAAACACAAAGCATCACAGTTACCTTCCTGTACTATAGATAAGAAACTTATACTTTAAAGAGATTAAACAATTTATTTTGCCACACAGTATGATAAACCCATAGAGTGGGAACTGGTACTCAAACTCCTATACATATGACTCCCAAGCCCAGGACAGTGCTGTGCCCACCTGTCCTGACCTGGTGATTCCTTGGGCTTCAGATCACTTTGGCTGCTTTGAATAGTAGAGTTGCTGGAGGTAGAAATGGGTGAGGGAGTTGGGAGGTCACTGCTTGACAGATTCCTTCAAGTCCTCATCCTGACTCATGTGGTCCAATCCTTTGCAATGCTTTTCAAACTTTACCAAACAGATCTTCCCTAAGTCTGGGGTTGGACAAGTGTTGCATTTCCACTAAGCTCTCCAGTCACAGTGGTGCTGCAGGCCTACAGAGAACATTTTGAATAACCACACTGTATAATGTTGGTTCCTCATCAAAATAAATCATCATTTTTGTGCATTTTCTGCAGGGTATTGACACAGTTTTTCTACATAGTACCTTCTGGTTCTTCTGTGGCTTATTGGCAACCATTCTCAGCTGCATAGAGATTTCTTGTACCTGGGAACTGGAGTTTGTGAAAGCTTCTCTTGTCTCCTTACTCTCCCAGATGGGGGGAAAAAGGAAGAGGTTGATGCCAATCATTTAGTAGTTTGACAGAGGACCTTTCCAAAACAAATGGTGAATGAACATGAGATTCAAATATTCATTCTTCTCTGAACCTTCTTTATCTGAGCCCTCCCTTGGTTCCTATTAGCATAGATTTTCATGAAGTAATTATATTAGCAGGATACTGATGAGATTAGCACTAATAGATAAACAGGAAGTGGTAGGGAGTGTCTTCTCTTTCAGATTTATTTCTGGTCTGTATAGCAAATGCATAATCTTGATGATATAACATTTATATGGGATATAATAGCTGCTTATAGTACTTATATTTGATTTTTATTCATGTAGTTTATATTATTTTTCCAGAAATTCTGATCCATGAGAGAAGTTTGGATTTGATTTACACTGTTGATTCATTAATTGAATCAAAAACATTTATTGACTGCGTAACACTGAAAGAGCACACATGCTTAATGTGTGGTGTAATGGGTAAGAGCATGGGCTCTGCGCCAGGACTGCCTGTGTTCAAAATCAGGCTCTGCTGGTTATTAGCTGGGTGACCCGGGGTAGGTTACATGGCTCAGTGTCCTCGCCTGTAGAATAGGATAATAACAGTCACATAACTATTGAGAACACTGAGTGGGTATATTATAGACATAGGATTCTGTGAGTGCCGAGTGCTTGGAACAGTCCTTAGCACGTGATAAGCAATCATGATGCATCAGCCGTTGTTACTGTTCCTACTGCAGAGGGGAACCGATATGAGCCAGGCAGCGCATGCGCTGTGCTAAGAGCTGACCCTGCCCTGTCCTAAGCGGAGGCGATTCTGGGCATCTACCCTGGCGGGTTGAAAGGGTGGCTCATGTGGTTTCCTAGAAGGGAGTGGCACCCATGCTAGTGACTGTATTTGAATTGTAACAGGATTGGGTGATTCTCCCTTCCTCTGCCCCCATTTCTTTTAAATAAATGACATGCAGAACCTTTGAAAATGTTTTGTATGTATGTGTGCTTACTTTTAGAAAATGCTTTTCAGAACTCATATATTAGGATGAGTTGCATCTGTATTTGTCCAGTACTGTGGATAACACTGTTTCTGCTACCTGTTCATCTCTATTATTTAACAAAATGCATCAAAACTTCGTAGTTTAAGACAGTTTTACTTTGCTCATGACTGAATTTGGGAATGGGAAAGGATTCAGCAATGCAGTTCCTCTGTAACCCACAAGGGGGCAGCTGGGCCTGGAGGATCCACTTCCAAGATGGCTGCTGGTGGCTCAGGGTCCTCAGGTAGCACACCGTCTGCCAGGGCCTCTCATCGTGGCCTGGGCTCCTGGCAGTGTTGCTTTCTGGGTAGGAAGGAGCTCCTGATAAGCCCATGAGTGAGAAAAGGCTCTTAGATATGTTGTTACCTCAGTTCCACCATACTCTGCTGGTCAGACTGCATAATCCAGATCCAAGAGGTGGGGAAATGGACACCAGCTTCTGATGGGAGAGTGGTGCAGTCACAGGCTGGCAACGTCATTATGTTATCTTTGGGAGGCACAGTCCACGTGTAAGTTATTCCTGTGTGTCAGTCATTCACAGTGAATGCCCTTGGTGAAGAGCAGCAGATGTCAACACGGATCCATCAAGAAGGCAGGGCACATTCTGGGCATAGTGGTGCTTGCCTGTAATCTTTGGGAAGTTGAGGCAGGAGGATCACAAGTTTGAACCCAGCCTGGGCAACTCACCGACTTAGCAAGACCCTGCTTTAAAATTTAAAAAGTAAAACAAAAAAGGCTAGGGGTGTAACTCAGCGTGAAGGCCCAAGAAAAGAAAAGAGTCAGAAAGGAAGGAAAAGGAAAGGAATGGAACACGGTGGAACCAGGGCCCAGAGTAAATGATGAGAATATACAGAGGCCTGGCTGAATGACATTTGTCCTCTCCTGCATGGGTTGACGTCCTCTCCGCTTCAGGAAGAGTGGAAGGAAAAAGAGAGCTGCAGTGAGCCATGAAAGCACGCATAGCTGGCCGAGGAAGATCAGGACTGGCAGGCAGGCTTCTGACCCAGCCCACAGGATTTTCACCAAGTGCTGCTGACACTCACAGGGATTGGCTGTGATTTCCCTTCCAAGCCCAGAGGATGGCTCTTGTTTTTCCAAAACTTTTTCCTCTTTATTGGCCAACATAGCCACAAACACAGTGATATGTTCCTGGCAGAACCCCGGCTTCCTTTCCCTTGTTAATGTCTGGTCACTACACGTGCCCAAATGAGTGGTCAAGGGATTGGCAGCCATGTGTGAGCCCCCGAGTTCTGAAGGGCACCATTGAGTGTGTGCATTGTGAGCGAACTGCTGGCAGCTGGGTCTGGTGATGGGCAGATGCCTGGGAAGGCTAATTAAGGAAAGGCAGGATTCTTCCCCGAAGGAACTCGGCAGCAAACAGGTGAGGTGAGGGGCAGCAGCTGGCAGCCGTGGCAGCCCTGGGCGTCCTGACCGTGTCTGAGCAGCAGGTGCATGATCCTGGCCCCACGGAATCCTGGCAGAGAATTCTGGGCCCCGGATAATCTCAGAACTGGGCAGCCTCCCACAGGCCCACGGCAGGTCTTGGTCCTCTAGAAAGGCCTGCTGGTCAGGGCCCATGGTCCTGTACCTAGCTTTCCAAAGCTCCCTGCAAAAGCACCAATACATCCCAGGCATTGTTCTCTTATGCCAGTTACCTGAGAATACAGGATACTGATATTTTGCTAGTAATGAAAACATATCTTTTTTATTTGCAGTGAATAAAATTTGATCCGAAGATAATAGTTCCTCTTACAGGACTATTAGGATAATTTCCTCATCAAGCCATTGCTACAGCCATCTCTGTGTACCACAACACTCCCTTCAAAGCGTGAGGCCCTGTAGCTAAGTCTCAAAAGACAGGGCCTAAGTTCTTCTGCTTCTCGCTCAGTGCTTAGGAAGAAATTGTTTTAGTAGCCAGGCTTCTGGATTTTCAGTCTCTAAACTGACCCCAAAAGCTCTCAACATTTGTCTGCGGTGAGTCCTGCAGTCATTTGGTGGTGTGAGATCCGTCAGCCTAGCAAGGGGAACAGAATACAATAATAAAGCAGAGAAAATGGTAAGACCTTTCAAAACGATGGTTACAGTATGGCTGGAATTTGAAAAGGTGAAGATAATTTGGAACTGCACGTAGAATTTCAGTAGCTTCCTGTTGAAGGTGACTTAGAATTGATTCACTAAGTAGTAACACATAAATAATTTTAGTTGGTATTACGAATCTTCAAAAGTTCACTTCATTAAAACCACATCTTGCTATTGAGCCAACACATTTCTCACTCAAATCTCTAGCCAAACATTGCTTCATTCACCCTCTGCTGTTGGCATAGATCTGAAATGTGTGCCTTCTGCCACTGTCCCTGGATTGGTCAGCAGACTGGCTGCTCAGGGGCCCACCCAACGCCCCTTTATCTATGGTCAGCTCGAATGGTGACTGGTTGGGGGTTATTCTTTCCACTGTGCAGGTGAGGGCATTGGCATTCAGAGAACTTCTGCAACTTTCCTGTTTCCTGCAGTCACAGATATGGTACGTGGATGATGAAACTGAAGCCCACGTTCTTCTCAGTTATAAAATGATAGTGATGGTAGGGGCGGCTCCCTGAGGCACTTAGTGTGGATGGGCTCAGACAGGCAGAGGTGGCGTCAGGACATTGTCAGCAAGCGGCGCCTCCGTCTGCCACCTCCATCAATGCTGGCGGGGAGGTGTGACCCACGCACAGGCTGTCGTCACAGGGGCCCTGGGAGGTACGTTGTCTTCCTTCTGGCTGGCTCAGGGCTCCTCGCTGGCACACAGTGGAGCTGCGATTTGAAGCCCAGCAGTCCGGTTACCTAGAGCACTGATTTGCTGGCTCTTCCTCTTTGTGTAGACCCCCTTCTGGGCCCTGTGCACATTCTTGGTTTGTTCTTCTTATCCCCTCTTACTGTCTTTCTTATTCCTTTACAGGGATCTCTGTGGCGGGCATTCTGTACCATAAGCTCAGGTTCACCTGAGGACAGGCACCTGTTCTAAAGATTAAGAAAAGGGATAAATGTGGTTTGTCATATGTGTATGGTTTGTTTTACTAGCATCCCCACAGAGCTGGCTTTCAGTGAATGACAAAAGAGAAAACAGCCGGAGTTGTTGTCCCAAATGCAAGTCAGGGGCCGGCGGGGTATTTAGCTCAGTGGTTCCGCACCTTGCAAGTGCAAGGACCTGAGTTCCATCCCTGGTACCAAAAAAAAAAAAAAAAAAAAAAAAAAAAAAAAAA
>NW_022900947.1:31510905-31586199 GCF_012274545.1 Fukomys damarensis | reverse complement strand
AAAAAAAAAAAAAAAAAAAAAAAAAAAAAAAAAAATCAAACCAAATGCAAGCCAGTGTCCCAGTGGAAAGAGTGTAAAGCAGGGGCTAGAATACCTGTATTACTCCAGTTCCGTCAGTGATGAGCTGCGGGACTTTGAGTAAATCATTTAATCTCTCTGAACTTCACTTTTTCTCATTGGTAAAAATGCTAGTTCCGAGTCTGGGAACCTTACAGCATTATTGTGAGGCTCAAATCAAATGTGTCTAGAGATGCTTTGGTAGCTCTTTTGCCCTACATACAATGTAATTATTGTCTTCCACAAATCCACAAATTTTGTTGTTGTTGATGTTGTTGAGACAGGGTCTCACTGTGTAGTTCAGGCTGGCCTTGAATTCGCAATGACCCACCCCCTCAGTCTCCTTAGTGCTGGGATTGCAGGTCTGCACCTCCACACCCAGCCTCGTTTTCTTCAAAATATTCCAACGTAATGGTTCCCTGCCGTCCTGCCATCTGTGATGAGCGTGGGCCAGTTGGACTGCTGCTGTGTGGATCCCGGCCCTGGAGGTGCTGTGGGTTTACCTCAACCCAGGTCTGTGTGATGTCGAAGGCCCACACTTCTCCTTATCTCTGAGCCTGGAAACCATTATTTTAGCTTGAAGACTTTTTACTACATGTACAGCATAGGTTAAGCAACATGAACTTTGCTCCCCAGATCTTAGAAAAATACAACAAGTGAAACGTATGGTGACATGCTGGTCATTAATGAAAATGTAGACAGTTCCAGTTCGAAAGTTAGACGGGAAGTTGTAATCTGACGTACAGTCTGGAGACGGCCATGGTGCGCATCGAGACTGTCCTGTGTGCTGACAGGGTGGTTTGTTGATTTGCTGTGTAGACGTAGCACGCCTTGGGACGGCTTTTTGACCGGTGGCATTTAGTGAGCATACATGTTCCCCTTGTCCCTGGTGTTAAAGCACAGTTATGTAAGACATTTATGAGTTCCCATTTCCTAATTATCCAGAATGGAAAAGAGGCGGAGTTCAGTACCACAGGCCTTCCCTCCCTCAGGCCTTTGGGTAAAGCCCGGGCTGCTCTCTCAGTCCTAGTTGAAAAGATTTGAGCATCTGATACCCTGGGGCTTTTATACTAGTTTAAAAAAATATGAAGGCCTCTGAGGCTCATATGATTATTAACTGAGATTAAAGTTGCCCCATTTTACAGGAGAGCCCAGGGTGATGGTGTGCTCCTTGCTCAGCCCCTTCTCGCTGGCATTTTCCTTGATTTTCACAGTGACAGGAACAGCCAAATATGAGCCATGGCAGCAGGATCGGGCTTGCTGCCATGAACAGCATAAAACACTCTTTCTGTTGAAGGGACGGGCTGTTGATAAATAACATAGCACCTGCAAAGCATTTCCCCCAAAATCTTTTTTTTTTAGCTTAATGAAAAGTTGTCATCAAGGGAAAACTGACTCACAAAGTTCCACGTTCTCAAGGTGCACAGTCCTATTTTAGTGTGACATTACATGCAAAATTCCATCACAGTCCCCTGGCCTTCTCTGAGGGCCTCTCCCTGTCAAAGATGTGAGTGTCCAAAGGTGACTCGGCCCTCTCTCGGGAAGTGAGCTGAGCGATGAAGTGGAAGATGGGCCACTTTTCCTCCAGCAGTAGCAGAAGCTTTGTAGACTTCCTGCTGCAGACCGTGTCCTCTTCCATGTACTAAGGTGTGAGCTTCCGTTCTCTCCTTGCGGATGGAAAGACTTCCCAAAGCAGTGTGAAAAACCTTCATTGTTGCGGGATGAATTTCTCAGAGGTAGTGTTTTACATTCAGCATCATAACCTAGAGCCGAATAGACCTAGTGACTTCCAGTCCAGTCGTCTCTGCTGCGACAGGAAGGTTCCAAGGAGAGCTAACCAGTCATCTCCTTAACCTTTTGGCCTGGAATGAAGAGCCCATGACCCCTTGCTAGAAGAGTCTTTGCTTTGCTATCTTTTCCTTAAGCATTCAGCATTACCGCTGTTCAGATGCCATTTGCGATTCCAGTGCCTCTAACTCTCAGTTGAGACCTTGTTTAAGTGGACAGCTTCGGGTTGGTGTTTTCCATGCACTTGTTCATTTCTTTTTGTTGTTGTTGTTTTATTTTTGAGTTTTGGGGGATTGTCTGTTTGGTTTTGTACCAGGGATTGAACTCCAGCCCTTGTGCTTGCAAGGCGGGCACTGGAACCACTGAGTTAAATCCCCGGCCCATGAATGTTTTCTATTTTTTTGAGACAGATCTCACTTTGTAATTCAGACTGGCCTTAAACTTACTATGTATCCCAAGTTGGCCTTAAACTCACACTGATCCTCCTGCCTCAGCTTCCCAAGTGCTGGGATTATAGGCCTGTGCCACCATGCCCAGCCTCATTCAAACCGTTTTTCATTCTTCTCTGAGGAAATTGACCTTGATCCTCCCACCTTTCTTTGCAATTTACAGGACAGGACTCATATAGCTTCATTTTTTCTGTGTGTGGCTTTTCTCTAGATACTCTAAATCTTTTCATTGGAATAAAAATTAATTAATAGATATCAGATGCTGGCTGCGTGCTTGGCACTTACCTAGCTGTAAGTGGGATATAAAACAGCTTGGTAAAACCTAGCTGTTGTGGGATGTGAAAAAGAACACACATGGGGACACTGGCCTTGAGTGGCGTGTGGGGAGGCCCAGGAGGAAACAGAAGGGGGAACTGTGCTGAGGTCTGCAGAGTCCGACGCTCACCCATATTTGAGGTTGCCAGGCTGTGGGACTGTGGGTAAATCACTTCCCCTGGGTAGAGCTTGTCAGTCAAGCAGAGAAGACCCAAAACCTGTGAAATGAGCTCTAAAAGCAAGGTTCTGGTCTGGCTGGGAGTGAGGCAACTCATGGAGTAGCAAGGCCTGAGGAGTTGAGCAGTGGGAGTTCAGGGAAAGAGGACAGGAGTTTGGGGAGGAGGCTTCTGCACCCTAAAACAGCCCAGGCCACTCGGTGGCTGTCCCACAGGTGGCAGTAGGGAGCCAGAGGCTGCTCAGCACCGTCACTGCTGCCCTGACTCCACCCGGGTCGGAGAGCTGTGTCGCACTGCAGTGTGCAGAGCCCAGGGCCAGGGTGGCAGTCCAGAGTTCTTCCTCCTCCAACCTGCTCTTCTGCTCCTCGCCCACAGCACCGCCCTGCCCACCTACACGTCTTTGTCTTTTAACAGCTTGCTTCTTTCTTCTTGTGCGCTGTCACCATCCCAAGGCATTGTGACGGCATTGAACTTCTCAGGAATCTCTCGCCACACAGCATGCTCGGTCCCCACCCATTCCCCTCTGTTTTCTGAGTTCTCCAGGATTAGCCGTCTGGCTCAGCCTTAGAAGAGTGTCTTAACTTCTGGAGCTACTGGGTTTCTTAGGGTCCTGCTATGCGTCTCTCCTAGCATCTGCATGCACATATGTGCACATACATACACTCACGTGCGTGGTAAAACATGGTCCCCTGAAACTCAGGCGTGGTGTCGTGTGAGAACCAAAAGCAACCATGAGTCTCCTTGGACCAAACCTATTGGTTCAAATGGAAGTACAAATTGCATTCTGACAACCACACCCAGCCAACTCAGGCTAAGGGACCAAGAGGGAAGCGAAACTCAGCTCACATTTCTCAAGCAGGCTTGCCAATGTGGCGTGTGCACTGTGCCTTCCTGTATCTGTCTGTCTTACCTTTCTGTCTTCAGGTCAGGTCTGATATACATGGATTCCTCAGATCTTTCTCATCACTGGATTTCGATTTTAGCCTTTGTTCTAGTTTGCTGCTGAAAACGGTCTCCTTTTTAACATCATTCATATGTGTATGTTCACCCTAAGAACTCAGGATATGTTATTTAAAGCTTTTTTTCCTCTCTGGTACTGGGGATTGAGCCCAGAGCCTTCACACTGAGCTGCATCCCCAGCCCTATACTATTTTTAAAATTTTGATACAGGGCCTCACTAAGTCACTGAGTTGCTCAGGCTGGGCTCAGCCCCTGGGAGTGCTGAGATTATAGGCATGTGTCACCGTGCCCAGAAATTCTTTAGAACAGCTTCTTAAAACTCTTGGTTCCTGAGTTGGCATGTGTCTCAGTAGAGGGGTGATTTTATCCGCTCTGTCTCTGGGGGACACAGTGAAGGCCAGTGGTGAAGGCTTGGGATGGTGGTTACTGAGAGACCTTTAGCTCCCACGCCCCATCGCACCTGCTACTGTGCTCACTCAGGGCAGAAATCCATTCTTGTTAGTAAGAAGCCTGGGTAGTGCTCTTGGAGCCCAGGTTTACTCATCTGTGAAATGAAGTGGTCAGGTTCTGGGGTCCCCAGAGTCCTGTGTTTAGCCTCTGTGCTGCGGTTAAATGTGTTTCTCAGGTGAATAGGGAATTAGAGTTCTAGGAGTCAGCTTGGAGAACTCAGATGTGGAAAGCACTCTTCCGGGCCAGGAACAGCCGTGCTTTTGACCTTCTGGGTCTTCACAGGTTATGAGTTTATTGAGTTCGCTTTAGACACTTGATGAAAAGTTGTAGATTTTTCATTTCTGGGAGAATAATGCAGTAAAGCCTTTCTTACACGTACAGTGATCCCTGGTGATGATGATAATTGTAGCTGAATTTTAGCTAAATGCCTGTACCAGGAATTGTTAGAATTCTGTCTTTGCCTGTGCAAACACACTGAGCCCTCATGACAGTCAGGCCAGGTGCAAAGGGACTGGGGTGACACAGATCAAACCTTTGTGTCATGTAATTCAGACTGAGTGTGAGGAGAGTAATCAACACCACACACACACACACACACACACACACACACACACACAGTATAATGCATTAGGTGAAAATGCCGTGGAGGAAAACAGAGCAGGGAAGGAGCACTAGGGAGTGCCGGGAGGGCCTGCAGCTCTCAGTAGTCAGCAGGGGTTCCCTGAGAAGTTGCCCTGGAGTGGGAAGTGAAACAGGAAAGCGACAAGATTGGGGAGACACCGATGCCCAGTGGATGAGGGATCAGCCTAGAGCCAAGTGGATGACCGGAGCGGGAAAGAACGGAATAATACATTAGCAAGGCATTTGGAAACGTCCTGAGAGCTTTTAGCCTGAACCTTTCCTCTCTTCTCAGCGGCCCCTTTCCCACTCTCATTTGGCAGATGAGGAAGATACAGCTTAAGTTTATCAGGTGACGTTGTAAAGGGTGCCACTTATTAGCAGCATGAGGACAAGGACCCAAGAATTCATGCTGCCTTGTCTTGCCTGCAGCCCGGTACACAAAGATCCAGAAAGCTTGGGAGTAACTAAGCCCCCCGCCCTCCCCAGGCCCCTTCATCCTTGCTCTGCGATGAAGGACAGGTACTCTTGATTGTGATCACTCACAGGAGGCCGCTCCGTCGATACTGAGAGTGCCCGGGAAGCGTTGCTCTGAGGGGAGGTTATAGGTTAGGTTCCCACACTCCTCTAGCAGCTTGTTTTGTCAGCTGATCGATGCATAACCTTGTTTTGTGCACTTCACCCTATTTAGTATGTGTTATTGATTTGTTAGTGTTGAACACATGGCCATCGGCACATACACATACCTGAGTGACTTAGCTCACTTGGGTTTTTTCTTCATGGCCTGTCGTGGCCTTTTTGTGCTCAGCAGCACTTTAACATTATTCCTGGAGGCCATTTTAAAAGTAAAATTGCCACCAAAATCCTGAAATGTGAAAGATGTGCCATTAAATGGACCATGGAAAGGACACTTGTTAACTGGGAATAGTGATGCACACCAGTAATCCCCACACTCTAGGAGGCTGAGACAGGAGGATCACAGGTTTGAGCCCAGCCTGGGCAACTTAGAGACTTAGCAAGACCCTGTCTCAAAATAAAAAGAAGTGTTAAAGAGCTGGGGTTGTACCACAATACAAACTGAATGTGTTTGTGTGTGAGCCATTCAGAGGAAGGGTTATATTCAAGACCCAAGCGACATGATTGGTAGTGGTGTCATGTGCTGGGACCCATTGTAGAGAGGATCAAGCATGTTCTGAATTGCTTCACAGAGTGCCTAGAGATCATGGCAAACTGTTACTTAGAATAATGGTCTTACTTATAGGAATATTGCACATACACTCATTAGATCTGAGATCGACCTGTGAACCTTCTCCATCTGCCTGTGATGTCACAGGTCTGACTGCTTCCTGCTTCTCCAGGCTCACAGACCCTGCCTGTCTCCTGATCCGGCGTCTCTTTGCTCCTTCCCCTGGATCTGTGTCTCCCTTGGAGTTCCCGTGGCTGTCTTACTTCTCCTATCAGAATAAAGTGTCCCACACCTCGTGCCGAGTTCGGGTATGCAAGATGGATGGTTTTACTCTGTGCTTACTGTGCAGATGACACATCTCAGCTTTGCAGTAGCAGAAACATGATCTGTAGTGTACATCTGCCATGTGGACCTGTGAACTTGCCTCTTAGTCTTTTCCAAGACTCCTGCAGGGGAAAATTAAAATACCACTCACACTTTCAGGGAGCAAGAACACTTTCCCAGCAGCACAGACATCTGCTGCTTATCAACAGGAATAGAAGCAGGATTCTGCTAGCACAGCTTCTTGGCCTCCACTTCCCTGGGCTCTTACTCAGTCTGAGGGGGGTGTGAGTCTGGTGTTTACTGTCCCCGACTTGGTGTTGGTCCGCGTATGTCTCTAGCAGCAGATCGGCTCCAGTTTCCTTTTGTGCGACATGCCCTCTGTCCCACCAGGAGAACTTCTTTGGTCACTCCCAGAGCATGATTGTTGCAGATGCTTTGTGGTAGCTCAGAGCTGTCCTTCTGGGCCTTGGGCAGCTTTGAGACTGTCTGGGAGGAGCTGGGACTGGGGCTTGGAAGAAGGGATTTGGGAAATGCCCTGAATCACACTGCCACGTGTTGGGTTTAAGAAGTATGTCTCCCCTCTCTCTCTCTCACAGGAATGTAGCTTAGTGGTAGAGTGTGTACTTAGCAGGCATGTGGCCCTGAGTTTGAGGTCCAATGCCCCAAAAAGGAAAAAATGTCTTTTGAGATTTTTTACTACTTCAGCAAAATATTGAGTTCTGTACTTGGCCCATATTGCTTGGTGCTTGTAGGAACAGTTGGGATTATACTCCCCAAAGGTTCGGTGGGCTTGGTCAGTGTCCAGGGTCCTCCCCGACGAGTGGTCAGAACACATATATATGGGAACACATATCTCAGGGACATCTGAAGCTCAGAGTCTGTGTTATAACACAGGGACAAAGGAGGTGGCATTGTGACAATGAGTTGACTAGATCTTGCTGGCACCTAGGAAGGAAATTGGCACAGAAGTTGGCTTGGGCACCCAGCTCCTAGGTCCACCTGGGTGTCCACAGTATAGGTCACGAATCAGTTAGACACCAAATTAAAGAATGAATTACAGTAAGAGCTCAGGTTGCCCCTCTAAGTGTCCCAGGACCCTTGAGTGTAGGCTTGAGCCTTCAGACCTATTTTGTTAATTGTTTGTTTGTTTGTTTGTTTGAGATGGCCTCACTGTGTAGTCCAGGCCAGTCTTGAACTCATGGCAATCCTCCTGCATCAGCCTCCCAAGTACTGGGATTATAGACATGCACCACTACACCCAATATCAGGCCTATTTTGATAGGCCCACCAGCTGTTGTAGGTGGAGCTCCTGATAAACCAGACAAGGATAGATTAGGTTCCAGGCAGGGATAAGCTCACGGGAAGAACTGGTCATCTGATCTACAACAGCACTTGGAGTTAAACATGTTACCCAGCCCCATTACTGACTAAATGAATATTTGTACATGACTTACAACAAGATTTGTTGGTAATTTGGAGTTAATAATGATAAAAGCTAGCCCAGCGGCTGCTTACCATCCTAAGCACTTCAGTTGGGCAGTACCATTTATTGCTCCCAACGTTACTTAGAACATACATACTACAGCTGTTGCCATTTTACAAATTAGAAAACCGAGGCACGGGCCTGCATATTATCTGGCCCCGTCACTCAGGAATTAAGTTTGGAGCAGGACTCAAACCTTTGTGCTCTGGCTTCAGAGTTGAGGCTTCATACATTTTCGTTACTGCTGGAGTAAAACCAGCTGTTCCCCTGGACTGTACTGGGCCTCCTCAGGGGGTCCACATCCCCATGAATCCTTATTGCTGCCTGCAAGAACAGGATTATCCCTCCAGGGATGCAGAGGACACAGCCAGGGAGTTTAGGTCCAGGAATGGAGCCAGTTACACTCCAGCCCTGTTTGGTCCTTCTGTCTGTCTCAAGCTTAAGTGCCTTCATTTGGCAGTTTATTGAGTGTGTCACTTGTGCTGGCCCTCTTCGAGATGGTGGCATACAGAGACTTGGTCTGCAGGAGCCAAGGGCTGAGCATTCCAGTTTGTAGAACACCTAGTGCAGAGCAAAGGGTGGTGGGATCAGCCCTGGGCTTGGGCTGGCTCTGCTCCTCAATGGCGACACTTGGTTGAACTCCATGAAGCTGATTTCCTCTTCCGTGAAATGCAGAGAGTGAGCCACCTGAGGACCAGACCCTGCTTCTGTGACTTACTGGATGACCTTAAACAATACAACTGAGCTCTCTGCACCTCAGTTTCTCATTTAGAAAATAAGAAACATTACCTACTTTCTCGAGTTGTTGTGAGAACATGCTGTGTTATGTGTTGTCAAGCATGTTACATCCAGAAAGTGACCTGTAAATAAATAAATAGCAGTGCTCACTTTTGTGCTTTCCTGCCAGGTCTGCTCTTGAATTTTGCATATAACATACTCAGTGCAGAGAAGGCCCTCAATAAATGGCCACTGCCAGTATGATGATGACCATTACATGTGGGCATCAGATGACATGTGTCTAATGTGAAATGCCTGCGAGTTTACATTTAAATACACATGTGCACCTAATTTATTCCTAGACAGCCTGGGATCACTGGCTGCTTCTCTCTGTTAAACCCACCTGTGCTCAAATTTTCCATTGATAAAAATAGGCCTTATCCTGTCAGGCTGGTCCCTGGCCCTTGAGAAGTTGGCTCAGGCTTCTCTGTTTGCGTCTTTTTTGCTCAGCTTGCATCAGGCAGATGACTAAAAATGGATGGATTTTGGCCAGGTGTGGTGGCACACCTCTGGGAACCCAGTACTTGGGAGGCTGAGACAGGAGGATCACTGTGAATTCAAGACCAGCCTGGGCTACATAGTGAGTTCCGGGTCAGTCTCAACTACATAGTGAGACCCTGACTCAAAAAACAAGCAAACAAACAAACAAAAAAAGTGGATTTTCCCCAGGGAGCCAATCTTCTTATTAGCCAACCCTAGGGTCAGCTCAGAGTGATGCATTGCTCTCTGTAAACTAGTAAGTTGACATTCTGGTCTTATTTTTAAATTTCTATAACTTGTTCGTGACACTGTGACAACTCACTCAGAAGATGAGTAGGAGTCTCCACGGACCAGGTGTTGTAAGTGATTTGTGGGCAGAGGTGACCCAGCTAGGATATCACTGCCCACAATGTGCCAGCCTGTGGTGAGTGAGCGGGAGGCAAGAAGGTGGGCACTGAGGGTGGTATTTCACCTAGAGTTCACCCCGTGGGACCTGGCACTGTTGGAAGTGCTTGGTGATGGTGTCAACTATTAGTGTGACCACACCTTCTGTGGAAGGGCCCATGAAATATTCGTATGCCATGAACTTTTCCAATAGGGCCATTGTACTTGGAAAAATAAGAAGAGGGAGATTGAAGTAAATGGCACTAGTGTGCCATGGGTCCCAAAGGGCCGTATGTCTTGTGTTCCACCTGAATGCCCACTGCGTGGCGGACAGTCTAAGGAAACATCAGGTATAGCTGATGTGCACTGGGGATAGGGCAGAGATGCACTCTGGTCCTCTGTGGCCACCAAGGTCATTGTCATGTTGAATAATTTACCAGGTTAATTCCTTGCTTCCTTTTCAGTGGAGAACTAGGTCAACACCACTTGAGGGAATCCCCACACACCTGACCCTGTAGAATTACTATATCCCCGAGCTAGAAAGCATGTCAGTATTTCAAAGAAAAGCAGGAGCAAAGACTGCTTTTATTTCAAAATCATCTGCTTAATGACAGTAATCTACATGCCTGCATACAGTGACCACAGACTGATTCACCAGTGGCTTCCTTTTGAGGGAGGTGACATTCAACCAGGATGCTTTGAACCTCGAAGCAGCTGCACATTTTTAGAAAGGGTTCTGTGAAAGTCATTTGAAATCAAGGCCTTTGCTTACCTGTTGCTTTATGTTTCAGTGAATCCTAAATGGTCAAAACACTGTAGCCCCACGCAGAAACCAGATTCCAATTCGGTTGCCGCTGTCCCTAATGCTTGCAGTAGCTGTGGGAAGTGAAAAGGGAGAGGCCTGTTCTTAACTGTCAGAGAACATCACAGAACATGGGTGATAGATGGAATGACTGCTCCCTGTGTTATTCTGGTCCTGCGAGAAATGAATCACGTGTGCCCCGGATGAGTTCTCGGAATGTTCTTCATAGTTACACACAGCAGGAATTCATGGTTTTTCCCACCCGGCTGCAGCCTCACAACCTCACAGATGTGGCAGTTTCCATGGAGCAGCTCTGTATAACTGGCAGCAGCCAGGGTCACCGTGTGACAGGCTTGAATCCCAGTTGCCTGCGCCGCTCAAGTCCCTGTGTCCTCCCGGAAGGTCTGCCAATTCCTGGGGCTTTTGTTTCTCTCGTGTTAAATTCCTCTTCTCCACTCAGGAGCTTTCCCGTGTTCTCTGCCAAGCATCTTCCCCTTCTCCTTTAGTTCCCCCGCCAGTGAGGATCATCTCTTTGTAACAGGCTTTTCTGAAGCATCAAGGTAACATCAGGGAGATATATATCCGGAACAGATATTTGTATTGAAGTCTGGGTACTGGACTCCCTCACTGAGCTTTTTGCATCATTTAGACCCACTTACAGCTTAGCCTCCCCCAGTTATACAGCTCATTCTCCCTCCTTCTGTACTTTCCATGCCCATTTGTTTATCCACAAATTCCTGGTCATTTCTTAAATAGAGCCTTTAACCATGTTCTTCATCCATTAATCAAAAAAACAAAAACACAAAAAAAACTCTGGTGTTGTCTACTAAGCTTTTTGTAGCTCGATACATGCGCTTTAGTTGATGTCTTCATCAATGATGTCTCCACCAGTCTCCTTGGAAATCTTTTCAAGTACTTCATGTTGTCATAGCCTTTGGAAAACTGCTGGAAGCATTGGCCCGCTTTCCCTAATATGCGCACACACAGTTTTGGTTAGAACTTCCTGAAATTCACCTGTGAGTGTTCAGCTATGGATCCATAGTTAGAGCCCTGGAAGTCAGCTGAGGAGATGGAACCGACCCTTGTGTAGAGGATGGAGCCCTGCCTCCTCGCTAGGCCCTGTGTCCTCCCCACTTCCCCACCTGAAGTGTCCAGAACAAAACCGGATTGGCATAACTGGCTTTCAGAGGCGTCTCCCAACTCAGACACATACTAGACTTGGAGAAAATACTGGCTGCCTTTCCTCAGCCGTTCTCCTGAGCCAGGTCTTACGCACGTCACTTAGCAGAAGCCTTCTCATTTCACCTGGCTAGCACCTTAGGAGGTCCATGTTGTTATCCTTGCTGTAACAGACAAGGAAACTGAGGCTGCCCCCCAGGACTCAGTAGCTTGTCTCAGAGCACAGGGCTCGTATGTGGCTGGCCTGACGTTTGATCCCAGTTAGTGGCTTGCTAACCTGAGCCCCAGCCACTACCCTCACTGCCCTTCCCTTCATACAGTGGGACCTTTGGTCCAGGGTGATGGGCCGTGGAGCCTTTAGCATGGCAGCCAAATGAATATGCCCTTCTAGGTTTTTGAGATGCTACTCAGAGAAGAGTGGTCCATTTGGTTCATTGGTGTATCTCCAGTAGTTAGCACATAGCAAGTCGTAAATGTTTGTGAACAAATGACTCTTACCATCTTACAAGATCCTATCCTTGAGAATCCTGTCCATAACTCCCTCTCTGAATAAAGGACTCCTCCATAAGCACCCAGTCCCCTTATTTCATGGTGCCAAACTCTAGGTCCCTGCTAATAATGCCAGTAACCCATCACAAGCTTCTCGGTACAGACTGTGTGACTCAGTCCTGCAGGCCTCCGGTATCAGAGAGGCACTCGATAAATGTCCATGGACTTGAATACACAGATGCTATTGTGCTGCTCAGAAATTAGGCGTACATGGTTATTCTTATAAATGATTGTAATTTGGGTTACATTTGTGGCATTAAACCAAATTTTAGCTTTTCTCTATGAACTTTTTTTAGTTTTTAAATATCCATAATTTAGTGTTGCTATCCATTCTGGCACCATTTTCCTTTGTATCTCTCTTGCTCAGCCGTTACAGAGCGCTGAGTGTGCAGTGGGCACGGTGTGTGCCGCTCTGCACCTCAGCTGCCATCTTTGGCGCTGTACCCAGGCTGGCTTGCTGGGGAGGCAAATCCCATGTTGCACCTCTCCAGCTCCCAGCCCTGATCTCACCCTTACCTGACTTCTGCGCAGGAATGAGGAACTTCCCCCACATTCTGCCAGCTGTTCTCACCCTGCTTGTCTCCATTAAAGCTCTGGGGAGAGAAGAGGCGGACCTAGAAGTTCATCTGGGGAGAGGAGAAAGGGGAACTCTGGGCAAAACAAAGCAAGAAATGGTAGAGTCTTCTGGAGCCAGAGAGAAGGAAGTAGACATCAGCTGAGTCCCTGAATATGCCCACCACTTTCCTGTCCTCATTCCTGTGGAATCTGTGAGCTCATAGCATCATCCCTTTTCCCCTGAATAATCTTGCAAGTCATGGAGGCTGAGCACCCCGTGATTGGAATGGAGGAATTCGAACCTAACACCCTGGCCATAAAAACCCAGGCTTTGTGCTGTGTGCTGCCCCACTACACATATTTTAGGAAGAGATTCTTTCAGGCATATGTAGGACTCAGAAATGAAAGTTGGAAATGGGATGACTATTCCAGCTAAGATGTGATAACTTGACTTTGGTGGGGGCATAGGGGACTCAAGAACAAATAGGAGAGAAGGAAAGCCAGGCCAAAAGCTGTGTCCCTTCTAATTCAACCATGACACCCCTTACATGCTAACTAACAAAGATGGCAAGAGCCCCAGAAAATGTGGTGGGGGTGGCGGTTATGGTCATAACCCTTCCTGGACACTCAGGGCAGCACCAAGCAGGGCCAGTTGCTCTTAGCTGCCCTGTTCTTGGGGAGAAGCCTTACTGACCCCTGGTGGAGCTCAGAATTCCTCCTGCACCTGTTTCCTTCTTGTTTGTCCACAGGGAATGGTGGTGACTCCTTTCAGCTCAGAAAGTAAATTAAGCAAATAACAACTTCAGGACTGCACATGAAAAGTGCAGAATAATTAGAATATAGCTTGGGCATTTGTTTCCTTTTTAATCATCGTGACAGAGCAATATCCTGATTATGTTGTGGGTAGTTGGATGATTCATATTTCTTAGCCAAGAAAGACACCATTAGGTTTTTCTAAGCTTGTTTAGACCGAAATCCATGGGGACAAAGGACAGCCATATTCTTTTCCCTTTCTTTTTCTTTTTTAAAATATGTGTGCTGCTGAACTGAGCATGTCTTTTCCCTTTCTTATCATTGATGACTTGTTGTAAGTATTCACAGGTTGGAGCTTCCCCCAGTAGCCTGTCCTAGGTGCCCTGGCAGGGACACTGAGATGTAAGCAGAAAGTAGTGTCTACCTGTCATGGTACGCCATCCCAGCCTCACATCCACCCCAGGGGCTGAATTCACTGGGATTCTAACTAAGATGAACATATCATTCATTATCCAACCCAGAACTTTTTTGGGGGGGTACCAGGGATCGAACTTGGGTCCTTGTGCTTGCAAGGCAGGCGTCCAAACCACTGAACTAAATCCCTGGCCCCCAGAACATTTTTGTCTAGAAAAGGGCTGCTCTAAATTTTGCCAGAATGACCTGCAGGAGACAGGCCATGGGGGAGAACGGAGACTTGTGGTCATCTTAACTGCGGGGCTTCTGCCCCTGTCACTTTCCCCTTTTGCTGACTCCAACTGAGATGAGTATGCGCTATACGCATCCTGTTCATCCAGTAAGTGTTCACTGAGTGTTTTCTGTGTGCCAAATTCTTGCCTATGTTGTATTGTTTTTCTCCTCACAACCACCTGTGAGACTATTACTGTTAATATTCCTGTTTCTATAAGTTTATTTTTTTCCATTAGGTTTATTGGTACATTTAAAGCAAACAGTACGGTTACATTTATCACTGGATCTTGTACCTTTACATGACCGGTCTTGGTTCTTGTTTTTCCCCCATACCCATGCCCTCCCTTCACCTCCTTGACCCTTCCCTATTTATAAAGACTTTGTTTCCATTTTTCCATTTTTTCTTTTCCCTTATTTCCTTTCCCCTCCCCTTCCTACTTCCCCTTTAGCCATTTTCTTCCTATTTCACACTCTCAGTTATACCATTTGAACCTTATTTACACTTTTATCTATAAATTTAAAAACCTGAGAACTTACATTAATAAATGACTTCCCAAGGTCACAGTACCTGTAAAACAAAGCTAAGACCGGAATTCAGGCTGCTCTTGCCCTTGAGCCGTAGATGCTCTGAACTGTAGCCATATTGTAGACTGGTTTTGAGTCTTCTTGCAGGGCTGGTCCCATGTGACACTGTCCCTCTAGAAAGGTCTCAGAGGCGTATCCCCAAGTGACGGGGGAGCCCAGACCCACACTTACTGGCTTTGCTCTTCACTCAGTTTCCTTGTCTCTGAAATGGATACACTGGCTTCCCATCATGGAGGTGAGGGTAAGTGAGGTAAACTTTGACGTGGGGGAACAGTGCCTACTTTTCTGTGTCAGATGATATGATTGTGTTTTCCTGTTTTCTGCTATTAAAGTAGGGGTAATATAGATGTTCTCCGAATCAAGAGAGTTCGGCTTCTTTTTGGAGCTAGGAGGGTAATAACAAGGCCAGAGCACCAGGCTGAAGTGAGTGTGTAGAGCCTGTGTTGGGAGCCAGAAGAGTCCAGTGGGCTGCCCTGTGAAGAGGTGGGGGGCTACTGAGAGCTCAGACGCAGGGCGCTGCAGGCTTTAATAAACAGTGAGTTAGGCTGGGGGTGTGCATCCGGGCATGGCTGGCGTATCTGCCTGGAGAAACAGCCCAGAGATGAGGAAGGGAGCTGCAGGAGGGGCAGGCAGGCTAGCGGACAAGCAAGCATCTCTGCTCCAACCAAGGGCTGGCCCTGCCTGGGCCATAAGTCAGCCTGGTATCTGTGATCTCCTCATCCCCTCAGGCAGCGTCCCTGCAGTGTGCACAAGTACAGGGGAACCGTGTGGGGCTTTCACAGCCTTTCCTAGGGTGGGCCCTGCTCCCTCCTCTGGGTCCATCTGTAGAAGGCACTGTGTGCTCACATCTGAGGCCGTTACCCAGCCTTTGCCTCTGGCACTTGAGGCTCCATGTGTGAAGTGCTTACTGGGTTGCTGCTTTTGTCGTTGGCATTTTGGTGGAGTTCCCCTGACATAGCATGATTAGCAATTTGGGAAAGAGGTACCCAGGCTGCCTGTGTGACTGGAGTGGAGAATAACACTGGATTCAGCATTGGTCACATTAGGACAGCGGCTGCATTTCTTCAGTTTGTTTCCAAGTTCACTTTTGGAAACTTTGTAAGCTGTACTTTGGGAGCCATCCTTTGGCTCCTGTGGAAGTGTAGGGGCTGCTCACCTGCCCCTTCTATCCCAGAAAAGTGATCTCTTCAACAGGTGCACAATTTAGAAGGGATGTGGGGATTCAGAGAGAGGTAAGAGACCATAGCTCAGGCCAGCCCACCGGCCAGCAGCCCTGGTGATCATGATGGGCACAATAGCCTGATCACACGCACACGAAGGGGATTTTGCCGAAGACATCTTTGGATTTTTGGCTTGTTCAAATAAGCGCATAAGGCTTTTTAAGTGAAAATGGAAAATGAATATCAGAACTTGAAAAAGGAAGATAGAGACATGGTTTCAGGGAAAATACCTCCCAAGGGTAGTGAGCAAGTGAGCTTTGTGCTCTGATGCATCTCACAACTCCACGCATCGCACGGCACTTCAGCGTTCAGTCCTGTAACACATGCTATTTCACCTCAGGCCTACTTGTTGCTTTTTCTCCATTTTCTTCCCTTTTTGGGTGTTACACATTGTGTTGCATTGTTACGAAAAAGCACTCTACATGTACTTAATTCATTCTCTCTCTTGGTTTCTTTTCCTAGATGCTTAACAGTTCTCATGGGGTTGCATTTCTTACTATTGAAAAACAAGCCTGGGGCTGGGGATTTAGCTCAGTGGTTCTGCCACCTGCCTTGCAAGCGCAAGGACCCAAGTTCGATCCTTGGTACCAAAAAAAAGAAAAGAAAAAGAACCTGCCGTAACATAGATCATAGGAGCAGGAAAATTTTTATACCCCTTACTTAGCTCAATAGGGTACACCTGGTAATCTGAGGGAAAAACAGCTGAACACACTGCACAAATTAAGCAAGAACATTCTGACAATTTATTCATTGCAGAAAGGAATCATAATTTAATTCTCCAACAGTAGAAGATTAGTTAACCAAATCAGATGGTCAAACTTAGTGAGGCATTTGAAGGCGCATTAAACATAACCTATGGTGCCCAAAGGTTTTGGTGTGAACTGACGTGGATTGACGTGGACCGGAGATTCATTTCCTGCCTCTGCCTTGCCTTCCAGTGTTTTGCTGTGCGCTCTCTGGGGTGGGTAGAGATGGCAGAGGAGGACCTCGCCCCAGGTAAAAGCAGCGTGGCTGTCAACAATTGCATCAGGCAGCTTTCGTACTGCAAAAACGACATCCGTGACACGGTTGGCATCTGGGGAGAGGTAAGCAGTGCGTGGACATAATTAATGGCCAGCTCCTCCAGAGCCCCCTCCCACAGCTCTGTGAGACATGGAACAAGGGGCTGGGTGTGTGTCAGCTGTGTTCCCCGCAAAGCAGACAGTGTCTGCACGGCACACCCAGGTGACCGCTGTCTGCACTGCGGCATCCCAGCGTGGACTGAGGCCCTGCGTGAGAGTATTTCTCAGCCTCCTGATATTCTCTGGTCCTCACAGATCCATGGTCCCAGAAGCCTCTGAATTTTGTGTGCAAAATGGTTGTGCCAGTCTATTTAGGACAGTTTCCTGGGAGAAGACACACTGCTTTCTCAAAGTATATTCTTTTTCTTTTCTTTTCTTTTTGCCTCTAGCAGTACCGGGGGTTGAACCACCCGGGCCTGCATCCCTGGCCCTGTTTTTATTTTTTTTTGTATTTTTCTATTGAGACAAATTCTCATTAAGTTGCCCAGGTTGGGCACAGACTTGCCATTCTTCTGCCCCAGCCTCCCAGAGTTCAAAGTGTATTCCTCAAAGGAAGATGTGACCTCCGTGCACACTTGCAGAAGCACACTGATGCCACGACTCTGGAAGGTGACCAATTAATCCTTTGCAGTACACCTTTCTTTATTTCTAGTCTGGAAATCTACATTATGCATGAGTTGTGGAATTGATGCCCATACATTCTCTCTTACTTTCCACAGAATGATTCCATTTTAACTGAAATAATTGCAAAAAAGAAAGTAATAGGAAGAACAGCGTATTTGTATAAAAGTCACATTAAGCAGGAAAAGCCATATTGCTACTGTACTTAAGACCTGCAAAAATTGGGGCACCTTAGTGTAGTGCTTGTTGCACAGACCCTGTCTGTGTCCAGTTAGCAGAAGGTGGGAGCGAGCATTTGGCTTCCAGACTGGGCTGTGAAATTCACTCACTGTGGGAGGTAGGTTCCCGACCCTGCCAGTGGAGCTCCGTTCACTCTGAGAACCTTCGATAGGAATCTCAAATGTCGCTCTCAAGAGCTTTCTCATGTGTGTGATGCACACCTGTAATCCCAGTACTCAGGAGACTGAGGCAGGAGGATCGCAGTAAGCTGGGGGCCAGCCTGAGTTACATAGTGGGACCCTGTATCAAAAAAAGGAACTTTGCCGGAGAGCAATTGGCTGCTCTTGCTTTGGGATGAGAAGGCCCACAAAGAAGCCTCCCTGTGCTGCCTGAGGATTACACATGGAAGGAATGAAGTTGAATAATCCTCTTGTCCTCAGAGGGCCAACGGCTATGGGGTCACGGAACACCAAAGCTTCCAGACCTCAACTGCAACACAAGAGCTGAGAAACCGAGACGCCGCCTTGTCTTGGTGATACGGCAGCACCTAGCTTCTGAGTCAGACCATGCACAGGTCATTCAACCTCTCGACCTCAGTTTCTCCCAATGCTAGAGATAACAAAGCCAGCTCTTGTAGGATCATTTAGAGCATTCCCAAGCCAGGGCACCTCAAGCACCCAAGGTATGTGTGTGTGATACAAAGGCAAATAAATGTGAACCATCAGCACTGAGAAATGTTACAGAGCCCTGTCTGCTGGCTGCAGTTTCCTAAAGGCTGAGGGGATACCTGCGAGAGTCTGACCAGGGCAGTGGGAGAGAATGCTTTTCAGAGTCTGATGTGTATGGAGTATATAAAATAATATATATGCTCCAAGCCTCCGCATTGCCTTTCTTCTTAAATATGCAGATCTGTAAATAATTAAAACTAAGAGCCGGCTAGGAAGCAGCTGGAGACATGCTTCAGAGGACTTAGAGAACAAGAGAAGGGTTGGGGACCTGGGGGAGTGGGAGGGTGAATGAATATTTTAGTCTGGAAAAGAGGAATCCCTTTTGGGAAGATAAATTGTTGACCCAAGGGGTGACCTCTGTGGGGCACTGAAACAATGCCCCAAGGTGGCTGTAAGTGTGCTCAGTACGTGGGACCTGCATGAGGAAGACAGAGTGTTTCTTGTTGCCCCCCAGGGCAAAGACATGTACCTGATCCTGGAGAACGACATGCTCAGCCTGGTGGACCCCATGGACCGCACCGTGCTACACTCCCAGCCCATCGTGAGCATCCGCGTGTGGGGCGTGGGCCGAGACAACGGCCGGTGAGTCCCAGGGCTGTCCCCGTCCCTGACTGGGCCCCGTTTCAGCTTCATACCACAGTGTGGTCTTACAGTGCCTTACTGGATATGAGACTTGGCAGAAAACTGCTAGGTAATGTAACAAATTAGAGCGCAACTCTGTTTCCCTGCCCAGAAGCCCTGTGAGGCACATCCCTTGGTGTTTTCTGTAGCTCCAATCTTTTGTCAGCTCTGGCTCCTGCTTTGAGTTCTGGTATTTCTCCTCCTCATCATCTTCATTCTACTAAGTTCCCAGCTCTCCTGGCAATCTGAACCCTTTATTTTCTCCTTTCTGCAGTCTTCTTCTAACCAACTCTGTTTCAATCAGTTGAATCCCAGCCACTTCACCTGCTTGCCTAGTGGCATTTGCTTCGTAGAAGCTCTCCTTGGAAAGATAAGGTTGCACAGCCTTTAATCACCGAATTTAGATCACAAAATCATGAGTATTTGGAATTTCTGGGGTTGGAGTTGGCTAAACCTGTTAACACTTAAAATGTTTGGTCATATCAAAATTGCATTCCAAAAAAAATTGCATTCTGTGTGTATTTTTGTGGAATTCTATTGAAAATGTGTTATTAATGGGTAAATGTGTTATGAATTTTTTATTCTCCAAGATACCTGGAAAAAAGGATATCCCAATTTTCAAGAACATAACTGTAGCTAATAATGTAAGCAACAGTTATCACAGGCATCATACTTGGACACCACCGATAAGTACTTGGACTATGTTAAATGTAGTTAACCTTAAATTATGGTCAGTCTTTGGCAATTATCATGGTCTTGGAGGGTCTCCTATCATTTAGGTCAAGCTATACAATGTATAATATTGCTTTGTTGAAAATGGACAAGAGTATTACAAAAGCGGGTGAAAATCCCTGACAAGAGATGGTTCACCCAGGCTCATGGGTCCATTCTGGGCATTCTGGTTTTTTATCAGGTTGTCTCGTCCTCTCTAAAAAGCAAAAGGGGACCTGCCTTATTTCCTCACGGCCTTTCGCCATGAATGCTGGGCATTGATGCATTTGATTAACCTCAGGTTTAGTTCTATACTCTAAACTACAGAGGAAAGACTGTGGCTAAATATTGATCTACAGAAGAGAGAAGTGTTGTCTGACTACTGACTTGGATGAACCTTCCTGGGCACGGAGTGCATTTGAGATTTTTGTAACAGTAACACGTGCTGACCACGGGGATGGGAGCTGCAGGTGAATGTGTAGACAGATTCTGAGTATGCACCTGTTGTTTGCTTGCTGGGCACAGCTGTACCCCCCTGGACCTGATACTTTGACATCATGTGAATACTTTCATGAGGAAACTCTGATGACATTGGGTAATCACTGAAAACATTCAATCTTGGCGGAAGATGCTAGGTACAAGATGGTTGGTCTTTCCCAGGTCCTTTGCCCCTGCAGTTTGTTTGTAAGACAGAAGCCAAGATTTGTACAACCTGGTGTGGTTACATGAGGATTTTTTTGGTTTTGGATACCAAGGCTTGAACCCAGGACAATGAACATGCTAGGAAAATGCACAAATGCTGAACTGTACTCCAAGCCTGGTTGTGTATTTTTAAATTTTAGTTGTTTGTGGATTTCACTGATGAGGATTTTTAGCCCACTCCAACACTTTAAAATGAGTCCAAATGCTATGTGATTGGAAGGATTATTCAAATTCCCAGTTGAAAAAATTATTCACGCTCCCTAACCCTCATTTTCTCTCATCTGAGAAATAATAATCATAGTAAGGAGCCCATCGCGTATGTATATGTGCAAGCATGTGTGTATAATGGCACGGTGGTGGAGACATGGAAAATGCCTAGCAAATATTTGCTCTTGAGTTTTTAAAGCAAAGTACACTTAACAGATGCAGCTGATTGCATGGCTTCCTTTCTGAAATACTCAGGGTGAAGAGTCAGCCACTGGGGAGGCTCCAGGGACAGTCTGTGATATAAGACAGATGAGAGACAAGAAAGAGTTCAGTTGTCCTACACAGTAGCAGGAGCCCCTCATAGTCCACCCCTAGTGATGCTGGGGTACATCAGCTAGCATCGCCTCAGCTGCGTTTTCAGAAATGTGGGTCACTTTTATTCTTCATCTGTGTTGGCAGAGCAATGTAACTTAGAAATATACCCAGCGTTCCTCCAATGGCCTGTCAGGGTCTCAGCAAGCTCTGTGGTTATGGGGGGCCCTTAAGTGGGGTTGCTTCTGGAATAGTAAATAGAGAAGCATGTTTGCCAGGGAAAGGGTCTGTTTCTCCCCATTGGCCCCGAGTTTTTACTGACTATAAAGGACCTTTGTATTCCTGCTTTTTAAAAAAACTTTCCTTTGCTTTTGATGTGTGTGCGTGTGTGTGTGTGTGTGTACACACACACACACATATATATGGCAATTTACAAGAGCAAATTCAATTTGTAATTCAGCAAAGGGAAGAAGTTTTCACTTTGCATGAATAAAACATAAAAGTGTTTCATTTTTCTGGGGAAAATGAGCCCATTTCACATTCTTTTTTGTAACTTTCCTTGCTGAGAAAATGGAATCTCAGAGGGGATTTCTAGACGTGGTTAAAATGAACAAGAAAAGTGTGTATACCAGGCACTGGGGACATAAAACCTCCCTCCAAAGGCAGTGTACTTTCTTCTCTTAGCCATGTAATTTCAGAATTTCAGAGAGTGTTTGTGTTTAGCATTTTCTTAAGAACTTCAAGTGGTACAGATTTGCCCTGAAGAAATTCCTGAGGCAGTGAGTTTACTGTCAGTGAGGAGGTAGCCTGTAGGGATGCCCCACACTGTCCTAGGTGAGTTGGAGAAGACTCTTGTTGGTGCTTCAGTTCTGGCTCTGGTGCTGTCCTTTCCTTGAGAGCCCTGCCTGTCTCGATTGCTTTGTTGCCTGGTGTAGCAGGGCTGTCTCCCTTCTTGGCCACACCATGCTTTGGGTTCCCCAGTTTGACCCATTCTGTTTACATTGCTGTTCTGAGCAGAGTTCTGAGCCTTATAGCTGGAGTTTTACCCAACTAGGGACAACAGCTAGAACAGGTGGCTGTCTCATCCCCTCTCATCTTGTCTCTGTGGCCCTGCAAGGCCACCATCCCAAGGGTGGGTGGTAAGGATATCACTTCCCTGTTTCAGAGACCAAAGCTGACCTCTAGCTTCAGCATTCTTATTTACTCAGACCCTGAGGAACATCTTTTTCCTTATTCTTTTACAGAAGTGTCAAAGACAAGCAAGTGTAGCTGTGAGTGGGAGCTCACACTTGTAATCCCATCATTCAGGAGGATTGTTATAAGTTCAAGATTACCATGGGCTACATAGTGAGTTCAAAGCCAACCTGAAGAGCATAGTGAGACCCTGTCTCAAAAACAAAACAAACAAATGTAATCACTGAATGTAGGGATCTATTAAGAGGACCCTGTTTTTCCCTTGTGTCAGATATATGTCCATCTTCTAGGAAGGGGCACCTAGATCCTTGTCTCCACTAAACAATATGCAGTGGAGCCTGCTAACCCAAGAGGAAGGAAAATGGGTGGGCAGAATTGTCAGAGGGTTTCAGACCCCATTAGTGGGCAGTGTACCATAGCAGAACAATCAGGTGAGATATCTGTGTATTTTCCTTGGCAGAAAACGAAAAGGTTCACCTAGGATACTAGCTTAAATAAAGCATGACGGGCCCCTTTCCCCTAGGCTGTCTCTCTCTGCAGTGTGCACTGAACCCTCCAGGTGAGCTCCATCTAGGCTTGACTGGACGCCTTGCTGAATTAGTCCACTTGTATTACTATAACAAAATACCCGAGATGACAACTTTAAAGAGAGAAAAGTTTATCTTGGCTCATGATTTTGGAGGTTTTAGTCCATGGCTTGTTGGCCCCGTGGCTCTGGGCCTTTGGGAGATAGCACGTCATGGCGGAAGCCCATGATGGCCAAGACAAAACCGAGGAAGCTGCTCACCTTCTGGCTGGGAAGCACAGCCTGAGGTGAAAGAAGAGTCCAGCGTTCCATGGTCCCCTTCGAGGGCATGTCCCCATATGGCCAGAAGATTTGCAACTACATCCAAGCTTTTCAGGTTCCCCTTCCCTCCCACTAGTGCATGAGCTGGGGACCAAGCTCTCAACACCTGACACTTATCCAGGCCACAGCGCTGTGCTATGTAGAAATGCTACTCACGGAACACTTCGAATGATCCTGCTCTGGTTAGTAAACTCATTCATTTAAATCAGTGGCGACACCAAATTGCAGCTTTTGTTTATTAAGAAAAATTTGAATCACTTTCAGTAAATAACTGTTGCAAGTAGAGATCCTGTTGGCCCTGCTCTAATGAAGATAGAAAATTCCTTCACAATGAGCAGAAGCTGTCAGCTGCCATCATATACAAGCATTTTTAATAACCAGCACTTTCTTCCTCATTTGAATGCTTATGCTGTAATATTGTTTTTGTATATGGTTATGGTTTGTATAACAAACTTTCTCTTCCAAGTAGTTTTTTTACACATCTCCTTTCTGGTTTTGATGAACGATTTTTATTTTATTTTTCCTTATTGAGTTTATTGGTACATTTTAGGGATACAGTACAGTTACATTCATTATTGGGATCTTGTACCTTCACATGACAGGTCTTGGTTCTCATTTCTTCCCCAATGAACAATTTTTAGTAAGATCTTCCAATGTAGTATGGTATTTATAAATTTCCAAAGAGTTCACCTTCGTGATATTTTATCCAATTATCTCAGGAACTATATCTAAAGAATATAATTAGTCTCAATTGTATGGAATATTTTATTTAATATTCTTTTCTCCTAGGATATTCCCAACTGGTTTTATAAAAGACTCTGGTTCGTTTTCAAAGGCTTTTGCCACATCTAGTCCATGCTCTTGTTTTCTTGCCAGTGTGGTTTTGCTGTTTTGTTTCTTTTGAAAACACTTTTTATGAGGGTAGGGGTCCTAAGTAACACTAGGGTAATTTAATCAGAATATACATAACTTCACTGAATAGGTTTTTTAGTGTGAAGGGCAGGTTGGCTGTCAGTAGCTCTCAGTCTGTTTTGAGATGAGGAAACTAGGACAGAAGAGTGTGCTTTACCTGAGGCAACCCTTCTAGCTCATAGCAGAGCAAGAGGAGATTCCAGGTATTTGCACCTGTCCCAGTGGAAGGTGCTGTCTTAATCCCAACAAGACCTGCTGTGTGGCCTAGATAACCAAGGGTCAGCAGGTGGAGAGGCGTGAATCCAGTGTGTATTAAATCCACACTGGAGTAGGCATCAGCAGGAAGACTGGCGAAGGCTGTGGCCTGTGCCTATCCTCAAGGACCTGGCTTCCTTGTGAGGAGAGACTACATAAGGGATTTGAAAGCAGAGGTTGACAACTGTGTGCCCTAGGTATGTTTTATGGATGGCCCATGAGGTAGGTCTGATTTTTATATTTAAAAGGATTATTTATTAAAGGAAAAGAAAAGTACGAACCCAGACTGGGAGCCGTAGTATGGCCCAGATCTTTACAGAAAGAACAGCAAAGTCACAAACGTGCAGAGTAGTTAGGTGAACTTCATGGTTGCTGTGTGTAGGAAGTTGTTATAGGCAGGATTAAGTTCATACTGACATTCTTGTCTCTAGCTCTTGGGGTGCCCTATGCACTGCTGCTGTGTGTGCTCACAAGGTCCCTGGATTGCACCCTAGAGCTTAGTTCTCGCACAGCAATCTGCAGTGAGCTGTACCCTCTGGCAGGGCGGCTCTGGGCCACTGAGGCTCAGGCTCCTACAGGGTAGGTGCTATGCCTTCCTTCAGATGCCATCCTGGGGTCACTGGGACAACAACTTGTTGCCATGTTAAAGACAACCTGAAACTTGCAGATGTCACTTTGAGCCATATTCTGTCCACATCCCATTGGCCAGCAGCAAGGGACTCTGGAAAATGGAGTCCTTGGATAGGCAGACGATTGCCAGCTTAAAACTCACCCAAAACAGAAGTGAAACAACTGGCCTCAGACATAGTGTGAAACACATCAGCTCCGGTTTCTCACTCTGTGCCCCTTTTATTAAATTGTAGGTCTCAGCTCCAAACCCACCATTCCCTCCTGTCTTTTCTGATTTACCAGGGATGAGACTCTGCAAAACATGTTTCTGCTTCTGTGGCTTGAATCTGTTGGGCTCTGATGACTGTGCAGCACAGAGAAGGAAGAGGGCCTTACACCGTCCTTTGTTTCTGATATTTGTGCATATCATCCTAGAGTTAATCATTCTTTCCAACCCTGTAAGTTCTAACCCCTTCTTGCAATTACTGCCCCCACGATAACGTCTTCACGTTACCTTTTTGCCCTTTGCATCACTATTTACAATTCTTAATGTGATATTCTCTCTGCTCAAAAGCTGGTATTGTTTCTCTCTCCGGACTGGTCCTGTCCAGCCCCTCCTTTGTTACTCTTAAGATTGAATTAGCACAGGCTGAGGGAGGAGGCCACTTACACAGTACAGAGAACATGTCTATCATTGGGAGGATGCATAAGTCACCTTTCCATCACTGACAAAATGCCTGAGATAATCAACTTAAAAATGGAAAGGTTTATTTTGGCTCACAATTTCATACTGGGCGCACCCCAGTGACCTCACTTACCCCCATGAGGACATCATTTCTAAGGTCCTACAATCTCCCAGTAGCTTCACTGGCATCAAGTCTTCAGCATATGGACCCTTGGAGGATATGTGAGAGCCAAACCTTAGCAGATGACATTTTCAGCCAGTGAGTGTGGCCATTCTTTTGTTTAGCTATCCCACACTGCAGGTGAGAGCAGTACCTCGTTCCAAGGAGACTTCCTTTCTAAATTGATAGAAACTGTCCCTGACAAAGGGCATGTGTGTTTGAGACAATAGAGAAATAACAGGGCTTAGTTTTTGAGCTAATCTGAAAGTTATCTCTATTTTTTGCTCAGCCGATGCTGCTTTTCCTAGGTACAATTCGGCGAGTCCTTGTTTGGCAGACATTTTCCTAATGACCTCTAGTGTAAGATTCTCCAAGCCAGACAGTAATGAAAGATTGATAGAACTCCAAGGATGGTTGATGAAAGTTTAATCTAGGGTGTGTGCTGTCTTGCCTCGGGGAGAAAAGTCTTCTGGGAGCGAACAGTAATTCTTTCTCCACGCTGCAGGATTGTCCTGACCTCTGGAGCTAATTTCTTTTTAATACAGCCCCAAGATAAACAGGGGGATCAGGATTTACGTGGCTCTTTTGCTGACTTACACTCTGGCTACATTTTATCTCTTTAAAAGTGCCTTCCTTATCTTCTATTAATAATGCCAGGATGCTCGCTATACATTTCGCAAAGAATAACCTTTAAGGAAAGACACTGTAAGCAACGGTCTAAGAAGAGTTCCCTTCGGGGGCACGTGGGAGGGCATTTTCAGACACATCTTTCATAGTGGGGCCATGGCTGTTGGTGAGCAGTTGGAGACAGTCATCCATGTTGATGCCTCTGGCTCGGCGTGGCATCCAGTTTCTCTGCTGCGTGTTGCACACAGCCAATGAAGCATGGAACTTGATGCTGCTTGCGTGCTGAGGGAACAGCCATTTCTGGTGGTCCCTGGAGATCCTCCATCCTGCACTTCCAGAGTCCTTTGCCAGGTGAAGAATGGGCCTGAGTGTAGTGGGAGGCCATCACGTGTTCTTGGACCTAGTAGTTCTCTGTGTCACTCAAGAAAGTGACATCATCTTCTTGGACCACTCAAAGCATCCAGGACAAGAAAGAGTGGGCTTAGTGGAGAAACAGCCAGACCACCCCTGTAACCCTGCATTCGTGTCTGAAAACAGAGGAAATTAGAACTGCTGCAGCCAGAGCCTCTCTAGGTTCTGGCATTCTGCAGATGCTCAGTCCCTGATTAAGTGCTCGAAGAATTGCTAAAAGCCTCACATTATTACAAATAAATGTGCAGTCACTGCTCTTCACACTCAAGCTGTTGCCTTGGACCTTTTTAATTCAAATGTAATCATCCTGAGATTTTTGGCTTCTTGGTGAGTCCAGTGTCTAAGAACATAAGAAGAATTTGAGAACATCAGATTAAACTTGGAAAGTTTTGCTCTGTACAATTGGAATAAATTGTAAAGAGCTAGGGCAAATCGAGAGAAAGGATACTGGAGTGAGAGTTCTACTATTGTAGCTTAATCAGGATTTGAGGTGAGGGAACATTCACTCAGAATCCTGGTCTCTCCTGCAGTGGGAGTCACCTCTGTGCTGTTAGAAATATGGAAGTACTTTTGGAGAAATGCCAAGCATTGCTCCCAGGGGTACTATCTTTATTAACACAGTAATATTTCCCAGAAGCATTGCCCTGAATCAGTCATAACATGTAAAATATTAAGAGACGGAAGGTGAAAGGGGGGAAGAGAAAATGAGAATGAGAATCTGGAAAAATTTATATGTGTTTGAAATATGAATGTTAGTGATGCCTCAATAAGGCTGTTTAAAATACCTTCTAAAGCCGGGCATGGTGGCACACGCCTGTAATCCCAGCACTCCGGAAGCTGAGGCAGGAGGATCGCTGTGAGTTCGAGACCAGCCTGGGCTACATAGTGAGTTCTGGGTCAGTCTCACCTACATAGTGAGACCTTGCCTCAAAAAGCAAACAAACAAAAAAACCTTCTAAAAATAGGTAGTGAGTCCATGCCAAAGGTTTTATTTAACTGGTTAATGGGGGCACCAGCAAAATACCAAAGGAGGGGAGCATGGGAGAGGCTGAGAATCTTCCAGAAAGGATCACCATTCCACCAGGAGGCACTTGCGCTTTCAAGTCTCAGAAAGCCCCTTCAGCAGGATGAGTTGCATGTGTGTACCCCCCTGCCTTGGCACGGCCAGTGGATAAAATGCAAGTCTCACCAAAGAGGAGGTGATGAAATGGATTTCTAAGTTACACGCAAAACTGGCTAATGCTCCACTTCCAAGAAAAACCTTCACCTGTGGGATTATCTTGTTTGTTTGTTCTTTTGTTTGTTTTTTTAAGCAGAAAGATGTAAGAATTACTTGTAGTTTGTGAAGCGTATTGGTGTTTTATAAATCAACAGCTAACTTCATAGGTTCTGAGTCCTCGTCACTAGCAGAAAGTTGCACAAAGAAATGTTTTTCTAGACCCTGGCTGTTCAGTTTGGCAGCCACAAGTCACACGGGCCCTTGAGCTTGGAATGTAGCTAGGCTGAATGGAAATTTGCCATAAAGTGTAAGATGCAAAGTAGACTCAAAGACATTGTATTAAAAAGAAGATTTTAAAATATCATATTTTATGTTAATTACATAGTGAACAGGATCATATTCTGGACATAATAGATTAAATAAAATATTAGAATTAATTTCATATGTTCCCTTTTGCCTTTGTGCAGTGTGACTGGTAGGGAAATTTTAAATTACCTATGTGGCTTGAATTACATTTCTATGGGGCAGCACTGCTGAAAATTAAATAATCCTTAAGAAAGCCTGTTAAATATTTGTCTACCGTGACATTGAACAATATATAGTCCTCTCTTTGCTTTATATCCAAATTTTGGCTAATTTTCAAAATCACTTGTACCTGTCTCTCTACTCCCAGTGCTTAACCCTTAACCACCATGTGTCTGTCTGCATCCTCAAAAACCTGCCACCCTGTAACCCAAGTCATCCTGACTGTTGCTGTGCTGTTCTCTGAAATTTACAAGATGGAGCGAGACCCAGGGTATGAGAGATCAGGCCTCAGCCCACCTGCCTCTCTGCTTCCAGCCAGGCCAGGCTCAGTGCTCCTGCCCAGGTGCCTTCCAAAAGTCTCCTCTCCGAATCCTTGCTTTCCTTGTGTTGCACAGGCTCATCCTCCTGTGGACACAACAGCAGCCTGTGGAAACCTACACTCCTGCTTCTTGGAAGGAAGCTGTGTGTAACCGAATGCTTATTTATATGTCTCCTCTCATGTAAAGACAAATTTTACGAGGAAAGTGTACCAGTCATTCTTCTGTTGCTGGAAAGAAAACCTAACATACACAACTAAAAAAAAAGAAAATATTTATTTTGGCTCATGATTTCAGAGGTTTGAGTCCATGGTTGGTTGACTTCATTGCTTTCAGACTTACAGCAAGGCAGAAATGTCATGGTGGGGAAACACGGTAGAAGAAAACTGCTCATTTCAGACAGGAAGGAAGCACAGAGAGTAAGGAAGGGAGGACTGAACAAGGCACTAGAATAATCCCTTCCGGGTCACGCCCCCAGCGCAGTACTTCCTCCAGCCAGGCCTCACTTCCTAAGCAGCATATTCATAGTGGGTTGCTCTGGTGAGGTCAGTGCCTTGCAAAGTCTGGTCACCTTCCAAAAGCCCCATCTTTGAACACCTGAGCCTTTTGGGGGACTTTTTTTATCCAAACCTTAACAGTTATTAGATATTTTAAAAATAAAAACATTAGACAGACTCTTACATCCTTTATAATCATTTAATTTGTGTGTGTGTGTGTGTGTCTTTGATTTTCAAATCATTTTGTCATAACTCGTAAGAAATACAGTTTATGGCATAATTTAATATTCATTCTATTCTCAAATATAACCGTTTCACACAGTCGTACTTAACTTTCACTGTGTGTTCTGCCTTTCACTTTTTCTTTGCTGTTCTGTTCTATTTGTTTCACTTTCTAAACATTGTGACCACTAAGTGATCAGTTTGAAGACTATCAGTCTTACCCAAGTTTGCTAGAAAGTTTTGAGCTGAATATCTTAATACTGGTGTTTAAAGAAAAAGATTTCATAAAGGTTCAAATAATTTTAGGACTAACTGTGTGTGATTCCTGCTCTTGGAGATAGCCCCTAACACAGGTCAGAGCTGTTGAAGGCTCTGAGCTGTCCTCATAATACTCAGTGAGTGTGAAACTCAGGCTGTGCTTCACACCAGGGAACTGCAAGAGGACCTGAATTTCTGGAGCCAGCCGCCTCAGAGTACCCTGGGGAACACTGCTCTGTAGATTCTGGGAGATAACCTTATATAGTTCCAAGTTTGTATGAGCACAGTTCTAGTTTTAGACTTTCATTTTCTTGGCCCCTCACCCCTTGTGTCATCACTAGAAAATGTTATATCCCTATGAATACAGCTTTCATTATACACAGTACAGTTATAAGTGATAACCCCATGAGGAGAATATCACTGAAGATCTCCTCTTATACTGTATTGTACAATCACCCTTGTATGGAAAACTGACATGCCAGTTTCTTTTGAGTTTTTGCGTCTGGAAAACATTCTATCTTAAAGAATTTTCATGTAAGAATTTGGTTAAGAGTGAAAACTGTCTAGTTGGTCATGTTTCCTCTTTGCTAAGAAGTTTAAAGTTAATGTCTCCATTACACTATTTTGAATGGAACTATATGACATTGCCATTTTTGTAAATCAGAAATGGTTGAATTCCAACTAATGTTTAGTCAGTTTATAGAATCAATTCCTCATCCTTCTACTTGGTTTAAAATTTTACTTTGCTAATTAAGCACCTGATAAAATACTGCCAGTTATAATGTTCCACTAACCAATTGGATGTTTAAAAGGCAGGTTTTCTCTGACTGCCCTGTTGTTCAGTAATGGGGAAATATTACCCAATCTGAAAACATTTTGAAGTTCTGCTTCTTTCCTATAATCTTCTTGAGTGACTGGAAGGGCAACAAGTTAAAAATATATCTGTATAGCCAGTTAATATTTATTGACAAGCAAAATGACATTTCTGGTTGTCTGTATAAGTTAGAGAATAATAAATAGTGTCACTGAAATCACCTAGGCCCTAAAGGAACTTGCTTGCCAAAATAACTTTCTCCACCACCAGGAATCCCATTACAAAGATAAGCAGTGGTTACTAGAAGTGTTATATCTAATGAGTGGTGTGAAATTTCTTAATATATTTCCTCTACAGAGTCATTGGCCTGGAGTAAATGTCTGTGTCCCTTTTTTGCCTATGGAAAATGTTCTGATTTATCTCTATATAGCTTCTAGCTTAAGAGTTGCTTTGTCTTTTTTATTGACATAAGAAAAGCAATAGAAGATATTTATTAAGGAAGATGAAATGTAATGCTATTCATTAAATTCACCAAGTATTGAAAGTAAAATAGAAGATAACATGTGTATTTATTTCTACTGTACAATTAGAATGTCCTTCAAAAGAGTGGGTTAGAGAAGATGGTATGTAGCATATCTTCAAAACTTAAATTACTCTTATTTATAATTCTCTTAAACTTTGGAGCCCTTCTGCTCACGATTGTACCAGAAAAATATACTAATTAGAGAATAAGGAATATACAAAGGCTCTCATCACCTAGAAAGCCACTATGATTTTTTTCCAGCTTTCAGTTACAATTTAGACATACTCTTTCCTGTATATTTTTAAGTGACACAATGTGAAGTTGGCTTTCTTTGGGGCCCTGGCCACCTCTTTCTCATCCCTAACTGGAAGTGGCAAGCTGGAATTCCTTCTCTTTCCTCTGTCACAGTCCTGTCTGCCTCCCTGAGGATGCATTTGGTGTCTACTTCATCCTGATCCTGTGTCAGCCACTGTGCTTAGCCCTAGGTTCAGGCATAAATGAGAACTTCCTGGTCCCTGACCTCATGGGATGTACTAAATAGAACAGTCAAGTGATTATACGGGCCCTTGAGTCCTGGGAAGCACTTTGTAATGTAACTGTTAAGTCCTGCGCACAGGTTCCATGACGTCACTGTCCTTATGACTTAGTCCCAGCCCCACGTGTTCTGCTAGCCTTTCTGTCAGTCAGCATGGGCCAGCTTGTAACCCTAACCCAACCTAAAACAACTCCTTTTCTGCTCAGTGTCTAGTGTAGTTTGGCCAGAGACACAACTTTCATGCTAATTGTCTTCATTCTGTGTCCAAACAAATGGTATAGTCACATTCTAGACTGGAGTGTTGCCAACCATATGTAAAACTCCTGCCTGGCAATGGATGACACATTCCACTTTCGCTCACCTTTCATTGGCCAAAGCAAGATGTATGAGCAAGCTTGACTTTGAGAGGTGAGAAAATATACCCTTTCCCTGGGAAGGGATTGGATATTTGTGCTACACCATACCCTGTGAGGTCTTTCATCTCTGCAGTTTTGTATATTTTAATAATGCCCACTCTTTTCAGCCCTTTATTGTCGCTTAACAGTGCAAGTGTGTATGTCTCCTCAGTTAGACTGTGAATTCCTGATAGGCAGCATGTTTTATCTTTCCTTGGATATGATTGAATGTAATATTACCTGTATATTAGATGATTAAAAATACTTACAATTATATTAAGGGGAAAGTATAAGGCGAATAGTCAGAACTGTGTATATAGTATGATATTCTTTAGAACTTCCTAAGGGACTACATATATGATCTCCCTTTGGTCCTTTCAAGAACTTAGCACATATTAAGATGAGAAAACCAGTTTGAGACCCCAAATGTTACATGGCTTGCTCAGTTTTGCACAAAAAGTGGTTGAAAGCCAGTTGTGGTGGTGCATACCTTTAATTCCAGCATTCGAGAGGCTGAGGCAAGAGGATCATCCTCATTTCAAGGCCAGCCTGAACTACATAGCAAGACCCTGTCTCAAAAAACAAACAACAACAAAAAAAAAAATGGTTGAGCTCTATGTGAAACCTTGAATTCTAACTACTGATTTCATTGTTAAAATGTGGGCACCCATTTTCTGCTGATAACCATACTAAGGAAGGGCAAAGGAGGCTTCAGGAAAGGAGTTGCAAATCTCTGGCTAGGACAGGGCTATGCCTCCTGAATGTGAGTCCCAGGGAAACTGAGGGCTCCTGGCAGCAACTCACAGCTTGTGTTCAACAACTCAGTGTATTCCTGTCCTGTAGCTGCCGTAACCAGTGACCACAGACATTATCGTAAACTGCAGGAAGGTATTCGCGCACAGTCTGGAGGCCAGATGTTCCACACCAGCCTCCCTGGGCAGAGTCCGGGATGGCAGGGTTGCAGCCCTCTGAAGCAGCAGGGGGTCCCCTTCAGCTGCTGCTTGCTACTGGTGTCCTTGGTCTCTGTGTCCATCTCCACACTGCTGTCTGCACCTCCAGCTGCTTATCTCTCTGTGACTGTTGGGACACTCAGAACTGGGCTCACTGCCCACTTGGAGAATCCTCATATCAAAAGCCTTAACTTAGTCACCTCCATCCCCAGTGACCCTTTTTCCCAGTCGGTAGTGCTTGGAGCTTCCAGGGTAAGGACTGGTCTTTTTGGGGTCCTTGTTAAGCCTGCTACAGTTAGCATGGTGGGGACCCCTGCTGCTCCCCCTGCTGTTCCCCACGTTATTTCTCGCCTGCCCTGCTCCTCTGTCCCCTGCACCTGGCTCTCTCTCCCTCTGAGTGGTGCAGATGATGTGGTCTTCTGGAAGGATCTCCAGAGTCAGATGCAATCCAGGTGAATTCTGAGATCCTCCTCTCCCTGGCCACATAACTCCGGGAAATTTATACCTGTTGTGCCTCGGTGTCTTCTGGCTGGAGACAGAAGCTTTAGAACTTACATGCAGCTGACTTTTGAGATTATAAATGGAAGGGGGCCTGACACAGGCAACTGGGAATTAATGATTCCTCTGTAGAGATCCTGCACCTCAACGCACTGCCGTACGCAGCCTCCCCAACGTTGGCCCACAGTGGGGCACAGTGGTCGGAGGCAGAGGCTGTAGCCCCTGAGGCTGCTGTGTCCCTCCTCCATTAATTTCTCCCAGTGAAGTTAAAAACATACAGTGTTTATGAAATAATTTATCATCCTTTCCTAGAAGGTTGTTTCATTTCATGGGTGAACAGCTTGTTGCCAGAGAACTGTGTCTTCTCCCAAAATGATGTATAGCTTGATGTGATGTTTTAAGTCTTCAGACACTTGTGTTTTTTTCACTCTGCAGTTTGAACTGGAGCCTAATGTCACAGAGCATATCCAGTCTGCTCCATCTCAGCAGATGCACGCGGACGCTGAGCCGACTGGTGCACTCGTTGACCTCACATTCTTCCAAGAGTATATAGAATTCCAATAAATATTAGTATTCCTTGAATCCAAGGTGTTTAGTGACAAATCTTTTAGTTAATAAATCTTTCTAGGTAATAAGGCTATGAAGAAAAAATAAATAATTGTATAATTGGCAAGGTAATTAATAAAAGGTACAAACCAAGAAATGTAAGAGCCACTTTTTTCTCAAGAGTTTTGGTGATTTCTTAGTATCTTCATTATCTGCCTTCAGGATCTAAAATTCTGGTCTAGTTTGTTCATGAAGCAGTCTCTGGACACTTGTCTTATATTTAGAACATTTTTGTCCTTTTCCAGCGTGGCTCGTACAGGGTAGGCAGTGCCATCTCTGGCATAATGACATAACGAGCTTATGGAACAGACTTGTGAAGAACTGCAGGACCAACACTGGGCTTGTTGATCTGCTAGCTCTGTGATCTGTTAGTCAAGTCTGCCAGTGTAGGGTAGGATGACATAGACGTGCCACAGCATGACTGCTGACAACAGGTAGTTATTGAAATGTGCTTCCCTTAGGCCTTCACACTGTCAGGTTTCCCCTAGCATCAATGGCTAAGAATAATTATTATACAAAAGAAATAACTGAAAAAATAAGGTCAATTCTTGAATATTTACCATCATTCACTATCTGAAATTTAGTAGTTTCTTGATGAATTATCAACAGAGGGAAGAAAGGTAGCAGAGAATTGTTTTCCTGGAACCTCATGACTGAACTTACAAATGAAAGGCCACTTTTAGGAAGTGATTCTGAATCAGGAGGGGCCCTAGTTTATAGCTTACTTGTGGTAGGCAGTGTTCAGAATGACCAAGAACACCGGGTCCATTCCTTTGGGTAAATAGCCTAAATGCAGTGTTTGAATGCTAAATCTTTAAAATATTTGCATTGTTTAACAACAGATGTTTAGTGTTTGCAACAATGCAGCCTTTTGTTTTTATTTGCCACACCACCAAATGATGTAGAGTGGGTATTTAAGATTTGAAAACCAGCTCTGTGTGTTCTTGGGCGCGTTGCTTACCCCTCTCAGTTTGCAGTTTGCTCATCTGATAATAACATTACCACCCTCTAAAGAGTGATGAGTGACTCTTGTTGAGAGTTGAGAACAGTGTCTGGCATATACGTGGTTTGTGCCCCAGTTCTGTTCCTGTCCTCACTGCTGGCTTCTGGCCCCTGCAGACTCCCTCTAGGCTTTGCCTGCATTCAGCCAGTAGGTGGCGCTGGAGGAAGGAGGAGCCACAGTACCTCTCTCCTTTCTGTTTTGGGTTGCCTCACTTGCAGCTGCTGGGTTTCCTCAGAGCTCCAGCTGCCTCTGCACAAGCCACCAATGGTGTGGCTTCTCCATGCATCTTCAGCCCATGAGCCCTGGTTCTCCCAGCTCCTCCCTTGGGCCCTTCAGCCTGGGAGTGGCGATGGGTTCCTGCTCTTGTTAGTGTGTGTCTGAGCACCTCACTAGGTAAGCATTGCTGTTGTTATCACTGTGGCCTTCCTTCTCTCGTATACTTTAGAGGAAACTGAGGCTCAGGAGGTGAAGTGAATTAAACAGGATCTCACAACTGTGAGGTGAGAGATCCCGGCATAAAACTCTTTTCATGAATCTCTTCTTTGACCAGCCTTTGGATGGGTGGCAATCTTCAAGTCTAACAGGCTGAATTTCAATTCAGGAGGACCGCTCTCCTTTTTGGACATGTCAGAGTCTCCACCTAAATATGGGCTAAGGATGTAGCCCCTCCCCACCCACCCCCCACCTGGTAGTGGATGCTTTTGGTGTCATAAGCTACTAAAGTTGTGACTGACCTCAGACTTAGGGGCCTGCACCACCATGGAGGTTACAGGTGTTGAAAGATTGCCTTGGTTTGGCTTATGGGTTAAAGGGTGGGTCTCTAACTTAGTGGTATTGGGAAGGGTGGGAACTTTTAAGAGATGAGGCCTAATGGGAGGTCTTTAGGCTACAGGGTGTGCCTTGAAGGGGGACAGTGGGACACTGGGTCTCTGTTGCTTCTTGGGGATGGGGTGAGCAGTTTTGCTCTGCTGTGCACTTCTGCCATGGTGTGCTGCCTCACCACAGGTCCAGCAATGGAGGACCACAGTCATGGGCCGGAACCTTCAGAATAGTGAGCCAGATTTCTCATTATAAATCGATAGTCAGATGCCTTGTTGTAGTAACAGGAAACTGGCTAACATGAAGATCGTTCATCACAAGCAAAGGAAAGCAATTTGAGCAATCTTAAAGCAAGAGACAATTTGATTACCTTATGGAACCCTGAAACAGTATAGGGGCTGCTACAGTGTCAAGATATACTCCTAACTTTTATTTTTTCTTAGTTTCATTCTTTTCCCTGATTCTTACGTGTATATATAAATAAATGACCACCGGGGATTTAGCTCAGCGGTTCGGTGGCCTGCTTTGCAAGTGCAAGGACCCGAGTTCAATCCCGGTACCAAAATAAATAAATTAAAAATAAATAAATGACCACCGGGGATTTAGCTCAGCGGTTCGGTGGCCTGCTTTGCAAGTGCAAGGACCCGAGTTCAATCCCGGTACCAAAATAAATAAATTAAAAATAAATAAATGACCATGTACGTCTCTTTTCCCACAGTATTAGAGTCTCTTGCTAAATTCCTGAGGGAAGAGACCCAGCAGAGGCGAGGCATCCACTTTGATCTGGTTAACTGTACGAGGCCCACCCCATACAAAATGCCAGCGAGAGGCCACTGTTGCTGTGTGGGTTGTGGTGGAGTGGTGTTTCCCAGCAAAGGGGCCAGGATACAGCAAGTATCCACTGTAGAATTCAGGGCAGACTTCCAAGCAGCTTCTCCAAGTGTCATGGGAAAATCAGCTTCCATATTTAGATACCTGCCATTTGCCAGGCACTGTGCTAGTTAAATTAGATTTGCTTTTTTGTTTGTTTTGTTTTTCAGTCCTCACAACAACCTTCAGGAGCAGGTTTTATTATCTGTATTTTATAAATGAGAAGAAGCCAAGGGGAAACTATACATTTATGCAACATATGGCTGCACTGGCCCACTAAAATGTTAAGGATCACTGCTTCTGGTGGGAATTTAAATGTATCGACTCAGAGGCAGCCTGGGTTATTCTGTACTGAAAATTTGATCAGTGGCTGGGTGTGGTGGTGTACACCTGTCATCCCAGTACTTGGGAGGCTAAAGCAGAAGGATCACTGTGAGTTTGAGGCCAGCCTGGGCTATATAATGAGTTCAAGGCCAGCCTGAACTACATAGTGAGGCTCAGGCTGTAAATTAATTAATTAGTGGTTAAATATACCTTTGGTAAATTGAGAAAACTGGTGTGGGGACAAATTGAAGCAGCGTCTATGTACAAAATGTGGGTATTAAATTTAGAGGTCCTAAAGTAATGAAATGACTTTGATGGTTAAAAGGACCAATCTGGCCCAGCACTGCTCTTTAAAAATAAGAAATTTTGCTTGAGGTAAGTAATTTAGCTCCCTTGTGAAAAATTTCTCCCAACTTCTAAGACAGTCTGGTATTTAGAATTACTGATTTAGTCTTCTGAATATATCAGGAGTTTTAAAATATACATTTTCCATTCAATTAATAAGTCATGAATTCACTTAATTTATTATCAGTGCAGTCAGAAGTCATCCAAATAGACTTTGAGCTTGAGAATTTACTTCTCTCTTTTAGGTTAAGCCTGCCATAGTACATGTGTTAATTACTTTCTTGTTGCTAGGGCAGAATTCCTAACATCTACAGGTTAAAGGAGAAGAAGTTTATTTTTGGCTTACAGTTTGTAGAGGTTTTCAGTCCATAGTTGGCTGGCTCCAAAGCAGGCATGGGAGAGGAGAAACAGTTCATGGCATGACAGGCAAGAAGCAGCAAGTGATCAAGGGAGGAAGAGAGAGATATATCCGTCCAGGCCATGCCCACAGTAGACCTCCTCTTGCCGCCTGGCTTTACCTTGAACAGCACACCAAGATATAGAACCATCAGTGGACTAATGCAGTCTCCCATACCTGTGATCCAATCACCTCCTAAAAGCCCCACCTATGAGTGCATGAGGCTTTGGGGTACATCTAGATATAAATCGTAACAGTATACATGCCATATTTTTCTGAAATTCTAAAATTAGGATTGCTTACTGCTAAAATTGGCCACTGGATTATTGTATTCTTAAAAACAAATTATAAATCTTGCTTTAATGACATAATTTTCCCTCTTTTCTTTTAAAAAAAATATATATGTATATTCTACAGGAGTTCTGTTAGTCAGTTTTCCCATTTCTGAGTGAAATGCCTGACACTCACAACTTAAAAAGAGAGGTTTTATTTGGCTCATGGTTTCAGAGGATTCACTTCCTGGTTGGGTGGCTCCAAGCAGAAAGCGTGGCGGAAGACTTTGGCCAAATAAAGTTGCTCATTTCATGGAAGCAGAACCAGGTATATACCCAAAATCACACTTCCATGATCCACCCAGAGACACCCAGAAGTGCATTACTAATCCTCTAGGTAGCTCTGAAGTTAATCAGGTCAGTAATCCAGCTTAACTGTCGTAAGAGTGGACAAGATAGAGTCTGTGGTCAGGCAGACCACAATGCTCAGATGGGAGCACACATCTGATTAAGCTGGAAGTCTTTATAAAATACAGCCTGCTGTACCTGGTCTGCCAAGTTTCTGAGTCTCAGCAGGCCTGGGCTGATACCTGAGAACTTGCATTTCTAACAAGTTCCCAAGTGAAGCTAATTCTGTCTGGACCACACTTTGAAAACTACTTCCCGGGCTAGGGATTTAGCTCAGTGGTTCAGTGGCCTGCCTTGCAAGCGCAAGGACCCAAGTTCAATCCCTGGTACCCCCCCCCAAAAAAAAAGAAAAGAAAACTACTTCCCTAGGCTAAAGAGACAGCTTGCCAAGAATAGGCATAGATGTTCTCTGTCTTACAGCCTTAAGAGGTGATGGAGGTGACAGATTCCAGTAAACAGTCTGTGCAGCTACAAGGCTTCACTTTTTGCTAAGAACTCAATTTGGAATATATGAGTTTCCTGTCGTTGAGGTGGAAAAATAAAGCCCAAAGGAGAATATAAGAAGTTTAAAAATTAGAGGCTCCCTCAAGACCCTTAGGAAGAGGCCCAGAAATGGGTACACATGGTTTTTGTAAAACTTGTAAAAGGAAGATATTTTTATATTCTTTTGCTTGAAGAAGGCTGCAGATATTGTCTAGGTTCTAGGTCCTACAAAACCTAGATGGTTAGCACAATTAACTGATACATATGAAAAGGATACAAGGAACAGAGTTTTTTGGTAGGTTAAGCAATCAGGAATAAGGACAGAGGGGGACATCATCTCAGAGACTTGAGCCTCATACATGAACTTTGTGTGGAATTTTAGTTGAGTGACCTCGGTGTCGCCTTTAAGCAGGTGAAAATTCAGGTTGATCTTGGCTCACTTGCTAAATGATCGCCTTGCTCTTGGTGGGAGGGGGTGTTGCATCAATTTATTTGTGAAAATAGCAGATGATATGGAGAAGGAGACAGATTCAAATTCTGGCTTCACCCCCTATAATTCAGTTCACTCTTTCCCTCCAAGCCTCTTTTGTCTGTAAAAAGGGTCATTAATAATACCCAAATTGATATGGCTAATCGGGTGCTATAATGACATGATGCTTTGAAGATAGAAGATGTTGCTCGGTGTTAGTGTTTACTAGCTAATAGAATGACTGAAAAAGACCATTCTTCTAGATCAGGAGTCATCAAACTTTCTGCAAATGGCCAGACAGTGAGTATTTTAGTCTTTGTGGGTAATTACATCTGTCTTAGCTATTCAATTTGTCATTGTTAGGCAAATGCAGCCTTATACCAGACATAAATGAAAAGTCACATGGCTGTCTAATAAATCTTTTATATAAAAATGGGTGCAGGAAGATGATATGCCAGAATTGTTCTAAAATGACACTGCCTTTCAAATTAGGCACTTCCAGTTGATTGTAAAGATCAAATGGATACTAACAACAATAAAACATTTTTTAAAATTTTTTTCTGTTTTGGGGTGTTTCTTTTCCCTGGTACCGGGGATCAAACTCAGGACCTTGTGCTTGCCAGGCAGGCGTGGCACCACTGAGTTACATCCCCTGCTCCAAAAGATGTTTTTGTTTAATTTCAACACTAAAGGATCAAAATACTGGTTCAAAGTACATGTCCTTTAATTTCAGTAGTCCTCCGGTATAGCTGAAATCTCCTTGGGGTGTACAAGGTGGCCTAGGAAAAGCAAAATGAACCAGGAGAAGGTTATCAGTAAGAACAGGCAGAACTCCAGCTTGTTTCTCTGTGTGCATCTTGGCACTGGCAGTAGTGATAATAAGGTCAGCTCCTCCAACAGCACTTCTTTAGGACCCAGCCTCAACCACAACGTTCATGAGAAATTGAAGTGGTTCTATTTTGTGATCTCCTAATTATTATTTTTAAAGATGACTTGATGTACCTCGGTTTGTGAATGTGGAAGAGTGAGATGAGCCAAAAAATGTTTTAGGAAACCCATGAAAAGATAGTTGCCCACACTTCTTAAAAGGAAAATCAGTTATGACCCATGAATCTAAATATCCACAGTTTTTTTTTTTATGTCATCCTGTTTTCACTTCTCCTGAATAAATGCTTAGGCGTGGGATTTCTGGGTTGTGTGATAGCCACACATTTAAGGAACTGTCCAAATGCTCTTTGAGGCAGCCATATCACACTACGGCCTCAGGAGCAAAGCAAGAGAGGACAGCTACTCAGCATCCTTGCCAGTGCTGCATGTTACCAACTTTTTCTTTTGAGGGTTTTTGTTGCTATGTTTAGCATTCTAAAATATGTGCAATGCTATCTCCTTGCGATTTTAATATATATTTTCCTAACATCTTTCCTGTGCTTATGAAAACTAGTATTTTCTTGGATAAAGTATTTGTTCAGACTTTCAAAACTTCACGTGTTTATGTTTTGATTAATGGCTTCATTTACAATTGCCCCTAACTGGGAATGAAGCACATATCCATCCACTAGTAGATGAATAAACTATGGTGCCTTCTTGCAGTGGAATTCTCAACAATAAAAAGAGCTTAACTCCTGATACAATCAACAGTTATGCTAAGTGCAAAAAGCCATATCCTATACGATCCCATTTATATCGCATTTTGCAAAAGGCAAAATCATTAGAGCAAAGCCAGACCAGTAACAGGAAGGAGATGAGGGAAAATACTATTTTTCCCAAAAAAACACTTATCTTGGCTTCACTGTGCTAGCCTCTACCTGCTTATCTCTGCCACCTCCTTCCCAACCATGGATTCAGTACCAGTTTAAGCTTGTGTTTCTAGTGCAGAAACATAAACATGGTTTTTCTATAGCTGTAGTTGTGGAAGTTGCTAGACATCCAGCTCCCCCGTCTGTCCTCCTTTCTCATTGCTGAGTGACTCTGTCTTCATCCTTAAGCTTGTAGGATAGGAGCCCTTCTTTTCAGTTCTGGTTCCCAGGGAGAAAAGCCAGAGGGCTGGTTGGGGAGGGGGCTGAGCATTTCACAAAGAAACTGTTGTGTTGGTTCTGTTAGGATTCTGAATGGTAGAAGGTAATGATTTTTGCTCAGCGTGGCCCCCACCAGCTGGCAATTTGGGAACATGGCATGGGAGCTGAGGTAGGGAGGGGAATAACTTGAATCTCTTTATGCAGTAGCCCAGTGAATGCCAGAGAATCACCCCGCAGTCGTTGGTCTAGTGGGAGGTTTTGTCTGCTGAATATTGCATAAAGAAAATGAGCTATGCTGCCTGCCTAGGGCTTGGAAGTCTTCCACATACGAAGACTTTTGTTGTACACATTTATTATAAATAGCCTTTGGTTTTACAGGGCAGAGCAGAAAATCTCTAGGCCATTGGGCAGGAGGCTATTTTTTCTATTTCGAATTTTCTGTAAGGGCCATGTTAAAGAGATACATACGATGGTAAAACCTTGGAGGTCTTTTAGATAAAGGTCACATCCTGATGTGAATGCAAGCCACGCTTCTGCTGTGTCTGACAGATTTTGTGGGGCAGTGGGGGTTTTCTTGTACAAATATAATACATGTTACAGAGTCCTCCAGTTGTACCATCAGGGACCCAGTTCTGTCAAATAAGCTGGGAATATTACTCTTGTACACAATTTCTTGGCTTTGACTGTCCAGGATCATTGTAGATCTGAATTTTTTTTTTTTTCTGTTAGTTGGGTTAGAGAATATGATTTGTATAACTTGCATCTGGGTTCATGCTATCAAAGTGGAGTCTCTAAATAAGACCTGGCATCACCTGGGAGCTTCTAGAAATGCAAGCTCTGCCCAGAGCTAACGCACCAGCATCTGCATTCTGACCAATTCCCAGAGAATGCATTTGCACATGGAAATTGGAAAGGTCATGGGGCAAGTTGGGATCCTGCCCAAATGTCCTGCCTTTTCAGTTGATAATCTTAGGGTCCTGTGTGACTTTCAGAATTGTATCCTGGAGAGTGTTCTTGGTGTCCATGTAGGTGTGAGTTTGGGTGCATGCCACTTTGCTACAAATTAATTTAATAAGTGCTGTGTGCCAAACTGGGCAGCAATAAGCAAGCACAGTTGCCTCCTTCATAGGCTCTGAGTGTGATAGGCGATGCAGAAAGGGCTGCAGTTCTGTTGTCATTTGACACCCTTCACCACACACAGTACCATTCTCCTCCTCTGGAGTCAGATTCCGCAATGTCCAGTCCACAGGCCCCCTGCCTCCACAGCCCTTGTTTGGTCAGAAGCAGGGCTGTTCCAGACCTACTCAGCCATACTCTGGGCTGAGACACCAGCAACTTCACTTTAACGATTATTATGTACACTGTAATTTAAGAGCCACTGCCCTGCATGTGGCTTGGACAGTGCAGTGTGATACAAAGGGATGTTTAACTATAGTCTTCATTGTCTAAGGAATCAGCCAGGCTTTCCTTCTCCTAGATTCGGGGAGGATTTGAAGTGGCTTCTTGTTCAAAGCTGCTTCTATCTTGGGCTGAGGTAATATAGAGGCCTTGTGGGTGGTATTTAAGCGTAGTTCCAATTCATATTTATGTATTTTCTAGTAACATGTTTTCCAGGAGCAAATTATAATGCTTTGTTCTATAATGAGTTAAGAGTGTGAACACTGTTATGACAATCCCATGACTTTCTTGTTTAATGTGTATATTCATCTAATCAAACAAATTGAAATTGGATTATGTCTGTTGCACATTATAGCAGTTATTATCGAATTTAAATGCAGGTCTGAAAGAAATGAAATTGATTTTCTGTGCTACTTGGGGCCATCATAGATTATTGGTATGCTGGGTGAATTTTCAATTAGGTTTGTATGGGAAAAAGATAAATGGCTTGTTTTTTTAAAAAAATATATTATGCAAATAAACTGTATTATATCATTCTAATTAGGAAGTAGGATGACTTAAAAAATTGGTGATCTTCGATATTTTCATAAAGTTTTTTATAAAGGCTTATAAAGTGGATATCTTAAGAAACATTATTAGTTTTAGAAAGAGAATAGAGAACACTTTTTAACAGTTACTATGTCAATGACTACCTTATGTATCAGGGAATGAGCTATGATAGCTAGAAGAATCTCACTAAATGTCCAAACCTATTTTTCTATCAACTCAGCTTTTTTTTTAATTGCCCGCATTTCTGTAAATATCTTTTGTGTGTACCTGTGTAGGTACTAGCCTGATGTTAGGGCCCTGGAGTTGGTGGCCTCAGGCTGCTTTGAAAGCATCTGCTGCAAAAGCAGAGCCATGGACCAGGAACACAAAGCAGGATTACCAAGTCCTGACGAAGGAGGGGGCAGCCTCTTGGAAGAGATGACATTTGATCTGGACCTTCTTTTTAAGTAGGTGTTTACAATCTTGAAGTTTATTCTTTACATTGTAAAAGCATTATTGCTAATTACATGATCATTTTAAAAGTAGAAAAAAGCTAGGGATTTAGCTTAGTGGTTCCACTGCCTGCCTTGCAAGAGCAAGGTCCCGAGCTAAATAAATAATAAAAAGTAGAAAAAGTATTAACTTGCTAAATTTAATAATTAGTGAGTGTCAGAAAATACTTCCTGCTATAAATGGAGCAAGGAACAGCCCACCTCAGGTTTGATAATTTGCTAAAGTCCTCACAGCACTCACTGAATACTGCTACACTCGTGGCCATGGTCATGGTTTGGTGCAGCAGAAGGATGCAGATTAAAGTCAACCGTGGGCAGAATCCAGCCCAGTCCCAGTGTAGAGCCTGCAGCTGGAAAAGCAGACAGTATAACTTTGTTTTGCTGAGTGACAATGGCACAGGGTATTTTCGACTAGGAAAGTTCATCTGATCCTGAGTGTCCAGAATTTTTACTGGGACTCCACCAATAGGCATGATTGACTGGTTCAGGGGCTCTCATGCCTGCAGAGATGGAGCTAGTGCTGTAAGACTCAAGGCTCTGAGGCAGACAACCATGTTCCTAGTGAACACATCCTCCCAAGACCTTAGAGATCGCCTTCCAAAAGCCAAAGTCAAACACCACTTCTCGCTGCCCAAGGCTAAGTTCTCTACACAAACAATAATAGGCTCTACTGTAAATTTATAAAGCTCTCCATCAAAGGAAGGAGGTGAGCAATAAATGGATGATCATCTGAATATATAATGCCAAATTCCAACAAGGACTATGAAGGAAAAGCCTGCGATGCTCTGAAGAAGGGTGCTGCTAGTCAGGAAGCTTTTCCACAGGAATCAGCATTTGGACTGAGATTAAGGATTAGAGGGATGGCCAGGTAAACATTACAGGGAAGGAAGGGCATTTCAGAGGAGGGAACAGTTTATGCAAAGGCTCTAAGGTTGCAAGTCACCCTGAATGTTCCGTGGGGAAGAAGAAGAGGCAACAGTAGAGAGAAAGAGGAAAGAGTATGGTTGCAGCAGTGGCTGGAGAAGAAAGCCAAGGACCACATCCCACGAGGCCTCATAAACCCGGAAGGTAACAGTGGACTTCATTTCCAGTGCAGTGGGAGGCTACCATGGGGTCTGAAAGCAAGAGCATGGGTGCTCATCCTTGTGATTTTTTTAAAGGGGTGTCTCTGTGGCTGCCATGAACATGTAGCCTTTTGGGGATGCGAAGGGAAGCAAAGAGACTGTTCACAAACTACTGCAACCACCTGGTGGTGGCTGGAACCAGGCTAGTGGCTTAAAGTTGGAGAAGGGGACAAGTTGAGAGAGCAGTCAGGGTAGCATTGGCAGGACTTGTCAAACATGACTTCCCCACCAGCAGATCCCCAGCTGTCACACTGTGTTGTCACCCTGTGGCACCTGGTGGATGGCATCTATGCCATCTGACTTGTTGCTTCCACCCCACTATAAGTGGAGAATCACAAAACCAAACTTCGTAGAACTGTGTGAGAGGAAGGAGTGACAGGTGCAATCCTGTGTAACTGGCTCACCTCCAGGCTTGGCGATTCTGGTCTGGCTGCTGAGCCCCAAGCCTCAGGTCCACCCCAGCCCCACTCCAGTCTGGGGTGTGTTCCAAACATTTGTGGTCGCCAGAGTAATTCATTGTAGATAACTTGTAAATAATGGAGGTGTTGCTGGCCGTAGATTTAGGTACACTAGGAGGGAAACCATGCACTCCCTAGGAAGACAACAGTTAGCCAGAAAAGCCTACTCTAACATTATCGGCACAGAGCCTAGCGCTTAGGAGGTGTTTCATAATTGTTGAACATGGGAATAGATGCTTGGGTCTGTTTTAAAATGTGGACATTAAAAAGTTTCCCAAATACCTGTGGGGTGTATTACCGAACTCAGACAAAATCTCCCAGTTACACACTCCCTTGATTTTTTTTCCATGTGTATTTCCTATTTTCTATCGCTTTTCCTGTAAAAAGGACTGTGTGGAACTTTGAAAACAGCAGAAAACATGGCTAATGTCCTCTGCCTTTTTCACTTTATTAGTCTATCATATAACTTATTCATGCCCTGAAACAATTACAAAAAGGAGTACTTTCAGTGCACGTAATGTAATCAGCAAAGGATCTTGATTGTTCCCTTCAGACTCATTTTGGCCAGTGGCTGGCTAGCATTCATTTGCAATGCTGTCGCTTGGCCAGCTAGACACTTTCCTGCTTCCATGTGTATGGGGAAGGGACTGTCAGCTTGAAATGACAGTGTCTGAGTGTGATCTTGACTTCAAGTTAACTGTAAACTAAAGGTGCTTTAAGAGAGGCAAGGATCGCAGTTGTGTGTAGAACTGAGCTGCTGTTAAGTGCTTTGTGTCAATTGGAAGGTAAGAAATTCCTTCCAGCTCTGTCCACACTTTGCAGCCTTTTGAAATCCAGCTAGTGAGGTTTATCAAGCTGTGGATCGGATCGCTGTCTGCTTTGTCTTTGTCTTGGCCTTGCAAAGGCTTTCTGGCTGTGGGTAGCAATATCTCCCCCACCGCTCACCCCAGTGGGGTTAGAATGAACTCTCCAAGTCGTGAGAATCTGAGAAGGGAAATGTACATATGTGTGGGCAGGAAGGGGACGATTCCACCCCTCTCTTTACTGTCCTTCATGGCTCCTCGCAGCTGGGACTCTGGCTGGAGTGTCTAGTGGGAGCACCTGGCCAGCAGGAGGCCAGCAGGAGCAGCAGGCGGTGGAGGCCCAGCAGCCAATGGGCTGCGGCGGCAGCTCGGGCGGGGCGGGGCGGGGCGGGGCGGGGCGGGGCGGGGCGGGGCGGGGCGGGGCGGGGCGGGGCGGGGCGGGGCGGGGCGGGGCGGGGCGGGGCGGGGCGGGGCGGGGCGGGGCGGGGCGGGGCGGGGCGGGGCGGGGCGGGGCGGGGCGGGGCGGGGCGGGGCGGGGCGGGGCGGGGCGGGGCGGGGCGGGGCGGGGCGGGGCGGGGCGGGGCGGGGCGGGGCGGGGCGGGGCGGGGCGGGGCGGGGCGGGGCGGGGCGGGGCGGGGCGGGCCCGCCTTGGGAGGCGGGGATGTGATTGCTTGAACTTGAAAGAGGAGCGCGCTGCTGCTGGGTTGAGGAGGGCTTCAGGATTGCCGGTGCCGTACCCTCCCCGGCTAGGAGACAAAGGTGAGCGAGGTGGGCAGGGGCTGCGTGCTTTTGTTTGTGGGTGTCGTCTTCAGAGGTACCGGGTTACACACAGCAAGTTGGCCCAGGGTGTCTGGGGGACAAAGGCTGCACCCTCCTTTCCGAGTTAGCGCTTAGCTGCACGCCTGATTGTGGGCTGGGCTGGTGGAAGGACTGAGGAAGGCTCTTTCTCCCTGACTGCGGGAAGAGTGTGAGGACTGTGTGAAATGAGGGAGAGGCGTCCTTTGATCCCAATTTACTAGTGCAGCAGGAAACTGTTCTGATAGTATACCCTGGGCCTTGTGTGATAATTGAGTCAGGGAGTGCATTCATGTCACACGCCCCCCGGGGAGTCCACGTTTATGTTCTGAGTCAGCACTGAGAAATATTGCAGGGTCTTGTTAATACAGTATTTGAATTAAAAGCAATATCCTTTGGTGCATGAAGACTGCATTTCCAAATAAATTTAGTTGCATGATTTTAGAATATTGGTGTAACTTCCATATGAGGAAAATGTTGAAAATTCTCAAAATGCAGAAACACTGCCAACTTATCATGTGCCTGCTCTTGGCGTTGAAAAAGTAGTGTTTTTGAAAAGAAAACCGTGACAGTTTAAATATTGCTTACAACACTTGATTAGATTCTCAGGGAATCTGTCCCTTTTCTAGCTGTTATCTGTTTCCATGTGCCAATACTGTATCCAGGCACGTCTATCGACCCCTGATTAATGTGTAGCTGTGAATCTTCATTACTGCTTTGGATGAGAGAAGGTAGGAGGAGGAGGCAATCCCATTAGTCTTTTCCTTCTTTTTTATAACTCTGCAGCTGCAGCCTGGCTTTGACCTGGAGCATGAATGGAAGTTTCTGCCTTGTTCCCTTGTTCCCATGGAGCTCTCTCTCTCCCCTCCAGCCTTCCTCTGCACAGAAGCAGTTTGTAATTTCTCTCCCTGAAGTTCAGATCTGTTACTTGCTATCAGAAAGGAGTTACTAATTGTCCCGCGGCCTTTCTCAAGAAGCTAGAAGAACAGGTCCAGAAAGCCAGCTCTACCTCTGTAATTTTGCAAACGTTATCTCTGGCCATGTTCTTCCAAATGGAATGTGAATTACCCACTTAATGGGAAAAGTCTCCCCACAAAGCATCAGCCAGTGTTGCAGTGGTTTTTGGCTCAGCAGTGAAAACCCCACTTTGATAACAACTGGCCAGTTTTAGAGTTCTAGCTTTTGAGCCATGTCCTAACTATTCCACAGTGGAGATAATTGATTTTAACAAGCATTTACTGAGCATCTGTTGCCTGCTGGCCCTGGCACTGGGAATTAGTGGTAAGCAGAACAGGTACTTCTTTCATCTTAGAACTCACTGTGCTAGTGTAGGGCCCGTGTTCAGGGCTCTGAACCAGAGCACTCCTGGGCAGCAATGTGGGTAACACTGAGGGTTGACAAGAGGATGTTGTTGCTGGCTGCTGTCCTGGAAGTCACCTGAGCACAGGGCTGGAGATGCACACAGGTGGAGCCCAGGTCACCCCTACTGCACAGAATTGGGGGGGGGGTAATCAAGCCAGTGTCATTCTGTACTGGAGGTGGTCTGCTCCGAGAAGTCTAGGGTAGCGCTGAGTTCTAAAGAGTTTGAACAGTGGCATTGTTTATTTAGACATAATAATACTCGTCTGTATTATCTGTCAGTCATGCAGTGTCCTGCTACACCCTACAGCTTTCTTCCTGATCAGCCCCCCAAGAAAATGAATTTCATTATGTTCCACTGAGTGAGCATAGTCTCTGGAGTGTTAAGAGAATAAGAGGGTAAGGGACTTGGAGCCCAGTGGGAAAGGCTTTATTTATTCTCTGCATGTTTTTCATGAGTTTGGAGGATAGGCTGATGACTCATAACTTCTTATTCATCTGAGTGTTCCAACTTTTCCACAAAATCCTGGGATCACATACTAAATAGCAGCATAACTTGTTCTTTTTTAAGTATCCTGTTGAACACAGAATATGACATTTTTGAGTTTTTAGACCTTTGAATTTCTTAGATACCTAGCATAGGCATATGATGTTCTCCATAAATCATTGAGTTATTGAGTGAGCAGATGAATCAATGTAAATGAAAATATTTCATTGTCTGTATGAGGGGTTTAAGTATGACTATCTTGACGGTTATCTTTTATAAGTTAATTTGATCTTTAGCATATATGGAGCATCTGCTGTGTGTCAGACACCTTATCAAGTCACAAGAGAATGAGACAGACATGGTCCCTATTCAGAGAAGCAGGAGGTAAGTCAGAAAAACAATTCAGGAAGTGCAGCAGAGAGTAGCTCGGTGGGAAGGGGCCACCAGGAAGCAACCCTGTATAGGCTGGGATGACTGAGCTTCAAGGAAGCCAGCCTTGTGGGGAGCAAGTAGCCAGGTCTGAGGGAAGAAGAGTGCTCTGCGTGCTCGAGGGTCAGGAGGAGGCCACTATGGCAGGAGCTAGGAGCAAGGAGGCCCATGGTCTGTGCTGGGTTGGTGAGGTGGGGAGGCGAGGATGACAAGATCATCCAGGGCTCTTGGACTGCAGTTGAAGGTTTGTGTTTGATTGCCCTAGGAAGCTCTTAAAGAATGGTAATCAAAGGAATGCCATGGTACACTTTAATTTCATAGAAAAAGTAAAAAAAGATCTCAGGGATCTCAAGGCGAATGGATATTGGAAAGCAGGGGGTCCAGTTAGCCAGTCCTGCACCAGGAGAGATCACACAGTAGAGGGCATGCAGAGAAGCAGGCGGGTCAGGAAAATGGTGGACATTGAACTTACAGAGTTGCCTGTAGAAGGTGCAGGAAGGGGAGTGACCCAGGAGCGAGTCATTGGTTATTTCTGCTGGAAATACATATTAAAAGAAATGAGTGTTCAAGGACAGAGTTATTAAGTGCTGAAACCACTCATTTTAAATTTATGTTGTGTCAAGACCTTGTCTTAATTTTTATTCTGTGCTGTGAATGAGCAGGCAGACCCAATGACGTATTGCACATTTACCCATTTTCCAAGACATTTTTACCCTTCAGTCCCCTTACTACCCTTTTCAACTGGCAAGCAGAACTTTGAGCATTTTCCTGGTGTAAAAATTAAGGGCCAGAGTAAGAAAAGGACAATTTTAAGCCTTAAATTATATGAAATTATTCTACTTCCTCTCTCAGTTTTATAAGAAACCATTGATAATTGCAGCTGAAGTTATTTATTTTGCCTGCAGTAGCCTCTGACAAGTGATATACTCTTATAAATAAAACTTGCTCCATGGGGATTTCAAATCAGAGAACTGACTCCTTCATTAACTTTGCAGGGAGTTCACTGAGCATTTTGGGAACTAGATAAATTGTCACCTGTATGTGGAAGGTAGAAAAATGAAATACAGGTGCTCCTTGACTTACAAGGGGGTTGTATCTCAGTAAGCCCATTGTAAATTGAAAATATCCTGCCCAAATGTGAAACCAGGGTGAGAAAAGAGGGGAAGAAATCATCAAAGTATGTTGTGTGCATGTACAGATCTGCCAAAATGACACCTATTAATGTGCACAGCCAATATGCACTAATAAAAAATCTGAGGGAGGAAAAAAAAGAAAATATCCTGAGTAGAAAATGCATTTAGTACACCCAACCACTGAGCATCCTAGCTTAGCAACGCAGTGCAGTGTTGGCTGTTTTCCCTCGTGATCACCTGGCTGATTGGGAGCTGTGGTTTGCCACTGCTGCCCACTATCCTAAGAGAGTATGAGTATCATTCTGCATATTGCTAGCCTGGGAAAAGACCAAAATTCCAAGTACAGTTTCCACTCAGTGGTCCACTGAGTGGAAACTTCCACACTATCATAGAGCCGAAAAATTGTCAAGTGGAACCACTGTAAGTGAAGGACCGTCTGTCCTTAGTTTCTGAGGGCATTCTCTGCTCCCTCCTTTTAGCTGCAGAATTATGAACTTGAAAGTATATGACATCTTTGTCAAGGAAGTTTGGTTTTGAAAACAACTTTGGTTCGATTTTGCAAGAAATATACTAGTACAGAAAATATTCTTTTCTGCAGTGTTTTGAACAGATGGGAAGGGGTTGGAAAGAGTGGGGCTGCCAGCCTTTCTGATCTGGAAGCCTGGGCTGGTTACTCTACAACATGTAAGCTTGTCTGGGGATGAATAAATTATGACAGTTGAAATAATTGTGACAGAAGAAAAGCAGCTGCTGAGAGCACAGTTGACAATTGGGGCAGAGTTGGCCTGATTCTGTCACGTCAAAGCACGTGTCTTTTTGCCAAGCTACCTGAGAATGCTGTTTTCAAGGAGTCTGGCAGTTTTGTTTGCATCCCCCCTACCCCCTTGAAACATTCAAAGAGTCATAGCGATCTTTTTGAAATGAAATTGCTGGGGCAAAGATCTGTATGGATGCTTCCACATGCCAGGCATTCCCGCAAGCTTTCAGTTGAGCAAAGGGGTTTTTTGTTTTGTTTTTTTCTCTGGGGCAGAAGATCAAACTTAGGGCGTTGTACCTGGTAGGTAAACATGCTGCTGCTGGGCCACATTCCCAGTCTTATCTTTTGGTTCTGAAGAATTTCCCAGCTGGGAGGGCTTGTACTCCTTGGCCTTGGTTGCTATGGTTTGGGTGTGGTTTGCAGGACCCCAGGGGTTCACTGCCTGGTGTGCTGGCAGCTGGGTCCCCAATATGTTGGTATTGAGATGGTGAAAGTTTGAAACATGGGCACTAGTGCAAGGAAAGTAAGTCATGGGGGCAGCAGCCCCAGAGGGATTTGTGCTGGAAATCCTGTGAGAGCAAGTTTTTATAAGAGCCCGGCACCTCTCCTGAAGTGATCCTTTCCTCTTACATACATCCCCCTGTGTTATCCACTATGTCGTGGTATAGTCAGAAGGCCCTCAAGAGAGAGCTGAGCACATCCCAGTGCCATGCTTTTGGCCACCAAATCATGAGTTAAACCCCTTTTCTGTATAAAATACTCAGCATCTGGGATATTATTACAGTAACACATGATGGACTAATGCAGTTAATGGAATTGTTTCTAGATAGTCCTGAAGTTTGTCAGTACTAGAAAGAATTATTCCACCACCTGAGCCAGTCACAGGGCCCCACACTTGATTTAAACTCTGCTGTTACTATCTTGAAATTATAAAAATTTTTGAAACAAGGAGCTTTGCATTTTCATCTTGCACTGTGCTCTGCAAACTGACCAGTGCTTGTCCATGTTGTGTGCTGCATGCCTGTGTCAGATCGCCATCTAGAGCAGGGTTTGCAACCTTTTCCTGTGAAGGCCAAATAGTAATCATTGGAGGCTTTGTGGACCGTGCATTCTCTGTTGGAGCTACTCGGCTCTGAGGCTGTAGCACACAAACATCTGTAGCCTGCACCTGAGCGTGTGGATGTTGCTGTGTTGCAGTGATACTTTGCTTACAAGAAAGGCAGATCTGGCAGGTCTTAGCTGCTAACCCTGGTGGAAAGGACCTGCGTGGAACCCAGACAATAACAGAGAATAACTTAAGTAAGAAGAGTCAGTCACCTTTGGCTAGCTCCACAGTATGCTAAAATCCCGTCCCCAAAGAGGATTCTGGCAGACAGTCAAGCTTTTAATCCCACTTGTGAGCCTCTGCTTCAGGATGGCGTGTTGATCCTAGTTGTCAAATATGGACAAATACAGAGAATGACAAGAAGGCAGACTCAGAGGGTGACAGTGGGATGGTATAGTAGTAATGTTGCAGGTTTTGGGTTATCGTAGTTAATAGAAAAGGAAAAACAAAATGCTGGAACAAGAGAAGAGCTGCCTATAAAAACTAAGTTCTTTAGAGAGGAAGGTGTGTTCTTTCACAGCACACCAAGAAAGCAGCTCGTGGGGATTCCACGTCCCTGTAGGGCAGTACTCTGGGTGCCTCCTGCTGTGGCCCTCAGCTGTGCCCTGGCTCAGCTTCTGTGGGATGTATTTTGTTGGGGTCCCCAAACGATAAGCAGTACAAACATAAAGGAAATTATCTGTGGAGTTAGTAAATCTTGATATAAATCAATATAAAGGGAAATGTCTATATTGATTTCTAGGAGCAGAGGACCTATTTTTCATTTAGACAAATGTCCTAAAGAGGAATCCAGTTAGGGGCTCTGGAATCACCATTGTTGTTCCTGCTAGAGATGGTCGGAGTATAGATTTGCTTTGATTTCAAATAGAGTCATGAGAGATTAATTATCTTCCCAGAACTCTGCCTCCTGCCCATTCTGATAAAATGTGTTTTGTTAACATTGTTTCACATGACATGAAAATGGAATAGTAGCTAAAGTCATTTTTAAAGTGCTGTCCATGATATAAACAACAATAGGAGGAAAAGATATCCAGCCAACTCCCTCTTACCACTGTGATCAGGAATAAAGAGGAATAGGGGAGGGAGCCTTCTGTTTATCCTACTCAGATACTCATCACTCTTTCTCGGAGTGTTTGTTGATTGCCTCCTCTGTGCCAGTCAGGTGTGTATGATCAAGGCAGAAAAGCCCCTGCTCGTACTCTACTGCTTTGGTGGAGAGAAGAGAGGCGGTAAACAGATGAGGAGGGCGGTTTCAGATGGCTGAGGGTTGACCCTGTGGGGTCCATCCAGGCGTTTTGGAGGTGGCAGTGATCTCAAGGAGTCCGCACTGGAGGTGTTGGGGCAGTGATCTCTCCAGGAACCGGGAATAGCAGGTACAAGGCTTAAAGGCAGCGGTCAGCGTGTGTATTTGCGAGCCCAGGGAAATAGGGACTGAGAGTTTGGTGATGAGTGTATGCCACGGAGCAGGGGAAAGAATTTCAACTGAAGCAGCTTGAAGTTAGGGTTGATAGCACCAGCAGTCGACAGAGAGAAGGGGAGCGCTGGGCGGTCTCTGCAGCGAGGGGTGGGGTGCTAAGCTGGGCTGGCTAATTGGGGGAGGGGTACCTGGCCCCAGCCAGACCGCCTGGCAGAGGGGAGGAGCTCAGCCTGTTTCGGAGGGGGAGCAGGTTCATTTTAATCCCCTGAATCTGAGATTCCTCCTGTGTACAGTGAGAGGCAGGATGCGCCCAGAATAAGACTGACAGGGCCAAGGGCTGCTGAGGTACCTGGGGCTTGGCGAAGAGGCATTCAGTAGTTGGCGGGCGGTGACTGTCACATTAGCAGTCATCAGTCTTCCTAGCCTTGATGTTACCGGGTGTACAGAATGTCAGGAATACTTGCACCTAGATGGAAGTTAACAAAATTCAAATGAAGGCCAAGCGTATCAGTCTTCTGTGGTGTCTACCCTTGTCTCCCTCCAGCTGCCCAAAGAAATGGGGAGTAGTCTCTTATGTGGTGATCACCCCGAGTCTCCTTGGGAATCTAGAAACTGGTCTAAGGCACGGCTTGCCCACAGGAGGAGTGGGGTTGAAGGGAATTCACCACCCTGGTTTTGCCGACTGGAGTTTTGTTTGGGTTGGTTGAGTTGGGCTGGGTTTTGTTTTGTTGTTGTTGTGTATGTGTGTTTGTTTGCAGGCAGCTGTTCTAGGCACTGAGCTACCACCCCAGCCTGTCACTGCGTTTTGTGGGGTTATGTGTAGCTCTGTTCCTGCCAGGATCTGTACCCTTGGGCACTTCTTAGACTGAAACCTCTGCCTGGTTTGGGGAGATGTCATCTGCTCTGTATCAGAGCCTGCACCTTCACACACTCCTGCACCATCAGACAGGAGCCCTCTGGGCATCTCTGTTCAGGGCTTGTATTTTCCCATCTCTACTTTTGGGAAGGAAGCCAGCCCATGGTTTCACAATTTAGGTATAAGTTATATATCTTTATTCTTGAGGCTACCCTAAACTTTTTAGTTTGAAGCCGTGGCCTCGCTTGAGGTGTCCCTCACTTGAGAATTAAATACAAGTTGTGTGTCTCCTGTCAGACAGAGAAGCAAGATTTTGAGTTCTGTTTTTACTCTAATCCAGCTCAGATGAAAGTTGAGGCTTGATAATTCTTGCTGTCTTCAAAGATGGACTTTTTAAAAAGTGCTCATCCCTTGCTTATTTTTAAATGTTCTTTCCTCTCTCGTTAGTAAGCTGGTTGGTAACTATTGTGTCTTCTTTCCAAAGGCATGAGAAAGGTCTTTGTTTAGAAGAACGTGGCTCGAATTTCAATTACACTGCTCTGAATCCTTGGGCCTCACACTTAACCAGTTGGAACTCTGACTCCCTGGTGCCCAGTTAATTGCTGTGGCTCTGCGGGGCGCTGCAGGCCAGGCGGGTAGAAGCAGAGCTTGCTTTGGGAAAGGAAGCTCAGTTGGTCCAAGGCAGGTGTTCCTGTCGCCATTTGGTCCTGGGAAGGATAGGCCCGCCCTTTCCCAGAATCCACATGGGAAATTTGTGTCAACTTAGCATTCACTTCAGTTCTGATGTCCTTCACCTGCGGGGTACAAGCTTCTACAGGGTTCCAGGAATGAGTTTGGGGATTGATGAAACTTTGCAGCTCTAGCACCGTTCAGAATTTCTATGAAATTGTGAGTCTGGGCATATTTTTTTTCTGGATTGTTGCCATCAGATTACAAAAGATGGCATGATTTAAAACAAATTAAGAATGTTCCCCTGGGCCTGTCTTCCCCTTGTCAAAGTGATTACAGGCCTAACCCACACAAGTCCACACTACAAGCCATTCCTGCAACACACAGGAGTTCTCCATGGATTAACTTACATGCAATTCTTACATCTCTTAAGATGTGAGTTCCACTAGTGTGCCCACTTCACAGATGAAGAAACTGAAGAAGAAAGACTAAGACAGGCCCCAACCAAGGGCAAACTGCTAAAAACTATCAGTCATGAAAGGGGGAATATGTGAAGCTGGAGGGGGGAAAAAAAGCCATCAGGTACAGAAGCCAGAATTTTCATGACATAGACAAGCATCAAAAAATAGCATGCAAAGGGAGGGCAGGGGTATGGGGAAAAAATGAGAACCAAGATCTGTCATGTAAGGGGCGCAAGATCCCAATGATGAATGTAACTACCATATACCTAAAATGTACCAATAAACCCAATAAGAGTAAAAAAAAAAAAGAAAAAGAAAAAAAAATATATATATATATAGCATGCAGCCGGGCATAGTGGCTCACTATTATCCCAGCAGTCTGGGAGGCTGAGGCAGGAGGATCACATGTTCAAACCTAGCTCGGACAATTTAGCATCTTTAGACCCTATCTCATAGTAAAACATTTTTTTAAAGGGTTGGGGATATAGCTCATTGTGAAGAACCTGGGTTCAATCCTATGCCTCCCGTCTATTCCGCCCCCATGCAGAAGAAAAGGACCACACATAATGGAATTCCACAGACACGGTTGCCAGCAGAGCAGGAGGCCTTGCCTGTGTGCTCAGTATGAGAGGGGAATGTTGTGTGTTGCGTAAGAAGTAGGGCCTGGCCAGGGAGGAGGAGGAGACAATGGCACCCACTCCCGGAGAGGCGGAATGGACTTTGTCATTCTGCTACGTGCCCCTTTGCTGCCATTCATTCTTAGGAATTTCCTACTATTTGAATGCCCAGTTACACCTGCCAGGTAGTTCTCTTACTTCTGGTCTATACGCATAGCCAGTTACTCATGCATTCACTTTCCCAAGGAGCAGCCCCCAAGAGCATGCTGAGTAGGTGGCCTTGGGGTGTGTGGTGCCAGAGGAATTATCTTGGGGTTTAATTCTTTCCATTGGCATCTTGGGCAGAGAGGCAAGAGTGAGCCTGTGCCTGACTCTAAATTTAGCCTCTGCACTCACAGAATGGCTTGTCTTGTGCGGAAGCCCAGCTTTGGGCTGATGGTTTTCTTTTTTCCAACAAATGTGCAAAGGCACTGAATTAGGTAGAGCAGCTACCACTGTCTGTGGGCCTTGTGGATTTTTTAGTGATATTTCAGAAATCCTCTGAAGTCCATTACCCCAGCCGCCAGGTGCAGGGGACAGCAGCCTCTGTGACCGTGGCTTTCTTCCTGTCTTGGTTGTCTGTCCTGCACTCCTGCCTCTTCAGTCCAGTCTGTATGACGCGTGTGTCACTCCTCTGGGGAATCTGCCCTTGGTCCCTTCCAAATTGGCTGTGACAGGATTTTCCCCTCACACTTAAATCAAGCAGTGTCTATTAACCCGCAAATAATTAACAGTATTTGGAGTTTACAGTATCTTTTTTTCCAAGTTCTGCCTTTAGAGAAACACAGTGGCCACATATTAGTTATTTCCTTATGTGAATAAATGGCAGTGAGTCAGATTTTAAATATCCCAGGCAGCAGTGATAATTGTACACAAAAGGAACAGACTGTATTCTCAGGTCCTTACATTCAGGACTGTAGAGCTGTTTTTAATCATACACTAGATAGGTGTTTTATTAGTAGTAAGAAAGTAAAGGTTTTGGCATAGACCAGGAGCTAGTCAAGGAACACTGCCTGCTCCTTCTTCTCTGTCGTCCGAGTCAAAGAGCTGACATCTTTTTCTGATCAGAATCAGATGAGATAGGAAGACCCAGGCACGGCAGGCTCATGACCTGCTGAGGGTGCACAGCGGTGTGCTTGAAGTAGGGCAGAACCCAGGCCCTGGGGCCCTTTGGTGTGAAGCTGAATTGCTGCCGGGAATCGACTTCCATAGTTGAGGCCGAGGAAGCACAGAGGGGCCTGAGCCGGAGCTGACCGCATCCTCCTGAGGGACGCGGTGTCCGAAGTGTGAGGGGCTGCAGCCCCTTCCCCGGTGACTGTCCCTCCGTGGAGAGTCATCTCCAGTGCCACATGGCACGGCCCAGCTGACGCCCGAACCCACCCGACTTCAGGCCGACGGCCCTCATGATCCAGGTCATTGCTTCTGTGCTCTGCACATTTCTTACGGTGGCCCTGAGCCAGTGTCCTTGTCCTCCTTGCACTGATGAGGAATCTGTGTCACAGGGGCCCAGGAAATGGACACTCAGTGAGCAAGGAGAAGGTGAGTACCCAACCCAGAGGAGCAGGGTCCTATCCTCCTCCTCAGCTTGAGGCCTCTCCTGGGACATCAGCCTCCTCTTCTCCCACAGTGCGTCTCCAGAGGCAGGGAGGGTGCTTGTTCCTCAGATGTCTTAAGCTTTTTGCCAAAGTCGTCTTCAGACCCACCTCGAGTACGTGCACACAGGATCCTTCTGGGTTTGTCAGCGGGGGCAGACCATTAGCGGGCTCTGCACATCTGTGTAGAGGTGTGAGACACCTGTCACAGGGACATGGAGGCAGACTAGCATAGAATCCTGCAGCCTGTCTTTAGACCATCTTCACCAATGTTAGCTGTGTGACTTTGACCAAATGCCTCAATCTCTGAAGTTGTTTCATCATTTTTCCATGAAATCAGTAAGACTGTCCCACAGGTTGCTAAGAGGGAGCGTACAGAGCCAGAGCTCAATAAATAAGGGCAGTTGTTAAACCGGAGTGAGGCATCACGTGCCTGTACTCCTAGCATATATTAAAGTAGATGCTCAGCCTTGTTGGTTTTCACTTGAGACCATGTAACTACCGCTGGGCCTTTTGATTCTTCCCCTGTGTAACGGTGCACTACTGTCCCTGGTCTGTGTCTGGTGCACAGCTCTGCCCTTCTGCTTCCCAGCTGTCTGGTGAGCAGGGCACCATCTCTGTGATGTTAGCGCTCAGCCCTGTAGGCCCCACTGGCTGCTCCGTGACCCCAGCTGCCAGGTGCAGGGGACAGCAGCCTCTGTGACCATGGCTTTCTTCCTGTCTTGGTTGTCTGTCCTCCACTCCTGCCTCTTCAGTCCAGTCTGTATGATGCATGTGTGTCACTCCTCTGGGGGATCTGCCCTTGGGCCCTTCCAAATTGGCTGTGACAAGACCGGAAGGGAATGGTGACCACTCTGGGTCAGGGGTTAAAGGAGTGCTCAAGGCAGCACTGGGGATGGAACCAAAATGTGCCACCTCCAAAACCCAGGCTGCTCTCAGCTCCTCTCCTCTCTGCTCTGGACTTCTCTGCCGCCTCCCCTTGGAGCTATGGTCTGCTGGCTCTCGCCCTTCCTGCCTCTGCCCTTAACTTTCTGCTCTGTCTCCCCGATGCTGCCCTGAGCAGGGATTCGCTTCATGCAAGTACCTGCATTTCCGTATTGTGGCTCTAGTAGAATACTGAAGCCTTGTGAACAGGTAAGGCTGGGCAGAATCATTGTCACTGTGTGGTTTTTATCAGGAGCTGACAGAGGTGGAAAGTGAAGATAAGTCCTCTGCCAGTGTTTACTGAAGTTTTCTGTATTTGACTGTGATATTTTCAGCGTGATTACCTCTCCCAGTTGACATGTTGCCTCTGTAAATTCAGCTGGAAACTCTTGGCTTCATCGTAATGTGGCTCAAAATAGACTCTTCTGGGGGCAGAGTTCAGCTAAAATAAGCACCAAAGGGCTATTATTAATTGCTGCAAAGTTGGGAATAAGATGGGCCGCCAATGCTCAGAGTTGCTGTGTTATTTGCTGGACGCATGTGAATGCTAACGTGTCGTTTCTGTTCTGTTCCCTCATGCCTTCCCGGATTCAGAGAGAGGTAACCAGCCGATTTTCACTTCTTCCCCTTTGTGGTGTGGTGTCTTCCGTGTCTGGCAAAGCTCACTTGCTTTCTCCATACGCATCACCATCCTCACAGCCGTCCTTGCCTTTGATAGGCAGAACTTTGTTTTGTGGTGTTTGCCTATTTGTCTCCATCATTTACAACAGAGCCTGGAGTTCATGTCTAATCCTCCGCTGGGTTTGACCCTATTTGGGGAAGGTGATGGGCGAGCAGTTGCGTGGAGTAGCTCCGCAGACACTCAGGGCTTACTAACAGCTGAAAACCCTGATCAGCCTGTGACAGTCATTGGGGTAGAAATGCTTGGGCTACGTATCATGTTATACATGGAGGATTTTTGTGCTTTTTGAAGAATTAATATTAGTGCATATGTATTTTCTAAAGTTTTGATGGTAATGTGATGGCACTGGGTCAGTTTCATTATCAATCATTAGCCAAAACATATGGGCCTTTATTCCTTTCCCTCCTAGGAGAAAGAACCATGAAAAGTATGAAGTGAGCCGTATTTATACCTCGGGTGCCTTTTTCCGGTACTCTGAATGTCAGCCTGCCCGTTTGACTATTTGGAAGCCTTAAACTCCGCCATTCTCTAGCTCTCTTAGCTCCTAAAAACTCCACATTTGAGGGGAAAAGGGTATTTTGAGATTTTCCTCCTTGAAATGATGGTGATTACTGCTGGGGAAAATGAAGAGATGCTGTGCTAGTCTTTGCATGGGAGTTGAGCTCAGGTGAAGTCCCTGCCTGGCTGGGAGCTGAAAGGGAAGATAAGTCTTCTGCCCGTGTTCACTGCAAATTTCCTGCACCCACTGGGGTGTCCTGACTGCCCATCTAGCCTCCATTTCTCCCCCTTGCCGTGGCCCCCTGTCATTGCTTGGGGGTTTGGAAGGAGAGGGAGACAGCAGAGACCAGGTGGGGCTCCCTTCCAGGACCGGACTTGCAGAGGTGTGAGAGGAGAACTTAGGCCCTTTGAGGCTGTCGTGGCACAGGGAGGTGGCTCTGGAGGACCAGGGCTGAGTGTGCGGTCCCAAGCTGCCTCTCCTGAGGCCAGAGGAGTCCTGCTGGAGTCACTGTGAGGGTGTCCTCGGGTTCTTGTTACAGTAGCTCCTGCCCTCGGTGTGTACTCGGGTTTCCTCACAGGGAGACAGTTGCTCTGAGTATTAACAGCAAGCCTCTGTGCTAAAGAGAGCTACAAATAATGCCGGGTCACTCGAGCCATGCTGATAATTACAGGTGGTCGATGTCAAACCTGCTGTTTACCCAATCTGTGGGTCTCACAGAAGTGCCTGGTGAAGAATTCCCCACAAGGAATGTGTGTGCACCCAGCTGCCAGGCTGCTGGGATGCCTCTCTCAGAGCTTCAGAACCCAGCCTCTTCTCACACTTGTGAAGGAGAAAAAGAGCCAGGGGCTGAGCCTTGTGAGATTAGGGCTGCTCACGTGTGGTGAATGTGAGAGTGGGTAAAATGCACAAGAAAACCCACCAGGGATATTCTGGATTGGCCCTGCAGGAGGATGAGCCGTCTTGTGCCCTTCCTCCCTCTTCCTCGCCCTCCTGTCCCCACAACAGGAGCCTAATCCGGAAGCAAGAGCAGAGTCTTGGAAACAGGACTCATTTTTCTTCCCAGCCTTACATTAACCACAATTTGGTACAGCCTCAGAGCCCTGTAAGTCCATTGTGTCCTCCTGTGGGCCCCTTTTCAAGTCCCATGTGGAATCCCATGCTGGACGCTGTGTAAGTGAAACAAAGAGGAGAGGGCCCTGTGTCAAAAAAAAGGCTAGAAATGTGCTGTTGGCCCACAGCCCTTTGTTGTTGTTTTGTCCTCGTTCGCAGGTGGGACCGTCACTATGCTGGTGACAACTCCAGGGGACTGCAGCTTCAAACAGACAAGCTGGGAGGAAAGGGTAATTGGGCCCATTTCAGGAAGGCTTCGTGCAATTCAAATGAGTGCAGACATTTATTAAAACATCCCTCGCGGAAAAGGAGACAGTATTTCAAAGTGGGCTTCCTCTTAATTTCTCCCTTGTAATAGTAACTGCCATTTGTCATTGCCTATCCTATGTCACCCTTCAGATTCCCTGCATAAAGGCAAGTATGTGATCAAGCAGATATAAATTATGTGAACGATGTTATCAAATGGTGCAGGCTGGGTACGGAATCGCAGCAGAGGAGGTGTGGAGAGAGCCGATGGAGGGTGAGGCTAATAGGGCAGGCAGGCGGAAGGAGGGTCACGGCCAGTTCCACGGGCTGTCCTGTGGCGGACAAGGTCAGCTTGTTTGGGGCCCCACCAGGAAGCAAAACTAGATCCAGCCAGCAATTACAGAAGGGAGGCAAGTTTTAATTTCTCATGTAGAAAAAATACATTTCGGTTCACTGGCCTTGTGACACCGGGACAGGTTGACACCTCAAAGGAGTGACAGTTCACATCCCTCCCCTACTGCACTTACTCCAGGTCCTGGGGCTGCTGAAGGGACTTTGAAAAATCAGCCTATGTGATGGCTAAGAGGTCTGCAGTCACCTCTCAAATTTGGAGGAGGAGTAAACATCAGCAAATTCCATTTACCCTAAAAGGCAGGGGAGAGATTTAGGGAAAGGGTGGATTATTCTGTCTTGGCTGTTTTCTTCTCTTTTTTTTGTGCTGGGATCAAACTCGGGTCCTTGCGCTTGCGAGGCAGATGGCAGAACCACTGAGCTAAATCCCTGGCTCTCTTTCTTGGCTGTTTTCTTTACTAGAATCCATTTGAAGAAAGAATTGTGTATTCATTCATTCCATAAAGATGGATCGAGCCCCTGAGGGGGATTAGAATGCTGTACAGTTGAGAAAAATAAAAGCAATCGTTGGTCCTTTTTCTTTGCCATTAAGAAATTTGAGGCTGTCAAAGATGTCTTATTCCTGACATTTTTCTGTGGCAGAACTCGAGGCTGGTTCTCTGGGGGAATAGTCACTAAGGAAAACACAAAAAGGACAAGAACAAAAAAAAAGGTGGAAACACAAGAGCTCAGTAATCAAATGGGGAAATCTGTTTGATTCCTGGTACTCGCTTCTGGTAATGGTTTGAGGAGACCCAGGAAACTACAGCTGCAGACCTTCTGGTTCCTTGTTTTAGAAGGAAAGTGCTTGATTGCCATCACTGTAAAAAACAAGTGGAGTGAGGCTCCACAGGTGGGCAGTGGGCGACCTGCCCAGTGGCTCTCTTTGCAGATGGCTCCTGGTCCTGTGTTGCACGTGGTGTGAGCTGGAACAAAGGATGAAAATGACTCCCGTTGCTGAGTGTCAGGCAGGGCAGAGCCTCAGACAGGTGTTTACAGTAATGGTTGGGAAAATAGGGAACCGTGTTCGGACTGGAGCTTGGCAACCATTTCGGCCTGCCTTGTGGCTCTGTGGGCAAGTTCCTGGCTCCTTGGAGGATGCCTGGCCAGATGTGGGACCTGGTCCGCTGGGAGCAGTGGGGAAGCCGTCTCTCCACACTGGGACACTCAGCTCTGTGGAAGGCAGGTCTGCCCTCAGGGAGCCCTTGGGAAGGTTCCTAAAACGTCCCTGCACTTGCTTGGCCAGCCGCTGGCCCCCCACGCTCCTCCCCACAGTGTCAGAGGTGCTGTGAGTCCTGCCTGGCTGGTGCCGTGGCAAGTCTGTCTCTTACTACTGCGTCCCTCAGTCTTTGGAAACCTTCCCCTCCTCCAGAACTGCCCTCTCCTCGATGACTCGGCCTCTCTTGGGCCTGCCCTGTCTCCTCATTGACCCTTCTGCCTTTGAATGTCTTCCTTCCTCAGGCTCCTGGCCCTGTGTAGCTTCTTGTCCTCCACACTCATCTCCCCTGACCTCAGCTGCCTCCCAGATCCATGTCCCCAGACCACACCTCAGGCCTGAGCTCAGGGACCAAGCGTCCGCCTGCCCCTCTGCATGAGTGGTTTCCTTCCAGTGCCCTCCAGCGCCTCACACTTACATGTCCCCCTGCCCCACCCCAGTCACTGGGGCACTCATTTCACCTACCAGAGACCTCGGGGTTGTTCTCCATTGTCTCCCTCATCTACACACCCATCTGTCCCACTATCTTCCTTGCAACACCTCTTTCCCATCAGCGTCTTCTCCCTGGTTCTCAAAAAAGCTGACTCTTCCCACACCTGGCTCATGCTCTCTCACCTGGACCACAGCAGCAGCCCCCAAAGGTCCTCTGACCTCAGCCCACCTGGTTTCACCAGAAAGAACTGTCTGAAATAAGCCAAATGTTCACATGTGACATTATAAGGCTTGAGTGGCCCAGAGTAAGGGCAGACTCCTAGCTAGGCAGAAGGCGCTAGGCAGACCAACCTGAGTCCTGGACGCTAGCCACGCAGCCACATCTTGACCCCTTCCCGCTGTACTCTGGGTAGTTGAGGAAGTGAATTGAATTGAGTATTTTAAAAAATATAAATGTTGAATGCCATATCATAATATAGTTAAAACATAGAGCCCAGTGGCAGCTGTATAGGTTTTCTATTGCTGCTGTAGTAAATTATCACAAGCTTAAGAGGCTTAAAGCAACACAGACTTAATCTCTTACAATTCTGGAAGTCAGAGATCCGAAATGGATCTTTCAGGCTAAAGACATAACATCGTCCGCAGGGCTCCGTCCCCTGTAGAGAAGATCCGCTCCTTTCTCTTCCCACTTCCCTTGTCTCCACCCTCCTCCTACGGCCCTTCCGTCCTCTAGGGCAGGGGCCTCCCCCTTCCCCTTTCCATTTCACTGGCCCGCTCAGATAATCTGGGTAACATCCATCTAGAGCCTTCGTCTAGCACATGTGCAAAGGCCTCTTTGCCAGATTCCAGAGATTAGGAACACCTTTGGGGCAAGGAGGAAAATGAGCATTGTGTCTGTGCGGCAGCCTTCTTCAGAAGTCAGGCACTGAAAGACTTGAGAGCAACCAGCGAAGTGGCCTCTGGGTTTCAGTCTGAAGAGCGAGCAGATTAGGTAGCCTTGTATCTCACGGGGCACAGAGGAAGTCCCTCAGCTCGTCCCTGCTCCTTGTTACACCCTGCAGCCCTCCACGATGGCAGCTGGCGGTTCTTTAAGGGGCCCTCGGGATGTGTTCCATGGGGATAACATAGGATACTTGCAAATCTCTTGACCTCCACGGACAGAAGAGAGGAAAAAACATTTTTCTTCCTAGGAAGCAGAAGAAATCTCCGGAAGGTTCATTTCTGGTCTCAGATTTCTGCCCCCTTTCCTTTCTTAACCTTGTACCTGAGAGCAACCAGGAAAAGATAAAGATGCTTTAAGGAAAAAAAAAAATCTTTCCTTTCAAATCTGAGGCTTCTAAATATCTCCTTTGGAAAGATGTAGGTTCCAGATGGTTACCCTTAAGGCATTCATCACCATTCCCAGAGCAAACACAAAATGAAGATTAATAATAATAATTGTTAAAATTATGCCTACGGGGTAACATGTGAAGGAAGAAAGGACACACAACTGCAATTTGATAGGATGATCCACTGTTTGTCAACCAGGCTCTGTTCATCCTCCCTGTTGGTGACCTGGGGATCAGGACCCTGAGGCTTGCCGGTGGTCACAGGGAGTGCTACACAGGGAAGCTTACGTCAGAGAATAGCAGCACCAGGGGGAGACCTTGGAAATTAAGTTTTCCACCCCCTCAACTTAAAGATGATGTTGAATTCCATGCCCAAGGTTGTACAGTTTGAGCATCCTTTATCAAAGATGTTTGGGACTACAAGTATTACAGATTTGGGATTTTCATGTATATTATGAGATAATTTGGGAAAGGAATCCAAGTCTAAAAATGAAATTTATTTGTTTCATATGCATAGTAATTTTGTACAATATTTTTAATAATTTTGTCCATGAAACAAAGTTTCCTGGTGTGAAATTTTCCACTGTGGCGTCATGTCTGTGCCCAAAGAAGTTTGGAGTTTTGCTTTTTGGATTTTTGGATTTGGGATGCTCAACCTAGTAGGGGACCATGAATGAGACTTGAAGTTGGGTTGCCTCCATCCTGATCCAGCACCCCTCTGGCTGCTTCCTGCTGTCTCTTGGCGAGGACAGACACAGCTGAGACCTGTACAATCACACTAGCGATGGGGTATCTCTACAGGTACTTTTCCTCTGTGGGGCAGAGTTCGTGTGAGCATTTAGACAGTGGCAGGACCCTGAGGGCCAGAGGGCCAGGCAGGCCTGGGAGGTGGACTGTCCTGAGAGTATAGGTCCACTCTGGACAATGTGGGGAGGCCAGTGGTCCCCGGGAAAGGGGAGATCCCACAACAAGTGGACATTGAGCCCACATTTGCTGGAGCAGAAGGAGAGCTCCTCAGTTAGAAAATGACACCAGAAAATTAGTGGGGCAAATCTTGCAGCTCTTAAAATTGAAAGGCTTCTGAACTTTGTGTGGGTGACCATAAGGAGCTTCAGGGATTTAGTCTTGGGAAAATGGCTGCTGAACTTGAGTGTTTAACACATCCCCACCGGCTTGAGCCACTGGTGGTCCAAACCGATCTAATCACTTTTATCGGTCATTTTACTAGTAAGGTTAATAAAAAGCTACCCAATGGGTTAGTCATGCATGTAGCACAGGTGGTTCAAGCCGCCTGTCAGTGAGACATGAATTACGGCCCCACTGTGAACACGTTACAGGAAGAATTGTGTGTGGTGAGACCTTGTGTATGGTACTCAGTGATATACCTCAAAAACAAGAGCTAGTCGGAGGGGAACCAAAAACAAGGGCTCCCTTGAGCCTGGTGTGCAACGGTGGATTGTTTCTTTCTGAGCAACCTTGCTAGTGGTTGACACAAAGATGAAAAGGTCTCAGGAACCCAGCATGGAACAAGACTGTGCTCGGCCCTCAGACTGTGAACCCCAGTCCTTACCAAATGTAGCCCTCCTCTCTCTGCTGTAGAGCCATTCACACCTCTGCTGAAGGGCCAGCTTTCCCTACAGGAAGCAGGAACGGTAGGACAAGGCATGTGCTTCAGGGAGGATGGGGCACTCAGTCAGCAGACGTTCCTAGATGCTGCGATAGGCGCTGGAGATGGTGAAGCGCCTGTCCTTTTCACAGAGCTTCGAGGAGTAGAGGAAGACAGACTAGACACTTCTAGGACCGACTGTGAGCACAGTGTGTACAAGGAGCTGGGGGCCACCGGAAAGGGGTGCCCCCACCCCCAGCCTTGGTTGGGCAGTGGCAGCCCAGTGGAGACAGTGTGAACATTGGCAGAGGCCAGGACCTGGACAGAATGCTGAGTGCTGGGGGGCTGGAAAGGGAGCAAGTTGTTCAGGAGATTTCCAGGTGGTAAACAGGATGGAGGCCGAGGTGGGGGTCTGGTTCTAGTGCAGAGGACACTGCCTGAGCTAGACCATAGGGATGGCCAGTCAGGTGTGGCCAGGCCGGGGTTCAGGCGCCTACAGGTCAGGGGGTCGAGATGGCCTGACCAGCAGGCTGGGTTAGGAAGCCCCCTGCAGGGCCACCCAGGGCATGCAAGGCAAGGAAATGGGCTCCTCTGGAGTCTGTCTCCCACCCACTCTCCCTCACCTGAACTGCACATTTTTTCTGGCCAGACCTTCACAGAGGTGCTTTGCCTCAGTGGTAGATCCTTACACCTTTCTGAGGAAACCATGGCTATCTTGAGGAAAGGACTTGAAGTCTGTGAAAAGACTGCCAATTCTCCCATTAAGGGTAATACTTCAAACATAAATTCATCCGTAGTTCCGTCAGCAGACAGTACCCTGGCTCGGCGTCATGCGCAGATCAGTCATTGTGATGCATGACCGGATGGGAAAGCTGAGCATTTATTTTTCATGAATGCTTTCGCCTTTGAACCACTGACCTCCAGTCGTAACGGGGAAATCTAGCTGTAGCGTGTGATTCTGTGAAGCCGAGTAGCGCCGTAGTGTATATCCTTTTCATCAGTAAAACAAACGCCAAAATCCAGCGGCGCTTGCTCACCCTGGCGTCTGAGCTAACGGGATGTAGAGCAGCAATGCTGCTGCCTCCCTGGGAGCCCAAGTGCGAGAAGCATTTCTGTAAATCCGATGCCTTTGATGGGATTCCAGCCCCTGTGGCTTTGTGTTCAGCGCTCCCTCTGATCGCCCATCGACTTTTCAGGCAGCTCTGGGTCTGGCCGTCCTCCATTCACACATCGAGCCTCTTGTTTCGCTTCAGCTGCACCACTGTGTTTGTCTTTATGCCACTCATGCAATTTGTGCTCTTCCAAGCCTGTGTTCTGTTGGGTAAGCGTGGTGTTCGTTATTACACCAGATGGACTGCAAAATCCAGTGTTCATTCTGCAAAATCCAGTGTATGTTCAGTGTTGTTAGCAATTCCAAGAGTCCGAGAGATGGGACTTGGAGGACAGTGTAGATATGTTACTTAGAAATCCACTCCTCTTATCCGTAAAACTGTGCTTCTATGTTCTCTAGCTGTTGTAATTTTGTTTAATTAAAAGATCATTGCATACTTGGTCCACTACTCACACACTGGCTGCTAACTCCATTAACATTCCTAACTAGAGTTTGTGTTGGTGAAAGGTTCCTTTTTCTGATGTCCTGATAAATTTTTGTTTGCACAGGGATTTTGCTTATGTAGCAAGAGACAGAGACACAAGGATTTTGAAATGTCATGTATTTCGATGTGACACACCAGCAAAAGCCATCGCCACAAGTCTCCACGAAATCTGTTCCAAGGTAAGGAGGGCGAGGGCCACCTCTCTCTCTTCTCATCGCTGGAGCAGATAGAGGGGTGAGGAAGGGCCAGAGTGGATTTGCATGTTGAATTCAGAGGAAGCAGACAGATTGTTGGGCGCATGGCATTAAGAACCCTCTCCCACCAAGGGCAGGTGTTACCTCGGCAGCATTCTGTACAAAACCACGGAGAGCTGTGCCTTTGAACAGGCTGAGGTGTGTCTGTATGACCGGTCAGCCAGGGTGCGGAGGTGGCCACACATCCCCAGAGAAATGGGGCAAGTGTGGTCTGGGAACACAACATTCCCAAAAGTGAGCTCAGAGAGAACAGGACCAAAGGAAGGGGAGACCATCGGGGTGTGGGAGTGCAGGCTGCCGGGAACGGTGACAAACGACGGCTCACAGGAGTTCATTCTCCAGCTAGGAGGCCGTGGTCACTCTCCACGCTGGTAAAGATTCTGCTTCCTCAGCTAGAGTCCCCTCGTCTCAGAGTGAGAACAGCCAGCCTGGCCCCAGCAGTCCACCCTGAGCTGCAGGTGTAAAGCAGCCCCCAAAGTAAAACCCTTACCAGTCTGCTGCCCTCACCACGCTGCAGGCAGGGCTTGCAGAACAGTCTCTGGTCTAGAGCTCACCGTGCTTCTCCCAGCCTGCATTCGCGTCCTTGCACTGACGGGACTGGAGCGCGTCCGCACCACTGGCCACGTGTTGCACACCCTGGCTTTCGTTTTTCTCCTTCGTTCACACAAAAAATACAGCTGGATGCCATTTACATGCCAAGTGCTGTTGGGTCACTGCGCAGACAGCGGCATCTGAAACAGTGAAAAGCCCTTCCCTGGGAAGCTTAGGCTCTAGTGCAAAGCCCTCAGAACCTGGCCTGGCCCAGAGGAAGCGCCAGGAAACATGCAGCTTTTCTGCTAGCGGCATTCTTGTGTGCGTCCCAGACACAGATCTGGAGATCGGGGGTGATGTGACTCTCACGCCCCTGCAGGGAAAAGCTTGGCTTAGGGTGCAGGCTGGGTTACTGCTGAGGTCAGTGAAGGGCTTCTTCCTGTCTCTGATCCCCCAGCACATGTAACGGGCAAGCACTGCAGATGTCAGTAAAGGAAAGTTCGAGAACAACAGTGAGCCCCAGCGGACATTCTGAACCCTCTCTGACTTCTTGACATAGTCACTCATTTAATCCTCCAAACCTCCCTGTCACATAAGTACCATGGTCATCCCCACATGCAGTCAAGGAAACGAGACACAGGAGGCCGGTGACCTGCCCAAGGTCACACACCTTGTGAGTGGCACAGGTGGGTTTGAGCACGTGTGCTCTGTCTCCAGATCCCTGAAAGGAGTATCTGAATAGCAGATCAGGAAGCACTGGGGCAGGTCGCTCGCTTTGTGTCCTCGCCATGCGCCGGCGGCAGGCTGGGCCAGAGGTTACCTGCTGGGGTTTTTTTCAGGCAGGGAGTGCTATAAGTTCCAAATAATAAGCAAGTTCCAGACAATAGGGGGCTGTGAGTCCAACCAACAGTTCACCTGTTATTCCTAGAGAATAAGCAGACTTCTCAAACTGTATATGAAGCCCAGAGATGTGGGGTGGGATATCAGGGAAGAGACTAAAGCTAGTTAACTTGGAAGTGAAGTCAGCTCAGACCCTCTACTGGCCAGACCAGCTGAAGACATGGGAGCCTGAACCATGAACCAAAGCCGGGTTTTCGCTTACCCTTTAGATTATGGCCGAACGGAAGAATGCCAAAGCCCTGGCCTGCAGCTCCCTACAGGAGAGGACCAACGTGAATCTTGATGTTCCCTTGCAAGGTAGGTGAGGCCATCTCCCCTTCCCTATGGTGCCCTCCATCTGGACAAGGACTGAAGAATCTCAGGTGCTTCTCTGGTGTTTCAAAACTCCTTAAAAGGCATTTCGAACTCAGCAAACACAGGGACAGGGCCAGAGTTAATTTTGTGTCAGGGTGAGGTGTAAAGGGCAGGTAGGTTTTATTGCTCTTGGACAAGATTAAAGAATATTATCGTCATTCATTTTATACTTCATATTTAGCCTGGAGTAAGAACTGCTTAGGTTAAAAATTGTAGATTGTTGTTTGAGGAACTCTCTTCAGTTATTTTTCCCGTGTCTGTGATTGCAATTTCTTTGGGCATCGGCCACACGTAACAAATAGGACATCCAAAGCTGCTTCTTAGCACACACCGGAGAAGATAACAGCCTTGACACATCCAGTGGCTGCTTTCAAATGCTTTGCTGCCTTGGCATGAAAGCTAGATAGATCCTGACTGAGTGCCCCAGTGTCTGGAGTAAGAAACACCATTATACCACATCCAGAAACTGGCCATCAGGCACTGGTGGTGTTCGGGACATTCTAGATCTAGAGTGATGTCTGCTTTTCACTGGGATGCAAGAAGCACTAAGAAAGCTGTATTGCTTTTGTTTCCCGTAGTAGATTTTCCAACACCAAAGACTGAGCTGGTCCAGAAGTTCCACGTGCAGTACCTGGGCATGTTACCTGTAGACAGGCCAGTTGGTAGGTAAAACTTTTATTGTCTTTCCACTTTGCAGCGTTCCATTCTGCAGTGCAGGGCTCATGGGAGGGCTTCACCTTCCCACAAGGTGAGGTCTACCACGTTACTCCCTTGCTTGTCAGGAATCAAGCTCTCGTGCTGTCACCAGTCAGAGCTCATAAACAACCCTGATCAAATGAGCCTTACAGCATAGGCTAAGCAGATTGGATGTGTGACCCTGGCACGCAAGGACTTGGGGAGACAGGTGTGTGTTTCTCATCTACCCAGCCATCCAGAGCTGGGGGCTGAGGACTGTGGGCGTCCTCTGCCATTCTCCAGTGGGGCTTCCATCTCCAGGGCCAGTCCTGCTTCCAGTGTCATTGTCTGGGAGCAGGCAGCCCTAAGGACTGAGGGGCTGTGACCAAGAAGAGACACCCACAGCCTTGAGTTTACCTCCCAGTGGCACAACGGGGTCACTCAACTCTGCCATGCTGAAGCGAGGCTGGGCAAGGTTGCCATTCCCTGAGAGAAATTGGAACCACCATGCTGCACCGGGGACATTGGAACATGATGCATGTGCTCAGGCACGCAGTGTGGCTATTCTTCAAAAAGTTGAACGTAGCCAGGGATTTAGCTCAGTGGCACTGCACCTGCCTCACAAGCTCACGATCCTGAGTTCGATCCCTGGTACTGGAAAAAAAAAAACAAAAACAAAAACCAAACAGTTGAACATAATTACCTTTCACCCAGCAGTTCCCAAGAGGAGTGAAAACATCTGGCAACAGGATACCTTGTCCATAGATGTTCCTAGCAGCATTGTTCATAATAGTTAAAAAAAAAACAAGGTAAAAAATCCAAACGTCTATAGACAAATGATTAAATAAAACATGATATTTTCATTAATGGAATTTTATTTGGAGATGAAAAGAAACAAAATACTGAAACATGCTGCAGCCTGGATGAACCTTGGAGATGTTAAAGCCAAGTGAAAGAAGTCAGTCACAAAAATCACATGCTGTGTGGTTGCATTTAGAGGACATACCCAGAATAGGCAAATCCCCAGACACAGAGGCAAGAAAGTGGTTGCCAGGAAAAGAGTGTAACTCCTGAAAGGTACAGGCCTTCTTTTTGGGTTGATAAAACTGTTGTAAAGTTGGTTTTGGTGGTAGTTACACTCTGCGAATATGCTAGGAACCATTGAATTTATACACAAATTGAGTCAGTTCTATGTGGTTTCTATCACAGTGAAGTTGTCCCTCCTTCTCCTAGTCCCTGCAAAAGCCTGTGGAAGACCCAACAGAGGGAGCAGTGAAAAGCACGTGCCGGTCATGTAAAGGGGCCATCACACCTGGCCTTATTTAGATGTCAAGTACGATGCAAGATGATCAGATGCCCCAGCAGATGCTGGCTTCTGCAGGGTCCACTTCGCAAAGCTCCTGTGAGGACACAGCCAGGCCTGTTCACACCCCCGGGCTGAGGAGGCTTGAGAGAGAGATTGGAATGACAGGACACCCCAAGCCAGATCTCCGCAGGAGCTCATGCCCCTTCTTTCTGCTGCAAAGTCTAGCATTTCTTTGCTGTTGGGCAAGCATGAGAATAAAGTGTGAAACGTCTTTTGTAGCTAAAGAAAGATCAACCTGGGTTTGGCTGTCCATGGGTGATTGGGCCCACCTCTGAGAGTCGTTGACAACTTTAGGGCTTTCTCAATCTTCTTTTCCATCCACAGGCATGGAGACCCTGAACGGTGCCATAGAAAGTCTGATGACCTCATCTGACAAGGAGGATTGGCCATCAGTGAACATGAATGTGGCCGATGCCACGGTGACAGTCATCAGTGAGAAGGTGAGGGGTCACGCAGGACATTGGCCTGTCTGGGCTGCAGTGAGGTTTTGGCCACGACGAACTCCTGTGAAACAGCCAGCGCTTCAGCTCCTGGTGCTGCACTTGCTTGTGGTTCACACGCCCTATACTCGTGAAAGGATTTGGCCTTTGTCTCCTTCTCTGCCCACCTGTGCTTTCCCTTGGATCTGAAATCTTCTGTCCTGATGTTCCTGATCTGTCTTCCTCATTTGCCCAAGAGATTGAAATTGTGTGCTGGAGGCAACTGTGTGGCACTTAGGCTTGGGTTCTGGCCTGCTCCTCTCAGGGCTCCATGCGGACTGGGCCGTGTTGGCAGGGATTGGACGCAGAAGGTGTCTCGGTGAAAGAAGGCTCAGGGATTCACTCTGACAGCTGTAGAAGGGTCCTTGGTCATCTCGGCAGAGGCCAGCATCAGCTTCAGTACAAATCAGCTGAGGAAATAGAAGCACAGAGGTCAGCAGCTTGCCTAGTATCGCACAGGTAGAAGTACAGGACCAGGCTTTGATACTAGGCATTCTGGCTCCGGGCACCGCCCCACCTTCCCATCCTGCCTGTGAAGCACCTGTCCTGGAAGGACCTCAGGTCACTGGCCGGCTTGTGCTTCCGCCTGCCCACCTGCAGGTCACCTTCATGAAACGCTGTTCATCTCTGAACAGGGAGGGTGCTCGCTGACCTGCTTGCCCATCCGCATGCCGAGCTGGATCTCCTCCTATCCCTCCATGCCTTTAGGTCTCCGTGTCTCGGCCAGGGCCGCTTCTTCTAGGCCCCTCATCCAGGTCCCAGCTTCAGCATCTCCTGGGAAAACCCTCTGAACTCTCAGACCAGCGCAGTGCACCTGCGAACCACTCCCCTTGCACCTGAGTGACTGTTTATTAAGTCAGGATAGTATGATCTGAAAGCGGCCTTCTGGCTGTGTTTTCTCGTTCAAAAATCACATGTGGTTGTAGCAAAGGATATAGCCTTTACAGAAGAATGAATCGCAGGCATCGCTTTGTGATGCCTCCTAGGGATCGCAGTTTGTGGAGAGGCAAAACAATTATTTGACAAATTTGTTGATTTGGCAACTTTTTGTATCACACGGATCTAGGTAGAAATATGATTCAGTGTGTGGTTTCCTTGGGTGGAGGAGCCAGATGAAGAGCGGTGGTATCTGCAGTTCCTGTGGACACGCTGGTCTTGAGCCACTGGGTGCCCTGTATATTAGAAGGCTGTGTGACACTGTTCCTCCCCACATTGAGCTCACACACACAGGGTATCGTGGCCAAGCACGGGACACAGGTCACATACCAGGGCAGCAGTACAGCACAGAGCTAGATGAGACGTCAGCAGATGCCCACAGCAGTAGGGGCCCCTGGACACTTAGGCAGAGTTTTTCCTCTCTAGACAGTCACGGGTCCTTTCTGAATTCAGTGTAACCACGTCATAATACCACATCTTACCTGCTGAGTTGTGTGGCTTGTTTAAGATGGGAGCATTTTGGTGACATGGCCTGGCTTCCTGGGGAGTGTGACGCTGAACAGTCAATGGTGACTCTTGCAGAGTGAAGAGGAGGTCCTGGTGGAGTGCCGAGTGCGATTCCTGTCCTTCATGGGCGTCGGGAAGGATGTCCACACGTTTGCCTTCATCATGGACACCGGGAGCCAGCGCTTTGAGTGCCACGTGTTCTGGTGCGAGCCGAATGCCGCCAATGTGTCCGAGGCAGTCCAGGCCGCCTGCATGGTGAGTGATGGCCACCGTGAGATGCTCAGCCCCCCTGCCCTGCCTAGCTTCCATGCACCATAAACTTGAGCAGAATTACTCATTTAAAAGAGCGGGGTGTGGAGGTCCTACCTGTCATCCCAGCACTCTGTGAGGTAAGATTGAAAGTTTGAGTCCAGCCTGGACAACTTGTGAATTAGCAAGATCCTGCCTCAAAAAAATTTACAAAGTGGCCACAGATCCCACTATTGCCTAAAAAAATGAAAGCAGAAAGAGGAATTGAATTTCTAAAGACCTGCATTACTGAGTCAGTTATGAGAAGCAGATTGCCTCTCGAGAGGATGCATTCACTCCTGAATGAAGGGACCAAATAGAGCCAGTTTCTGTAGAGACTCCAGTAGCATTGGAAAGGATGCAGACTTGAGGATTATCCTTTCTGATCCCAAATTAATTTCAGTACGTGATCAGAAAACGCTGGTCATGCATAAGCTGTTACTGTTTGCATTCAGCTCAGTACTGTAGAAACAGGAAGAAATATATGGAGTGGTTTTTACTTCCCATAGCTGTTGTTTTTACATGCATTGTCCTTATATATTTTACTTACTTTATATCTGCTGGGGCAGTTCTTACAACAGCCCTGCTGTGTAGTTGTTAGCTCTGCTTTATTTATGAGAAAAGAGGCTCGGGGAAGTTGAATGAGGTGCAGGGCACAGAGTTGGTAAGTGATGGGGCCCAAGCTCAGCCCTGCGCTGCCACTTCTAGGTCACAAAGCCAGGCGCTTTCACCACACAGGTGATGTGAGACAGAAATACCCCTCTCGTTCATTGAACACGTACCTTTGAGCACCCATGACAGCAGGCACTGGAAGAGTGCGAGCCGGAGCGAAGAGCTGGGTGAACATGGGAGCCCCAGAGCCTGAGCCTGTGGTGCGTTCTAACAATAGCAGCCAGGCCGTGGGACCAAGTGGCAAGAGGCTGAGTCTGTGCCTGTGACCATCATGTTATGCCAGAGTTCCAGATTGTTAGTTGGGAGTGAATTGGTCATATTTAGAATTTTTTTTTTTTTTTT
>NW_022900947.1:31458659-31510044 GCF_012274545.1 Fukomys damarensis | reverse complement strand
TTTTTTTTTTTTTTTTTTTTTTTGGTACTGGGGATTGAACTCAGGTCCTTGTACTTGAGAGGCAGGCAGCGGAACCACTGAGCTAAACCCAGCTCCACATTTAGCTTTTAAAAGAATACTCCAGCAAAAAGTTTAAAAAAGGCGGCTATGTGGAGGACAGAGTGATCCACTCTGAGGCCAGTTAGCCATCCAGAGGAGGGGCGAGTTGGGTACAAGCCAGGATCGCAGACTGGGACACACAGTGGGTGATGATCTGAGAGGCACCATGCAGTTGGCATGGCCTGGTGGAGGGGCCGGGCTTGAGGTCGTCCGTATCTCTCATTCCAGGTACGCTAAAGCCTGACTCAGTTTGACCCCTACATCTTGAAGCTTAGGTATGGTGTGTGAGACACGCAAACTCAGTCCCATTTTAGTATGGGAAGGACTACAGATACAAGTGTGAGACTCCCCGGACTGACAAGGAACCAAGAGGAAAGGAGGCCCGGGCAGTAGACGGCTCAGAAGGGCAGCTTCAAAGGCAGCACCGCCAGGTTTACTGGTTGGTTCATTTTAGGACCGAAACAATCGACACACTTTCTTAGCCTGAGGGAGATGAACAAGCTAGGTTGGAGTGGGTTACACGTACACACTGTGGGCGTAGGGGCCAGGGATTTAGCTCAGTGGTTCCGCCGCCTGCCTCACCAAGTGCAAAGCACCAAGTTCGATCCCTGGTACCAAAAAAAAACCCCAAAAACAAACTGTGGGCCTCATGGGGAGACATTTCTGTCCATAACAGACCATGTATAGTACAGTGGTCCATCAGATTATAATGGAGCTGAAAGTTCCTGTCACCTACAGGGTATTTGTGTTTTATGCTAGAGGTTATTACAAACTGGTCAAAAAGTTAAAAAAAAAAGAGAGTTTAAGGCCAGGCATGGTGATGCATGCCTGTAATCCCAGCACTTGAGAGGCTGAGGCAGGAGGATTGCTGTGAGTTTAAGACCAGCCTGGGCTACATAGTGAGTTCCAGGTCAGTCTCAACTACATAGTGTGACCCTGTTTCAAAAAAAAAAAAAAAAAAAAAAAAAAAAAGAGTTTATAAAGTAAAAAGTTACAGTGTTAGGGTTAATATTTTAACATTATTACTGAAGAAAAGGTTATAATAAATTTGGTGTAGGCCAAGTGTACAGTGTAACAGTGTTTCTAAAGTCTGCCCAGCAGTGCAGTGTCCTCGGCCTCCACTCTCACATACACCGGAACAAGTTCCCGTCGTGCGTGTTTTCACTGTGCCCTGTTTAGATGCACAGATGGCATTGCGTGCCCATCACCTGCGGTAGTCAGTACAGTAGCCTGCTGTCGTCTGCAGCCCAGGAGCGCCGGGCTTGCCACCCAGCCCAGGCACAGTAGGCTGTCCCACCTCGGTCTGGGCGTGTACGCGAGGGTCCCATACAAGAATGAAATGATGCTTCCCGTCGGTCAGCAAATGCACCACTGTAGTTGCAGCATGAAACTGACAGAAAGCGGTGGTAAATGGAGAGCAGAGAGGAGGTGCCTCACTGTACTCTGACATAAGCCTGAAGGTGCTAAGAACTGAGAAGAGTGAAGCTAGGAGAAGGAAAACAGAGGGCCATATATTGTGTGTGTGTTCGTTTTTTACATATAGGAAACTGCTAAGATAAGAATGAACACACACTTGGGTGTAATGGCACATGGCTGTAATCCTAACAGTCTGGGAGGCTGAGGCAGGAGAATTGTGAGTTTGACCCAGCCAGGGCAGTTTATCAACGTAGCAAGACCCTGTCAAAAAAAAAAAAAAAAAGTGAAAGGGCTGAGATGTAGATCAGTGTGAAGGCTCTGGGTTCAACCCCCATTACTGCCATAAAAAAGAGACTGCAGATGGGACAGTAGACAGGACGGAGAAGGAGGGGGAGGGAGGTGGGAGATGGCAAAGGTGGGGGGAGGGAGAAGGGAGGAGAGACCTGCTTCTGTACTTGGGATCCTGTTTCCACTTACCACAGCCCCTTATTAGAGATACAGTGTGCACGTACACATACGCACACACACGCATGCGCGTGCGCACACACCCAGGGCTGTGGCACCAGGCTCCTGTCATGTGCCTGGCTGTTAAGCAGGGTAGGATGGAGGAGGCGAGGTAAACCCCGGACCAGGTATGGGGATGAGGACGGGGTGAAGGGCCACATGAGGCAAGCGGAGCATGGGACAGTCAAGCACAAAGGGATGGTGGCTGCTTAGATGTCCTGTGAAATTGCAACACATCATAGCAGATGGCTTTGGTCATAAAATGAATGGCTTTCGGGCTTTAATTATACATCTTAAACGCTAATGCCAATTAAATAATTAGCTTTATTACTAGTTGCAGTTTGTTTTTGATTCCCAGACTCATTTTCTCTTGGAAACAGCTTTTCCTCATTTGCTTCCTACTTTAATTGTGCTAGTGTACCAGCCAGAGTAGCTCAGCCAACCCAGAAGGCACATGGATAAATTCGAAGCCCCCCACCTCCCGTCCCACCCTAAATCCAGCTTTTCTAGTGCTGTGGCTTCCTTCTGGATTCAAATCTGCATGATTGTCCATCTGAAATGTCTGTGTGTGAGCTTAGCCTATCTGAAACGTACTATGAACACATTCTTTTGAATCTACTTAATTTTAGGAGATATGTTGCCGGTATGTGGTGTAGACTCATCTGATGAAATTATTGTGAAATTCAGAAGGGGACAGAGAGGGATGGCCCTAGTCAGCTTTCCCATTGCTGGAACACAGTACCCACTACCCACAGTCTAAAGGAGGAGGTCTTTCATTTAGCTCATTGTTTCGGGGCATTCAGTCTGTGAATCCCTTGCCTTGGCTGGCTCCAAGGCAAGAACATCATGGTAGGAAGGAATATCAGAGCAAAGCCGCCCGGTTCCTTGTGGCCGAGAAACAGCAGCAGGGAGGAAAGAGCCAGGCGCCATAGGGTACTAAAGGCCACACTTCCATAACTACCCAGGGTTACTAATCCCCTTGGAGCTCCCAAGCCAATCAGGTAGACAAAGCCAAGCTTAACCATCACAGGGATCCTTTATGGAATTCGCCAGTTAAGTGCAATTTTGATTCATGCCATACATACAAAACTGTTTGAAATGCCAACTCCAGGGTCCCAGGTCACCAGACCTGCCTGTGTAAATTCATGCTTTAGATGTGCATGTTTTGAGTTGTAATGCAGACTTAGGAAGATGCCTTAGACAGAGAAGATGGACATATCATCAAGTTGGCAGGGCCAGTTTTCTGGCCTGTGGTGTGTGATGGGACACTGTGATCCATCATTCCCAAAAGTCTTGCTGTGATACCTTATGCTCCTTAGGGAATAACATCAACTTGCTCCATAACTATATTAAGGAATCTGTTAATGTGTGTCAATCTCTTAAAAATTGGCTGTGGAAATATTTCACAGTGCTTTGATTAGGGGAAAAAACTGGATAAATTTTAACCTTTTCATCTAATTTTGAAGAATTACTTATCTTCCCAACAAAAGCAGGTGGGCTTTTTTTTTCTTATATTCCTGAAGTATAGAAATTGTCAGTTTTTGTAAAACCAATTCACTTTGGATTTAGACTTAAATATAAAATAGATCCCGAAATCTATCAATACACTTTTTTATTAATACTTTTTTATTAAAGCAGGAAATTAAGATGGAAGCAAACATTTACTGCATTTTGCTAGGACTATTTTAGACATTCTGTAAGTACGCCTTAGTCGTAACACCCTCTGTAAGCCACTTCACAGTTGAGAAGACTTAGGCTCAGGGAGATTTAATAACTGCCTGGAGTCTACAGTTCAAAAGTGGTGTTGCACACCTGCAATCCTAGCCCTTGGAAGGCTGAGGCAGGATCATTACAAATTGGAGGCCAGCCTAGGCTACATCGTTGAGTTCAAGGCCAGCCTGAGCTTCACAGAGCCTGGATACAACCTGCACCCTCTCCCAAGCTGCCTCCCAGCCGCCGTGAGCAAGCGCATCTCTGATGAACATTCAGGGAACACCCTCTGTCCCAGCCTTTTTGGTTTTCCTCGGCCTGTGGACTATGAGGTATATTCGTCATAGCCTATGAAGATAGAGAAAGGTGAGGATGGGAATGGATGGGAGGAAAGGCAGCAAGAGGCAGAGCACCTCAGGCTGACTGAAGAATTTTAATCACCCACATTGAACTCTTGGATTTAAGAGCAAGGTTGTTAATTTTTTGGACTCAATTTATCAGTGAAGCGTTAAAGCCCTATTAACAAGATGCGATAATATTACCTTGGATATTTTCTTTGCTTTATTTCAGTTACGCTATCAGAAGTGCTTGGTGGCCAGGCCGCCTTCACAGAAAGTCCGACCACCTCCTCCACCAGTGGACTCAGTGACCCGAAGAGTCACAACCAATGTAAAGCGAGGAGTCTTGTCCCTCATTGACACTTTGAAACAGAAACGCCCGGTCTCGGAGATGCCATAGCTGCACACATTCAAGGACTCTGGCGTCCCCCTGAGGATTGAAGAGTTACACTAAAGAAAAGGACCTGCGCCCAGCCTTCCATTCAGTTGCTGATGCTTTGTCTCCAGAGAGTTTATCTGTACCCAAACAGTGTTAGACAAGCATGTTCTCTGTCTTGCTACCACCATGTGATATGAAAAGAAGCATGAATACTTTTTTTTGCTGTAAGTTACATCATGAGCAGTGGAAGGTCTTTTTCTTGTTGTACATATCATGGTCTTGGCTTCACACACAGAGAAAGACGCCCGCCTGCGTCCTTGGAGTCAACACTGCCAGAGTCGTTTCTCGGCTTCTCGGCTGATCTGTGAGGAGCAGCCTCCGGCCTGCAGCACCTTGCCCATTTTCAGCCTTGGGAACACAGTGCACTGCAGAGTGGATGCCACTGAAGTGCTGTAAACATAGGATGGGTTTTAGTTTTCCATAAAATTGAAACTTGTTGGTTGACAAAATCGGCTGTTGGCGTCAGTGTAGAAATAAGCGAGCCGCTTTCCTTGGCGAGCTTTGACAGGCAGACACCATTTCATATCGACTGCCGTCGGTGGGAAGTTGTGGGGGGAGTAAAACTTTAAAATTAACGAGAAACTAAATTTGAGGAATTAAAATCAAACAAAAAAGAGCCTTTTCAGGTGGTTTTCAAACTGATTATTTTAAAAAGATGAACAAGATCCTAATGCATTTTGGGTGGGACATATTTCAGACTTCTGCCTTACACTGTATGATGCCGCTAGAGAATTATAGTTCACTATGGTCATTCTCTGCACAAACACTAGGTGAAATATTCCTCATGGTCTCTCATCCTTAGTTTGATAACTAGCCAATATGCAATTTGGAGTCGAGGAAATGTCATTCATATCTCTGTCGCACACTGTTGTTTTAGATTTGTGTCACCACGTTATTTTTGTTGGTCCACTTCCTAGAGGTAAATCTGCTAGAATCTGGCTCATTTTTATTCCAATGCTTTTTGTCCAGAAAGTTGTCTGTCTGTTACATATTGTCCATGGCAACAGATTACATTTAGTTGAAACTTTCTTGAATTTATGTATTTAATATTAGAATTTGTTGAATCCAGCAGGATATATTTTAAAACATATTTTTCCACTTTATTCTCAAGACTTAAATATTTCACATCAGAGTGAAGTATTCATAGGAAAGATGGCCTATTTAACGGTTTCCCAAAAATAGCATTTCCCTGCTTTTTATGTGGATAAGAAACTTAGCTATAAAGATATACAAATTTAGACTCCTGTTGACGTTGTTTTAAAAGGAAGTTGCTAAGGAGATCAATCTCAACATTAGTCTTGTTTACTTTGTAATGTCAAAATTAGTGTTTATGACAACCAGTCATAAAAGGTAATGGTTTATGTTTTTACACAGCTTTGTACTTTGTCAAGATGGTTTCTACATCCTTATCACATTTGAGCCTTATATGGTAGAAAAGGTACTAAACACACTGGAGAAATAAAATACGAAGTACCAAGAGGCTAAATCCATTGGCCTAAGATCTCACCAAAGCTCGTGAGGGCCAGAAGCAGGACCCACACACCCACCTCCAGCTCTTGCTGTCTTATTCCCCTCCACCCTTGTCAGGAAGACTGTTCCCAGTGACTCTGGGCATCTGCAAGAGCAGACATGAAAGCACACACTGTCAGGCAGTCTCAGAACCCCCTGCAGAGGCAGGGAAGCCTGTTCATGTTACTCGGGCAGTGGTATCAAATCCCTCACCGCCGCCCTCGCTGTCCAGGACTGCTTGCTGTTGCACACCTGAAATATGCTGGAGAGGACCGGGCATTCACATTCGGTACAGCCTGTTCCGACCTGAGGTTTCCAGAGGGCACAGTCCTTGTGGTAGAGGCATTCCTCACTGATGGCCCTTACCCACCAGAGAACATGAGTAGGAGGCCTCTGTCTGCCATGGATGGGGCACAGCAGGGCTGGGGGTGTTTGCTGGCACCCTGATGTCAAAACCAAAATGATACTACTTTAGAAATGCATTGTGCTTCTGTCCAACTTCCATACTGTTCTCTCTTAAGTAACCAGTGCCATTGTGGGAAATTGCTGCAATATGAAAATCTTACCGTGCCCTGTGAATTGCTGTTCAAAATTCACTTGCAATGATATTTCATCTTGATCTCCACCATGAAATGTTTTCGTGTGATACCCTTCAATATTCTAAACAAGCAACCCATTTTTCTCCAGGAAATCTCTACTAGAACCCTCTTCTTCATTTTTTTAAGGCACACATTTGTTTGTTTTCAGGATCAAGAATACTGAGCTAGCTTTAAGTAGCAAACTGATTTACATATGCAATTATAGGATTCAGTAAGATGAATGATAGCCTTTACATATTGAAAATTTTTCTGCAGATATTTTGTTTTGAAAATAGCTTTGCATACTAAATGCAGATTAATTTTGTAAAATTTATTATGTTAAACAGTACGTTCAGACACTTTCTGCCATGGCCAAAAAGTATGTATGAAAGTGTGTGTGTGTCTGTGAAAGGGCGCCAGTGTTTTACCTGAGAACTTAGTGACACTTCAGTTACCTATGCATTCTTTATATCTGTGATTTGGTAAACAGGCAGCCATGTTCACTAAGCCTTGTATGTCTTATCATTTTTTTAATTAACCTGTTAAATACAGCTTAAAATATTTTTATTTTATTTATTCTATTTTTACTGAAATATACTGCATTATTGTGTTAATGTATTATCTTTACTGGATATTATGTCTCAATGTATCCAGGCCTAAGTAATCTCAGTGAACTATACGTTGCCTAATTGTGGTTTTGTAATGATTTGTAGTCGCATTTCTATTGGAATATGTAGAAGAAAAGGCAAAATGCTTAAAGTTCCTTTTATTTTTTAAGAGCAGCTAGCCAGATGCAGTCTTGCCACCTGGTCTGCGTGCTCCTTGGCGGAGTCAAGGGGAACAGCCGACATGCCTATGGCTAAGAACTTTACCTTGTAGACTAAAGCACTGTGCTGTGCTTCGTTTTTATATCCTTCACAATGCGTCTGACTTCACCTAGAGATATATACATATACCCACGTTCCCTTTGTTTCCACCTGGATATGAGAGCGCTCAGCTACTTAGGGCCATTGTTTTTTTGTTTGTCTGTCTTCCTGCATGAAGGGACATTAGACTCATTTCCATTAAAACAAGTTCTTGGTGATAATCTGTTGGCATTGCTACTTTTTTTAAAATCCATGTTAGGAGTTTAAGATGCACACCTGTAAGAATCCACAAGGCCATTCACCAACAGCCCCTAAGCTGCTTTTTCTTGAATGGCACACTCATTTGATGAGCTTCTCAACCCAGAAAACATATCCCAACTGATTCTAGCACAATTTATCAGGACACTGCTCTCCAGTTAGCCAGACTTAACCTAAATCACGTCTAACACGTGTGTACAACCAGGAGCGTGAAATGGAAGTTACTTAGGGTTCGAGGCAAAGATCCTCACACCACAGAGAGCAGTCCCTGGCATCAGGAGCAGCCAGTTCGCCCCAAAAGGATGTTTCATTTTCCTTTTGCTATTGACCACTTTTACACATTTAAATGTAATATACTGTGAGAATAATATAGCTGCATAAAATGTTTGGCTCATTGTTCTGACAACTCAGTGTATATATGAGAAATAGAAATATAGGCAGTATCGCTACACTAGTCATTTTATTTTTATATCATCAGAGTAAGTGTTTTACAAATCATTTTGGTGATGTCAGATTCAGCTCTGATTAGTGATTGCATCTTTCCACCTGGCAAGAACAGGAAAGTAAATTTTGCGTAATTACCTGGGTCTTGTTTGATGATGAGGAAAGACAGCAGGTATTCTGGACACGAGCCCAAGTAGTCACCAGTGTAGCAGTCTTTATAGAATTAAACTCTTTCTGCACAAGGAAGCTTATTAAGAAGCTAACCAGAGAACAAAGAACAGACGTATAGGCACCAGTGAAACAGCTGGGACCTCAACTTGCTGTGGTTCAGGGTAAGCGGACACACAGAAGAGGAAGACAGACTGACTCATATCCCTGCCCTTTGCTCCTCAAGCTTCTCCCAGAATCCTCTCTCTCACGCCTTCAGAGGCACTGACTCTCAAGGAACAAAAGTTCACTTTGGTTTCAAGATTTTCATCGTAAGCATAATTGTAACCCAAATGTTCTATTGGAATATCTAAATACCCACAGTTTGTTTTTTGTTTTTGTACCAGGGATCAAACTCTGGCCCTTATGCTTGTGAGGCAGGCGGGAGAACCACTGAGCCAAATCACCGACTAGTTTATTTTAGATTTTTTTAAATACTTTAAGAAGTTCAAGGGCTGGGGGTGTAGCTCAGCGGAACCGTGTTTGCCAGGCAAGTGCAAGGTCCCGAGTTCAATCCCTAGTACCAGGAAAAGAAAAAAAAAAGTTAACTAAAATGCCACATTGGGTTAGTGTAATCAATATTCAGTACTCTTCAATGGAATTCTCTCATTTTGCTTTTATCCTAAAAAAAAGTTGCCCTTTTTACTCTTGTCAAAGTACTGATCCAGTCCTCAGAAATTCTCAAAAGAATAAAATGCAGGCCTAGTTAATAAACTTCTAAAAAGAAAAATAATTTAGTGCCAAGGTGGACAATAGGAGATATTGAAAGTTAGTGGTTCTGAGTTGTGACATGAATCACAGGCGCTATAGAGATTAGAAAACACCCTAGGATACTTCAGAACACAACCCAGAAAATGCGCTTGAAAATAAAAATCTCAGACCTGCTACTTTCAGACATGGAACACTTTTCAGCCTCGGATGGGGCTGAGGGTAGGAAAAAGGTAAGATCTTTCAGGTAAGATAACACTGAACAACACTAAACGAAGCTACACTGCCCTGCTGCCGGTATAGGGTGCTTTAAACCAGATGTGGGTGGAGATAATAGAATGAAACACATACTGTAATTGGAGACATGTAGTTTCTGATATTTTTAAATCAGTAAAATAAGCTGAGAATTGAAAACTCCTATAGGGCCAGGGATTTAGCTCAGTGGTTCTGCCACCTGTCTCACAAACTCGGTCTCAAGTTCAATCCCTGGTACCAAAACAAAAAAATAGGATAAAATATTCCTATAGAATCGTAAGTAACAAAAATTCAGGAAACAAATACAAGGAGCCTATTTCAAAGGTGTAAAAAGTCTAAAAGATTTTCCTGAAAAATGTAAATCTTTAGCTGAAACACATACAGCACTATGAAAATGAAAGTCACTATTCTCCCCACATGAAAAATAGAATATAAGAGCTCAAACAAACCTAACCACTAAAACCATGTAACGTGAATTGAGCATTTAGGAATTTACCAATACCTCTACACAACTCGATTCTGGAAATAAAACTTTAAACTCAAATTATGGATGTGTCAACTTTTTTTTAAACAGTTAAGATTAATAGTTGTAGACTTCATTTAATGTGAAAGTTTCTGTTGCTGTAATGAAAAAATGAAGTACACCCAGAAATAATAATCATAGTAGTATTTGTAGGAAATGTGTAGGGAATTAGATTCAAGAAGAATCTGGCGTTTAAAGTAATTAACAGTGCAACAATATATTTTAATTGTGCATGAGAAATGATTTACCGAAGTTTGATTTCCATTGTGTGCCATTTGCAATGGCTCATACATTTTGCTTTATCACCTGATCTTTGAGTAGGATCAGAAATCTTTATGGGTTTCTCAACATGTATCACTTGTGTCCAAGAGTTTCACCCCTTTCTCTGAAAGGAATATTTCGGTGGAAAATTTGCTCACAGCCATTTTTCAGAACAGGGTTTGGCATAAACAGGCAGGAGGGCAGGAGGGACGTGCTCAGTCTACTGACGCTGGAATCTCTTCCCACAAGAAACAGCTTACACTTCTATGCTTCTTACTCAAGCTCAGTACCATTACAAACACTTATGTTATGCCATTTCAGGAATAGTTTGATACTGAAGGAAAAAATTAACCTTGATGTTGATTTTAAAAGTTCCAAGTACAGCTGAGCTCCCTGGTTACTGAGGAATGGCCGGCAGCTGGAGGGACAGGCCTGTGCCTGGCATCCGCTGCTGCCTTCTGTAAGGATGCAAAGCAACTGCTTCCCTTCTAGAGACTTGGGGCAGCTGTAACCCAGATGGAGGCAGGAGCAGGGCAGAGCTAACAGTTCACTGGGCATCTCCAGCTCTAAAACAGATCAGGGCTGAGCTGCTGGGAGCTGAATTCTGCTCTTTTAGTGACCTACAGCACTGTTTCTCCCCTGTCTGACTTCTCAGGAGGTAATACCCATTTAGAAGATACTAGATGATGAAGGGCTGAGCATCTTGCTTGGCTACATCTAACCTTGCAGAACACCAGACTGGAGGAAATCGCCTGTTCCTAGGCACGTGAGAAGCAAGGGCGGTCAGAGCCATGGCCGGGGATGCCGGAGTAGGGAGGAAGGGGAGTTTTCCTTCAGCTTCTCCCCTCTTATGGATATTGATGGGGTGGGAAGGCAGCTGGGTGCACTAGTCTTGGGTCCAATCCAACGACAGAAGAAATGTGGAGCTGGCATCTGAGATCGGACCCCTTGGGGACCTGAAAATGGAAACATCACTGTAGGCAAAACGATCTCCACGGGTTTCAGAGCAACCATTTTGCCTTCCGGTCGAGGTCTCCGGAACTGTGTCTGCCGCTCCCACGGCCTGGAAGGACAGGAGTTCTTCACCAAGGTGGGCGTTAAAGGATTGGCGGCAGGCTTGCTGGGTTTTCTGACCTGGGTATTAGAACCCACTTGAGTCACACTTTTCTGTGGAAGAGGTGCTTTTGTCGTTAATGTCTCTGATTGATTGGTGCTTGCTTTACTTTCTCGAGTCAGGAACTCCGCTATCTTCATTTGGATGCCGTAATTATCATTACCAGGAGCTTTGGGCAATGATGTCTTGGATTTCTTCTTTTTTTTCTCCCGTTTTGATGATTTTCCTAACTCAATCCCCTCAAGCAGACCCTTTGCTGCAGCCCGGGCCAAAACATCTTTCACAGACACGGCCTCAGATGGGTCCCGCTGCAAGGCAAGAGGTACTCATTAACGTGAGAGGTGGCTCTTACTGTGTGTAAAAAATGCCTGCCGGTGTTTCTGTGAAATAGATTATCTTTATTATACTAAAATAATTGGTTTTTAGGCCTTAGTCGCTAACACAGATCACAAGCATCAGCAAATGACTTTTTAAAATTTTTGACTCCCTCATTTTTAACCCTGGCAAAAAGAACTACCCTGCTACTTTCTTTGGTTAGGGCAGATGCACCAGATGTTGCCAAACTGTTTGGTGAGGTTAGAGCAGAGGGCAGGCAGAAAAGTAGCATCAGGAGGAGCGTAAAGAATAGGGGTTATTCACACTCAGTACTGGTGCTCTCTCCTGCACGTGCACTACTGAGTGACCACAAAATGCTCAACGTTCCCAGCTGCTCCACCTGGGCCGTTGTTCCCCAACTCCAAAGTAGGACATACACTGGGATTTTTCTTTTCCTTACCTCTCTTGTTAAAATAGAAAGAAAACAACTATTGTTGATCTCAGATGGTTCCATTCTGAAAAACTTATCAGTAGACAAATGGATTTCCTTCAAGGAGCACAGGGGGAGAACAGGAGGACTGAGCCTGCAACAGAAATGAGTGGACATCAGAAGCGAGTCCTCCCCGCAAGAGGGACAGAAAACAGTTTGCAACTAAACATAATTCTGTTTCACCAATCATGTAAGTAAAAATTAATATTTCATATTAGTTCATAATTTATACTTCCCAAGTTCACCATCTTTAAATAACTATGCTAGAATAACAAACTTTTAACAAACTAAAAACTTTCCCAAGTCACTAATTAAAACATTATCAAAGCAGGTAAATGTGTATAACTATCACAAACGCCCAACTCCAAATTTCTTTTCCATATTACCAGAATACAGAATGTATGCTTTCTTCCTTTGGGTTACTTTTTACATAATTACACTATAAAAATATAATGTATCATTTAAACTACATTATTCTTCCAATCACTTTTGGCATGTTAATGAATGAATTATATTGTTCAAGAAGTACATAATAGAAGACTTCATGTTAAAAGTAGATCCCTGGCTGGGCATGGTGGCGCATGCCTGTAATTCCAGCACTTGAAAGGCTGAGGCAGGAGGATCACTGTGAGTTCGAGACCAGCCTGGGCTACATAGTGAGTTCCAGGTCAGTCTCACTACATAGTGAGACCCTGTCTCAAAAAACAAACAAACAACCAAAAAAAAGTAGATCCCTTATTTATATATGTTTACAATAAAAATTTGGTTTTTATACTTAATCTCTCATTTAATAGTTAATTTATGAATAAATGATTCTTATAGTCTTATATTTCCTTGGGTTTAGGATTAAAACATTTAAGAACTCAAAGCAATTAAATATTAGTCCTCATTAATTAAAATAATCAGGAAATCTTTTTGAAATATGTTGTATATTCTGAAATGTAAAACAAATTTTGAACTTATATGTATTCATTACTTGCCTACATAATGCAAAGTACATGGATAAAACATTAATCCTCTTAGTTTACAGTTTAGTTGGGGAAATCATTCAGCTTACAATAATGTTAAGAAGACCAGATGTGAATAGAATGGTGACAAAACTATGTAGGAGAGCAAAGTAAGGCACAATTCATTCTGGCCATGGGAGACGGCAGACACGAAGACTTTGCAGTGGAAGGGGCACTGATGCTGTGCCCTGAAAAATAAGTAGGTTTCTAATAAGGCAGAGAGGGTGATTTTGGACAGAAAGCATGAAGAAAAGCACAAGTGTGATAAAAGTGCTCAACTACAGGAAGTGTATCCATGTGGCTGGGCATCGGGTAAGGACAAGTGGAGGGGGGCAGTCAGACACGGCAGGGGCACGGGTCTGCCCGCTGACGGTGGCAATTCATGGAGACTGGCCGTGATGGTGGAATGCATCTGAGTGAAACAGCCCTGTAGATCCTGAATAGGAGAGAATCAGCCGCTCCGCACCAACCTCAGAGCCAGCCAACAATTTCTGAGTCCTTTTTATACAGGTTGAGCGTCCCTACTCCAAAAATCTAAAACCCAATATACTCCAAAATCCAGTTTTTTGAGTGTGCCATGATGCCACAGGTAGAAATGCCACATCTGATCTTGTGATGTGTCACAGTCAACTTATAGGAACACTAAAAATATTGTATGAAATTACTTTCAGACTGTGTTTAATGTGCACATGAAACATAAATGAGTTTTGTTTCTAGGCTTGGATCTCCTCCTCAGAATACCTCATTAGGCATATGCAAATATTCCAAAATCCAAAAAATTCTAAACTGAAATACTTCTGATCCCATGCATTTTGGAGAAGGGATACACAGCCTATATATTTATTCTCTACACACATAGAAATTATTTTTAAAAATTTGTTCACATATATATTTGTAAAGAACACTCAATGAAAAATCATTATTTCATATTAATCTGGAATATATTTGGCTTCAAAATATAAATATGAAGGTTTGGAGTTTATTTTAATTCACTGACCATAGTATCTGGTAGGTAAATATTTATTAAATATTTAATAAGACTATTACCTGTTTAGCTACATGTATACTATCTTTTAAAATAATAACAATAATGCACAATTAAGATTAGTCAAGTTACCATGCAGAAATTGCTACTACAAAATGATTTCCAAACCCTAGTTTACATCCATTTCCTCTTCTCTTTTTTTAATCATAAAGTGTATTTTCTTTTTGTCTATTAAGAGTTTTGGGAAGTACTTTTTATTTATTTGTTTATTTATCGTTTGTCCTCAGGACCTTATGCTTGCAAGGCAGGCAGTGGCACCACTGAGCTAAATCCCTGACCCTGGCGAGTACTTTTTAAAGTGAGTTTTGGATCCCTGGCATCACTGTCAGACAGGCAAACATGCTCTGTAGGAAAAGGTTCTGAGTGCACATTACCCCCAACCCCGATCTGCCTGACCTGAGAAGTTTTCCTCCAGGAAGGAGGCAGGCAGAACTCTGAGGACAAGGCAATGAGTACGGACAAGATGCACTGGAGAGTCACTCAGAGATTTCACAAACCAGAACGGCATTAACGTTTCTGGTGCTGCCAGTCCCACAGCAGTGTCACTGTTGGAAGATGCCATTTGTCACATGCTCGTGCATCTGTATGCCAGGCATCCTGCAGGTACCTTACATCCTTCACTCATCTCATTTCTCAGAGGAAACTGCATACAGAAATGCTGCTCATTTAGAGGTGAAAATACGAGAGCTGAGTGAAGCTGATCCACAAGCCTGATCCTGCACAAGTCCTTCAACCAGTAAGTAAGTGACAGAGCCCAGAGGTCACAGCAGCCTGTGCCTCTTTCACCCTTAAAGGAAAGAGAGTAATAAAATAAGATTATACTCAGAGTCTCTCTCAAACCTGCTTTGTGTGATGACCTTTGGGATTCTTTTTAGACAAGAATTTGGATGTGTAAGTGGATATTCTAATGGATAAAGACTTGGAGATGTTGAGGTGGAAGGAGTATTTTGCACATGAGACAGGTGTGAATTTTGGGAGACCACGGAGTGGACTTTGTGGATTCCCCGCTAAATTCATGTACACTCAAAACCCTAGAAGTGACCTTACGTGGGAACGGGCCTGTGTAGATAATTACTTAAGATGAAATCACACTAGAGTGGGGTGAACACTAAATCCAGTACTGAAGCCCCAATAAGAAGGGGAGAGGACTTGTGAGATGGGCCAGAGGTTGGAGTGACACAACTACAAGCTAAAGAATACCACGAACTTCTGGCAACTGCCAGAAACTGGGAGAGTGCATAGAACATTCTTGATCACAGGCTCCATCGGAACCAACCTTGCCAAGACCTTAGTCTGTGCAAGAATTAACTGCCCTTGTGATAACTGTCCTTGTGATACTCACCCCACTGAGTTTGGGGTGATGTAGGTCAGCAGCCTAGGACATTGACACACATGACAGAAGGGATTTTGCATGTGTAAGTAAATCCCATTACTAAACCTTAAAAATGAAGACCTCTTGTGGGGGACCTGACCTAACCACATGTGCCCCTTCAAGCTGGAGGCAGAGGTCACAGATAGGAGTCTGCAGAGACTGAAACACACGGTGGACATGACACACCTCTGCCAGACTCAAGGACAGACCTCACTGCAGGGCACACCAATCTGACAGCAGGCTTGGGTTGACTGCTCACTAGCATGGAGATGGGTCCTTCAGAACCACAACCAGAGCCCTCTGAGAGCAGCCTGGCTGATGTCCTCAGCCAAGGCCCAGCTCTGCCGAGCCCCAACTGTGAGCTGATTAATAAGTGTTTCTAGCCACTAAGTTTGTGGTTATTTCTTAAGCAGAAATAGAAAACGAGTACACAATGGATCATGTTAAGTGAGGTAGAACACCAGCCTGCCACGGCTAGTAGTAGCAGAGGAGATGTCCTATTAGGGGAAGGACTCTGCTGAGAGCTGGCTCTGGGACACCCTCATGGAGCAATAGGAGGAAAGTGCTGGGGAGAGGGCACCATAGCACCATGGAGTCTTCTCTAGGCCGGGCTCCCCGACAGCAGTGAGGATGGTGGGAGCCACCTCTATCGTACAGTCCAGACACGCAGATTCTCCTCGAGAGGCAGGTATATGTGCTACTGATGAGCATTAGAAGAAAACATAATTGTAAATCTCTGTGACCTTATATAGGTGACAGTTTCACAGATAGGACACCTGATGCACAAGCAACAAAATAGATAAACTATACAAAATTAAATTTGTGCATCAGAGGTCACTATCAAGAAAGTAAAAAGCCCACAGAATTGGAAAAATGTTTACAAATCAGTATGTGATAAGAGTCTGGCATGCAGAAGGACTCTTACAAATCAACAATAAAAAGTCAAATAACCCAGTTTGTCTTAGTCACCTTTCCACACTGGGACAAAATACCCAGCACCTGCAACTTACAAGAGGAGAGGTTTATTTTGGCTCATGGTTTCAGTCCATGTTTGACAGGCTGCAAAGCAGAAACGGGATGGCAAGGGGCAAAGCAGAGGAAAATATGCCCAACCCATGGCCGCCAGGAGGCAGAGAGAGAAGGGAGGAGCCCAGGAGAAACATTCCCTTCCAGGTCATGCCCCCACCACCACACAAGCCCCACTTCCTGACAGCCAGTCAGCTACAGCACCCCAGGATCCAAACACATGAGGATCCAACACACGTGAGGCTTTGGGGTGCATTTTATTTCTAAACCATTACACGATCTAAAAATTAGCAACAGATAGGAGTGAACACTTGTCAGAGGAAGATAAACAAATGGCCACATGGAAATATACTCAGCATCATGGTCACCAGAGAAATACAAATCTATAAACTATAACGACTTAATATACTGCACACCCAGAAGGCCAGCTAGAATTTAAAAGGTACAACAAAACAACAGTGTTGGTGAGAATGTGGAGGAGCTGGAACCCTCCTACACTGCTGATGGGAATATCAATAATGCAAGTATTCTGGGAAAGTGTGCCCGCTGAATGATTAAACGCAGAGCGGCCACGTGACCCAGCAACGCCACGCCTTGGTAATACACCCAGGAGAAATGCATACCTGTGTCTGCACAAAAGCTTGTATACAAAATCTTACAGCAGGATTATGCTTAACACCCAAAAGATGAAACAACCCAAACGCCCATCAAACCAATGAACATATACCATGGAAGGATTATCTGGCCTTTCAAAACAATGCTATTCTCATACTTCTGCAACGTGGATGAACCTTGAAAACAATATGGCAAGAGGAAGAATCCAGACACAAAAGACCACCCCACTGTGTGATTTCATTTATATGAAATGCCCAGAATAGGCATGTCCACAGGGACAGGAAGTAGATTAGTGGTTTCCAGGGCTGGGGAGGGGCAGAACAGCAAGTGGCTGCCTAATGGATGGGGGTTTCTTAAGGGGTGATGAAAATGTGCTGGAAATCCACAGTGGTGATGGCCGCACAGCTTTGTAAATATACAGAATTTTAAAGTGCTGAATAGTATACTTTAAAACGGTGAATTGTACAGTATGGGGAATCTCAGTAAAAAAAGAAGTTATGTGCACTTAATGTGTGAGTCACCCATAGCAAAATACTGCACACACATCCTCTGGCCACATTCAGTGGGACACTGCCATGGCGGTAAAATACCACACCTCTAGGTTGATGTCATCCCGCGCCCAGTCCCTCTGGTTTCCCCTGGACCTTCACATCATAAACAGGAACAAACAGCAAACCTGGCTCATTAAGGAACCCCACAGGGCCCTGCTTTAGTGCTAAGGGGAAACTCTGGGATTCCCAAGAGCAGAGACAATGGAGGAAATTAGTAATCCTCTCATTATGTGTCTTTGGGCTATTTTATTTGATGTGTAAATGTGAATGAGTTTTTGTAATTAACAAAAATAAGTTTTAAAAAGCTATTTAAAACTACGGTAATTAAAGCATTGTCATATTGGTATAGAAATAATCAGAATTCAATGGAATAGAATTACAGACTCACACAGAAGTATAAATGGGATTATAGCATATCAAAAAAATGGCATTTAAAATAGTAGCTGGGGGTAGGGCAGGGAAAGATAATTTGGGGAAAAAATAAAAATTGATCCAAACTGGATTTGGTGGTGCACACTGTAATTCCAGAACTCTGGAAAATCAAGGCAAGAGGATCTTAAATTTGAGCCCAAACTGAGCAATTCAGTGACTTAGTGAAAGCTGTCTCAAAATAAAAACAATAACAACAATAAGTAAATCAATAAATAAATGGTTAGGTGTATAGTGCAGAGGAAAGGGCTTGGGTTCAATCCCCAGTATGACAGAGAACAAGAGCAAGAGTGAGAGGAAGGAATCAACCCATATTTTATTTATAGAGATGAAGATAAGTAAATTATTTAAATATAAAAAGATATAGTTATAAAAGGGCTAAAAGAAAACTAACAAAAAGATTTTTTAAATTGGGTATTGAATTTACCTCAGGCGTAGGAGTTGTAAGGAAAAGATTAATACAATTATCTACACAAAAATGTGAAATATCTGTTGGGAGTAGGAAAGGGGAAAGGCTGAGTGACAGACTCTACAGTTAAGGAGAAGTTCTGTGTGCTACTGCATAGGAACATGACTACAGGTAATAGCAGTGTACATTTCAAAGAGCTACAAGAAAAGATTTTGAAAGTTTTTGCCATAAAGCAACAATAAATGCTTGAGGAGACAGATATATTTAACTGTCATATAATGAATACATGTATTGAAACATTATATGGTTCTCCCTTAATATGTACTGTTTATGTACTAGGTAACAATAATTTTAAAAAGAAAAAGAAAAATTGATAAGCAATATAATCGTATTTGTAATTCATATGAAAGCAACTAATGTCCCTAATATGCAACAGAATACAGACAAAGAAAAAGACTAATTATCCACTTGAACAGTAGCAAAGTACACGAACATACAGTTTACAGATTGATAACACTGATGACAATGATGACAACAATTTTTGAACATTTACAAAGTGCCAAGTATTGTTATGTATTCATACAGTCAATCCCCAGAAAGGCCCAAGAGGTGGGCCATATCACTGACTGTATTTTACATCCACATTTCCCTGTCTCCATTCACAGTACCCTTCTCCCACTTAACCACGCAACAAAAAGGGCACAACTGTTACCCAGCTTGTTTTAGTGCCTTGTCCTGGGATGTTAAAATCTCTGGGTGCTAAGAAGAGGAACAGCTTGGGACACGGCCCTCTTCTCTCACGGCAAGACAGTTTGCCAAGAAGTCTTTAAGAAAGCTGTTCCTGAACCGCATACCTCCCTCCCTCTCTCTCTGACCTTCCCTCCTTCCCTTCCATCATCAGAATTGGTAAATCAAGCACCAAAATATTTACTTTTATAAATCTGTTTCCCTGCAGCTTCACAAATGCTGGGGTTTATTAGACTTTAAATCATTACCAATCTGAGGGGCAAAAAGATGAGATTTCATTGTTGATTCAAAGTTCATTTCTCCGTTAGCGAGGCTGACCATGTTTCTTACCTACTGATGAGGCAGGAAGAGTCTAGAACACGGGTTCTTAAACAGTTTTTCTCAAGTACTTCCTCTAAAGAAAGTATTTCTTCCCTCCTTTCCCTTCTTTGTTTCTATGTTACAAAGCCATATTAAGGCAGACTTTTTGACAAGGTAAATGTGGTTTAGACAAAGAATTAAGAAATTCAGCATTTTTCCATAAATCCAACAAGATAAATCTACAGATCCAAAGAATTAATGAAAATCTTTATACTTAATAGCAATAAGTTTAAAACATATGTAAGATAATAGTCTAGAAATAATGTATTTTGCAACTATTTAAACACGAAGAAATGTCAACTTCAGATGAACAAGATACACAATTGCCCAAAAAATTTTTAGGCAAAGAAAGTCATCAAGATGGAAGCTGAGGGGGTCCAGGGATTGAGCTCAGTGGTTTTTCCACCTGTCTTGCAAGCTCAAGGACCTGAGTTTGATTGCTGGTACCAGAAGAAGGAAAAAAAAAAAAAAAAAAAAAAAAAAAAAAAGAAGAAAGCTGTGGCTATGATCCACACGTCCACCGTGAGACAGCAAAAGGAAAATGACAAGCTAAAAAGAAGGAGCAGACCACAGGCACATCAAGAATTTGAGGACAAGTTCACAGCTGACAGCCAAGTTAAAAAACTAAAGGTTTAGCTGGGCATGGTGACGCATGTCTGAAATCCCAGCATTTCGGAGGCTGAGGCAGGAGGATCACTGTGAGTTCGAGACCAGCCTGGGCTACATAGTTAGTTCCAGGTCAGTCTCAACTACATAGTGAGACCCTGTCTCAAAAAAACCAAAAAAAAAAAAAAAAAAAAACTAGAGGTTTAAAATCCCTTACCCATCCTCTGTCTTGAGGAGCTAACTGGCAGCACTTATTCTTAGAGCTATTCCTCATCTCGATGACAAGAGTTCAGGCTGCAACATTTTACCCTGAGGCTACTGGAGATCCCAGGCTATTTTTACCTCTGTCCTGGTGGGTGCCGAAGGCTAGAAGGGCTTAAGAAATGTGTCTTCAGATAATGCACATGCAGCTCTCTGTCTGCCTGCTAACAGTCGTTTAATGCTTATTGTTCTTCTGTGGAGATGTGCACATATCCAATCAAGTCGAAGAGAAAAATGTCTTTATCTTTAACAATAACAAAAACCGAAGAACCTTTTTATGTATAAGAAAATGTTCACTCAGCCAGGCGTGGTGGCGCACGCTATAACCCCAGACCTTGGGAGGCTGAGGCAGGAAATCACCTCGAGTTGAAGGACACCTGAGCTACTCAGTGAGTTCAAAGCCAGCCTGAAGCCTGAACTACATAGTTATCCAGAGAGAGAGAAAGAGAGAGAGAGAAAGAAAGAGAGAGAGATCATTCCAAGCTACAGGATGTTCATGCAAAGCCACTACAGAATCTACACTTGTAAACAGAAGTTAGGTTATTTGGTCAAATTAAAGCCTAATAAAAAGAAAAGAGACTTTGAACAACTTAGAAAATAACATTTTTCATTGTCAAAGATGTTTAAGTTGTTAGAATCCTTTTCTTACCTGTAAGGTTGCACTTTAACCCCATGATCTTGAAATTCCAGGGCTTTCTTAACAACCACTTCATTTTCTTCTGGATAAACTGAGCATGTGCAGTAAACAACTGCTTGCACTTTGGTAACTATAATTAAGGAAGATGGAATCAATGTAATGGCCCCATTAGCAAGCCACGGCACATCTACTATATTTCCAGACATGTATTTGCTATGAATACCACCAGGCTTTGTTTATTTGTTTGGTTTTTTGAGACTGGATCTTGCTATGTAATTCAGGCTGGCCTTGAACTCACTATGTAGCCCAAGCCGGCCTCGAACTCATGGCAATCTTCCTGCCTCCACCTCCTGAGTTCTGGAGTTTCTTAAAGGTATGTGCCACCATGCTGCGTTACCAGGTTGTGATGGGGTGATTTCCACTATGGCTCTCCTTTAAAGCATAAACTGTATTAATGATGTAGTCTGTAGCCAATAATTAAAGCAAATCTAACCAGACTGTACAAGACTGAAAATTCAACCTATGGGACCAACTGGATACAAACACAAAGAAACACTGGAGGCTGCTGTGAGCTTGATGCTTTCAGCCATTCCTCTGTACTTCATCATCCAATTGGTGTAAGGACTCCATTGAATGCTGTGTGAACCTTGGAAAATGAGTCCCAAATCCTTTGTCTGTAAAATGAGGTCCCACCACCTGCAACTCACATATTTGCTCATTGTTACTGGGCCCCTGCCACATGCCAGGCGCTGTCACAGAATGTGGGACACATGGGTGAACAACAGAGAAAAATCCCCGTCACGTGGAGCTCACTGGCTAGCACAGCACAAAGAGCAAAACAGAAACACACAGAGGTAGGTGATGACGTGTCTTGGGGGATGCAAAGGAAACGAGGACAGGGTGAGGGGAGATGAAGTCAGAAAAGGGGACGTGAGTCCCTGAAGGTACCAGGACTTGGGGCCACAGAATGAATGGCTGTGGCTTTTCCTTTACTTTTTACTCAAGGTGGGAAACCAGATGCTGTGCTGAGAATGGACAGTAGGGGGCGGTGTGAAAACGGACAGACAAATTAGGAGGCTGCTGAAGTGATCTGGGCTGAGGTAACGGTGTGGACAGGGCAGACAGTGGAGGTGGCTGAGACTGAATGTAGAACTCACTTCATCTGCTCAGAGCTGGTTGGGGGTGTGGAAGAGGAGTCATGGACAATGCTACCGTTTTTTGCTTGAACAAAGAGAAGGTGATATTGGCATTAACTAAAATAGAAGTGCTGCAGGAAGAACAGCTGTTTCTTGGGTGGAAGATCAGGATTTCCATTTTGGACCTGTGAGCCTTGCTAGTCACTAATGGAAGATGTCAGGAGGGTGGCTGGAGCTACAGGCCTAGAGTTTGCACAGAAAATATAAACTTGGGAGTCACATGGAAGTGTTTAAAACCATACACTGGATGAGATCACTAAGGGAATGTAGTACAGACAGAAGAAAAGATGCAAGGCTTGAGCTGTGGCACACTCCAACGAGACACAGGGGCCGAGAGCAGGAAGACACAGCGACCCGGGAATGGGAAAGGCAGAGATGTGGTTTGTCTGGAGATGGAGGAGGGTGAGAAGGAAGGGAGAGGGTGTGGTCGTCACGGTGCAGCAAGGTCTGCCAGTTGATTTGACAGCATGGGGTCACTGAGGATCTTCAAGAGACCAGCTCAGCTTACTGGAAGGAATGAAAATATGCCGGTAACAGGTTTTAAAAAAAAAAAAAAACGGCGGAAAGATTTAGAAAAACACTTCTTAGGGAAAAGGCAAGTTATATAGAGAGAAGAGAACATTTAAAGAGAAATCAAAATTGTACTATATATATTTAAAAAGTACCAATAAACTCAATTAAAAAAACAGAGAAGTTAAAATAGAGGAGATTGTTCTTGGTGAGGGGCTATGAATTCTGGAGCACACGGGCAGGAAGAGGAGGAGACAGGGGCTCTGAAGAGAGCCACAGGGACCTGAGTGCAGGAGATGACTGACTCAGGGGCCTTTCACAGGATAAAGGATCTAAAGAGAAGTGTGTCCAGTGATTTTAGAGAGCAGGGACTCTACTCTCTAGAGTAGCTGTGAGGTTTAGGGGGTAAAGGAATTAGAGAAGCCTAGGCCCTCTTGTTGCTGTGGTCAAAGAAGACAAGAGAAGCTCAGAGAGATGATTTCATAAGGATTAAATAAAATAATACACAAATACTGTAAATAGCAAGGTGCCCAACTAATAAGTGATCAATGTTCAAATATTTTAAAAATTATTTTCACAATAAGAGGACTGAGCATAATTATCTCTGAAATGGTTAATTTCAAATGGAACTTTCATTCATTTCTTTTTTGTTGTTTTTGTACCAGGGGTCAAACTCAGGACCTTGCAATTGCAAGGCAGGCAGTGGCATGCCTGAGCTAAATCCCCAGCCCATTTTCAGTTATTTCTGTCAAAATTTGGAGACAAACTCCTAATTACTCACTTTACCTAACATGGTTTTGTTTTACACTACATCTTCCAGTAAACTATCATAATCTCAAGGGCTGCCAAATATATTTATTGGCATCATGAAAGAGCTCACATCAAAAAAAAAAAAAGAGAGAGAGAGCTTACATCATTAAATCCTTTTGCTTTTCATAACTCTCTCTGAATACTTTTTTTTTGGTACCAGGGATTGAACTCGGGATCTTCTGCTTGCGATGCAGGTAGAGGAACTGCTGAGCTAAATCCCCGGCCCTCTGAAGGCTTTTTTAAGCTTTAAATATTCAATTAAAATTTAATAAATATGCATTAGTAAAAAATGTTATTTAAGTTAAATATTCCATGGCTCTTCTTATATGAGAAAGCCACAGTATAAATAATTAAGCAAAATAAAAGATAGATGATAGGAAACAGGAAGGTAGACCTTTTGCAGATGGGAAGAGGATCTAGGGGAAGAGAGGTAAATGAGAAGAAGTAAAAAGGAGTAAAATGGGATCTGCATATATACCAACTCCCCAGGATGAATGTATTCACTGTGTTTTGCAAACATGTACTAATAAAATGTATGTTCCAAGTTCCTGATCTCCCAGCCAATTTATTTCAATAGCTCATATCCAATACTATTACACTCAAATATCTACCAAAAGGGCAGACTTCCTCTGTGCTATTGTGCCATATTCCTACCTCGTGTCTGTCTTTATGTACTGAATCATCTATGACTCATCTTGGAGCCTTCATCAGGATTGTATTCATGTTCATCAGCCTATGCCCAGCTTAAGATCCAACCCAGAGTACCCACTTGATAAATATACTCAGAACTAATGGAAGGTGAATAATTCTTCGGAGATGTCTAGATTTCTATGTCCACCAGCAGAAATGCAGTGGTACTCAAGAGCTGAATGGTACTTAAATTTAAATGGAGTGGGGCCAGGGACTTAGCTCAGGCAGGCGCAAAGTCCCAAGTTCAATCCCGGGTACCAAAAAAAAAATAAAAATCTAAATGGAGTGACTGAAGCAGTGATGTAAGTCACCCTTAAAGAGCCTCGTTATTCAGACTTCAGGTCGAGAGAGCAAGCTTCGTCTGTAATGAAAACTTTCTGTTCTCAATTCAGCTCTATGAGAGGTGAGAGCTAGATTAAAACTTTTACTGTGGGGGCCAGGAACTCAGCTCGGTGGTTCCACTGCCTGCCTTTGCAAGAGCAAGGTCCTGAGTTCAATCCCCGGTACCAAAAAACAAAACAAAAACAAAACTTGGACTGCATTAGAGCTCTTACGAGTAGGCAAAATGACAACAGAAAAATGAGATCAAGTAAGATGTCTACGGCAGAAACAGGAAGGTGGAAATGTACAATTATAGATGTGCATAACTATTTCACCTCAACATTAAGATAATTAAACTATGCTAGCAAACCTATGTTGTTGTTTTTTTTTTAACCTATGTTTAAAACAATAACCCATACAGTTTAAAAGACTTAGATTAGGGACTGGGGATTTAGCTCAGTGGTGCTGCCACCTGCCACACAAGTGCTAGGTCCTGAGTTCGATTCCCTGTACCAAAAAAAAAAAAAAAAAACTCAGATTACATTGATAAAGATAAACATTTTGTGATGTGAAGGTACTGAAACAATGTTCTGGAAAATTTGATTATGGTTCCCACTTCACTGCTTTAATATAATAAAATATTCATGTTTCTAAGATTCACACTGTATTTTAACAAGATTCTCAACATTACAAATGAGAAACTTACATTTCATTGCATGTGTTAGCTGTTCATATTGCTGTTGAGCAAGAACCCGAAGTTTATCTTCTGATGTCCCTCCTTGGGACAGATCTTTAAGTAAATCTGTATCTACATTTTAAAAAGTAAACAAACACTTTTAAATATATTCTTGTGAGGTACTTTTTACTATTATCACATTATTTTTCAATTATTTTGCCTACTAATGAAAATTTTCACAGAAAATATCTATCAAAACTAAATAGATACTATTAAAAAGTCAACTTAAAATTATAATTAGTGCAGTACTGTTTTTCAAAAAGAGCATAGAAAATATTTAATAGTATTTTCCTTCAAGTCTCTACGAAACAGTCATCCAAGTAGCCATGTCAGTCATTTAGGCATGGAAGAAAGAATGAAATCAACCTGGAGATGAATACAGAAAAGAGAGAATATTCATTTTCAAAAAACTGATGGGCTCCACTCAATTAATTTTAATAATTCAGAAATTAAAGCCGGGCATGGTGGTGCACACCTGTAATCCCAGCACTTGGGAGGCAGAGGCAGGAGGGTTGCTGTGAGTTCGAGACCAGCCTGGGCTACATAGTGAGTTCCAGTTCATTCTGAACTACATAGCGAGACCCTGTCTCAAAAAAAATAAATAAATAAATTAATTAAAACAGGTACCTTCATATTCATTTAAAATAAACTCTACTGGATTACTAACACCCACTCCTGAACACCGAGGAAGCAGCAAGATCACTTTAACTTTCTGTAACCTGTGGTCCTTTGATTCAATGTTAACAAATGTTTCACGAAGTATTTCAATATCTAGGAGGAAAAAAAAACAAAACTTAGTTAAAATATTAATTTAAAATCTGAATTTATCTATGTATTATTCATTTTAAAATCCTCAATCCACGAAAACGCATTGTAATATAGTTAGAAAAGAGGACTATTCTCTAATAACATCCCAAAGTCAATGCAGGAATTTTCTCAATAAAGTGCCTTCTCCACCTGAGAGGAAGACTCTGAAATTGAAAATTAAAGTTTTTATCTTGAATTTCAGATTCAAGTTAAAGGAGTAGGAGACAGTGTGGAAAATGGGCTTTGGAAGCAGAAAGACTCAAGTTTGACTCCCAGCTTCACCATCTGTGACCTGTGTGCCCTAAGCTCTGTAAGCCTCATGTCCTTATGCATAAAATGGGATGACTTCCTTATATAATTGTGGTCAACACTGAGACAAAGTAGTGTGGTATTTCATATCCAGCAAAGGCTCTCCCATTTTTATCCCTTTATATTCTAACATTCCCAGAACAATAAATGGGTATGGAGAACATTTAAAAAGCAGTCTAAGGCGCCAAACCTGTACAGACTGGTGAACGTCAGTAGTCACCCCACTAAGAACCATGTGGTTCTGTTTCAGAGTGTCTGCCTCCCTTCCCTCAGGTTACAACCATCTGGGCCCCTACCTTAAGGCCAACCCTCTGAGGGTATGGCAGGGTTACCAAGGAAACATGCTCCGGGTGACACTGCCAGGACGCTACACAGCCCCCAGGGATAAAGGAGCCTCTCCAGAACTCTCTAATGGCAGAGGCGAACACTGCTGAGCCAGCTGGGCACAGGGAAGTGGAAAATGCAGGGTGGTGCCCAAGCATCACAAAGGCAACAAAAAGTGGCAACTGGCCCAGTTTCTGAGCCCACTTTTTCTTGATTCCTCCTCCTTAGTGGATTCTCCTTATTCAATCTCCCACCCTCTTTGTAATGGTATGTCCAGGTGTCAGTCATTGGATTTCTTTCCAAGAGTCATGACATTAAATGGTATCGACATGATGACAAGTCCAGATTTATGTGTACACCCAGATGCCTGACAGACACTGCCACCTAGTGGCCGGCATCTCACATCCATCCTGTCCACAACCTAACTCCTCCTATAGCGCCTTCCCATCTCAGGAAAGGGCAGCCTCACCTTTCCAGCTGAACAAGTAACAGCCTTCACTGATCCCAACCCTTGTGTCTGCCCACAGCCCATGTTTAATCTAATAAACACACGGTCCAGACAGACGCAGTCTGCCCTTTCTCACAACCCCCACACCCCACCTGGCGGAAGTCAGTGTCACACCTGACCTGCATGCAGTCGCCCGTGCAAACCCGCGGACTAACCAAATGCTCAAACATTCATCACTCCTCTGCTAGAAGTCCCGTGATGCAGCCCCATCTCATCCAACATCCGAGCCCTTCCTCTGGCACAGAATGCCCCATTTTTGTACCAACACATTCTGTGAACTCCTCACACCTCTCACTCACTCTGCCCCAACCACCCTTCCTCTGACTGTTCTTGGAACTTGCTAGCATCTACAACCTCAGGACTTGGCTATTACTACTCTGAACACGCTCCACGTGTGTTACTCCACGCGGACTCACGCAAGTCTTCGCTCAATTCTCCAACACCCCTTTATCAGAAAGGCCTCTCCTAAAAACAAAAAAAACAAACCTCTCCCGATCACCGCTGCAATAAATGAGCAACCTCTTCACAGCACTATCCCTGTAACCTACTATTTTCTTCACAGTGTATATTTTTCTGCCTCTCCTATGCTATAAACTTCAGAAGAGCAGAGATTTTACTTCACTGCTGTACCCCTAGAGCATACAAAAAAACTCTGGTATATATTTGTTGAATGAATAAGTCATTAAAATTTCTTAGTGAGTCATTCCTTTTATTAATAGTGTGCCTTTCCATCTAACTCTCTGTCTTATAATCTACAATATTATGTTTGTAGGATTTATTCATGTTGTCAGGTGTGGAATTGTTCCATTTGTATAGAATTCTATGGCATAGATATTTGGGTTATTTTTACTTTGAGGCTATCACAAATAATGTTCTATAGTTTGGGTATGGTTCATCCCCCAGGGATTTGTGTGTTAGAAGCTTGTCCCCAGTGTAGCAATAGTAAATTCCCAGGGATTTGGCTCAGTGGTTCCATTACCTGCCTTGCCAGCACAAGGGCCTGAGTTTGATCCCCGGCCCTCTTCATGAGTTTCTTAAATTGCTCCAAAAAAGCCTTTATAATATTCAGAGTTCACAGTATTAATCCTGAGTATAAACTCAGCTCGCACAATTCTAACAAGGTCAAAAAATACAATCAACAGCACCTTGAGAATGGGTCTTGATTGGTGAGCTTTTTTCACACAAGAACTGGGCGATTTCCATGGAGAACTCTGAATCTTGATCTCAAGATCATAACTATATACCTCAGTTTCATCACTTGTGATGAGGTTTCTTTAAAAGCTGGAATCTGAAGCGGTCCACTCACACAACTCCAATGAAATTGATAAAACCTGTTGCTTTTCTTCAACAGTCAAAACATGTGAACAAATTCTGCACTCATTCACCTCAAGTACAAATCTGCTATTCACATGCTTTGAATGGAACCGTGGTTGAAACGTGTCATACATACACTGTTACTAAAGTTCCACACAATGCTTTGTTGTATTCGAGATCCCTGCCTTTCTGTGGGATGGCACTTAGCAGCAGTATTCACCATATTTACACTTGTTTAGAGGGAGGAAAAGCTGGGTGATAATGCAGGTATATATTCAACTTGAGTGAACAAAACTGCTTTTCCAAACTGGCTGGACAAATGTAATTGCTGCCCACAGTGTCTGACCCCTCCAGATGCTCTACCACTCTTTTAAATTTTAATCACACCATGGGTATGGAGTAGCAAGTTGTTGTCATTTTAACTGCACTTCCCTGGTTACTAATGGGATTTGATATTTTTATACAAGTTATCTTGTTTGGCATTTGGATATCTTTGTGAAACACCTGTTCATGTCTCTTGCATATTTTTGAAGTATTTTTTTTATTGTTAATTTGTAAGATTTCTTTATACGCTGTCGATAAAAGCTCTTCATCAATTTGTGTACATCGCTATGGTTTTTCTTTGCGCTCTTTTAATGCCTGGTTTGGCTTTAAAAATTTTTCTAGGGCCGGGGATTTAGCTCAGTAGTTCCGCCGCCTGCCTCGCAAACAACAAGGACCTGAATTTGATCCCCGGTACCAAAAAAAAAAAAAAAAAAAAAAAAAAAAAAAAAAAAAAAAAAAAAGAAAAAAAAAAAAAAAAAAAAAAAAAAAAAAGAAAAAAGAAAAAAAGAAGAAATAAAAATTTTTCTATAGACCAATTTATCAACCATTTATTTTATAGTTAGGACTTTATGTGTACTGTTTAAGAACTCTTAACCTACCTCCAGGTCATGACCCATTTCTCTGTAATACATTCTGAAAGATTTTAGATTAGTGCTTTGTTATGAAATGTCAATTTCATTTTTTTCCAGCACAATTTACCAAAAAACTCATCTCCTCCTCAATACTCTACAGTATCACTTTAGTCATAAATGAAACAACTCTATACATCTGGGTCTTTTCTGGACTCGGATCTGTTCCTGTGATCTATTTTTACCCACGTTCACGCTGTCTTAAATATTTTGGCATTTTAGATTTTATCAAAACTTCCAGTGAGAGCTGAGTGTGGTGGTTCACACCTGTAATCTCAGCACGGAAGATGATTGCCATAAGTTCAAGACCAACCTGGGCTACACAGTGAGTTCAAAGCCAGCCTGCTGAACTACACAGTGAGACCGTCTTGCCAAAAAACCACTACCTTTCAGTGAAGTAAGTCTTCCAACTTTGTTCTTCATTTGGAGTATTTTCAGAGAGTAGGCTTGGCCCTCGGTATTACCATAAAAAAATGATTTCCACACACAAAAAACAAAACCTAGAATTTTTATTGGGATTGAATTGGACCTCTATAGAATATACTGGACAAAAATCCCATTTTTATGACAGACTGCCTTTCAATTCATGACTGTGCTCTATCCCTCCACCTACTCAGATTGTCTTCCTCTCAATAACATTCTATGGTTTGATAAGGAAGTCTCACACTCTTTTGATAGAAGCACTGCTAAATATTTCATGTTTTTGGAATACTATTTTAAAAGGTATGTTTTTAAAACTTCATTTTCAAGCTTGTGTTGGTATACAGAAAAAAACTTACTTTTGTATCTAGTAACCTTGCAAAAATCATGTTGATTCTAGTTGTATATTATTTTGGATTTTCCATATACATAATCAGGTTATCTATATAGACAGTTTTGTTTCTCCCTTTTTTGCCTTACTTATGATCTCCAGTAAATGTTGATTGTAAGCAGTGATGATAAGAATGCTTAATTCCTCATATCAGAAAGAAAGCTTCTGAACATTTCATCAAATGTGTTTGCTACAGATAGGTCATGAACAAGTATTAAACTTTATCAAATTCCTTTACTGCACTTATTGAGATGATCAATAATTTTTCTATTGATGTGAGTGGTGATTGTACAAATTCATTTTAAATAGTTAACCAACTTTGCATTCCTAGAATAAACTCAGCTTCTTTATAATATACTGTCTAACATATTGCTAAATTATTTACTAATGTTTTTACTTACATAGGTATTTACATTTTATTGATTTTTTAATAACTGTGATCATGTATGATATATGCCCAAACTAATTTTTTCTTTTTTGTTTTCTGTTTTTTAAGACAGGATCTCACTATATAGTTCAAGCTGGCCTTGAACTCATTGCCCAGGTTGGCCTCAAATTTGTGGCAATCTTCCTGACTCAACCTCCCAAGTGCTGGGATTATAAGCATGGGCCACCACACCTGCCCATTTTGTGTTTATGTATTTATTAGAAGGCTTCATTCGGCAACACTTTCCAGTTCATTTTGTAAATGATATCAAAATCTGAAAAGAACATTACACAGGCAAAAAATTTGAGCAGGAGTGGTGGCACATGCCTATAATACCAGCACTTGGGAGGCTGGGGCGGCAGGATTGCTGACAGACTAGGGCCTGCCTGGGCTACATAGTGAGTTCAAAGCCAGTCTGAGCTACATAGTGAGACCCTGTCTCAAACAAAACAAAACAAACAACCACACACAGAATGTACTTTATGTCATGTCTAATTTCTTTAAATAATGTTTTGCAGTTTTCAATATACTCTTGCAGTTCTTTCATTAAATTTATTCCTAAAATTTTATTCTTTCTGATATTACAATTTTTTAACTTTTATTTTCATTCATTGCTAATGTATAAAAATATAAAACATCTTTATATATTCATTTTGTATCCGGCAACCTTATTATACTACTTTGTTGTTTCTCATACTTTTTACAGGTATTCCTTAATATTTTCTATATAAGAGAGCATTTATTTATTCTAAAGAGTTTTGTTTTATATATTTTAAGACTGGGTTGTTACATACATACACCTTTAGTACTGTTACATACCCCAATGAACAAACCTTTCATAATTATAAACGTCTTCATATCTAAGATTTTTTTTTTTTGGTACCAGAGATTGAACTCGGGGTCCTTGTACTTGTGAGGCAGGCAGTGGAACCACTGAGCTAAATCCCAGGCCAATATATCTAAGATTTTTTACAAACACTGCAGATTAAACCTTGTGCATGCTAGGCATATGTTCTGCTACTGAGCTACACCCATACTCTAGGAATATTTCTTGACTTGAATGTGTTTGTAGCCCTCTTTATCAGTATATGCATTACATAAATTTGTGTGTCCTTTTAAAGTGTTGATAAGTTTAAGGGGAATCTCTTATAAACAGTGTACAATTGATCTTTTAAAATAGAATATTGACTTTCTTTTTCTCTATTTCAAGTATTCAATCCATATATTTTAATATATTTAAAAGTAATATATACTTTATAATGTGTCTATAAATATTTTAATGTGTTACATATAAACTTAAATATAGTTCCTTTGGTTTAATATCTCATCCTGTTTGTTATTTGTTTTGCCTTTTTCTTTTCTTTATCTTCTTCTTTCTTTCTTTTTTCTTTTTTTCTTTTTTTTTTTTTTTGAGACAGGGTCTCACTATGTTGTTGAGACTGACCTGGAACTCACTATGTAGCTCAGGCTGGCCTTGAACTAACAGCGATCCTCCTGCCTCAGCTTCCCGAGTGCTGGGATTACAGGAGTGTGCCACCACGTCTGGCTTTTTTATCTTCTTTTTGATTGGTATTCCAATTTCATTCATTCCTCTCTAATCTATTAATGATACATTCTTCTTTTACTTGTTTACTGGTTATCCTAAAAATTTTGACACACACCACTAACTTAGTATCACTTACTATTTTGATCTATTCCTAGAAAAGCAAGGACCAAAGAACACAGCAATTCCTTTGCATTTTCTCTAAAATTCTGTGCCACTATTATATTTTAATTACCCATAACATACACACTTCTAATCCCACAGACAGTAGTATGTAAGCCCATAAGACACACCATAGTCATTTAGATTTACCTATGTACTTAGCAACCCCAACTTTCAACATAATACTCCTACCCAAACAGTGTGTTTCCTTTATATCTTCATTTCATTTTATTTCAAAGTTTATTTTTACTGGACATAAAAAGGCTATCCTGGAAGTTTCTTTCAGCACTATGAAGATACAGTTAAACAGCCTTCTAGCGTCAATCATTTCTGTTAGAGTTTATTGCCATTTAATTGAAGGTAGGATGTATTTTTCTCCCTGGCTGTTTACCATTATTCTTTGGTTTTCAGCAATTATGCTACCATATGCCTAGGATATTACCTTTCTCTATTGAGAATACAAAATATACAAGGAGCAGCTTATAAGTAACAGAAATTTGCTTCTCACAAGTCTGGAGGCTGTGAAAACTAAGATCGAGGTAGTAGGAATTCAGGGTCTGAGGGCCCACTTTCTCATAACTAGCCCCTTCTTCCTGTGTCCTCACATGGTGGACTGGAGCCACTTAACTGGGTCTCTCTCATGAGAGCACTAATCTCATTCACAAGGGCTCTGACCTTATCACCAAATCACCTCCTAAAATCCCAATGCTGATACAATCATCTTGGGGGTTAAACGTCTAACATATGAATATGGGGATCAAACTTTCACACCATAGTATGTTTCCCACGCATTTATTCTTACTTGAGTTCTCAAGTCTTCTTCAACCGTGGCTTAGAGTCTTTTATCTACGTTGGAAAATTCTCAGCCTGAAATTCAAATACCATTCCCTTTCAATTCCCTAAGAAACTCTTTCCTCTCTTCTTGAGACCAGTCATAACATACGAGATCACTGAATCACCTCAGTCTCGAGTTCATCTTGTGACCTCTTTCAAGGTATTCATTCTTTTGTCTTCCTATATTTTAGTCTGGATATTTTCTTCTGCTTATTAGTCTAATCGTTTCTTTTAGCTTTGTTAATTTACTGTTAAATCCATCCATTTGTTTCTTTTCTCTTTTTGTTTGATGCTGGTGATTAAACCTGTGTCCTTATATATCCTCACTTTACTACTAAGCTATACCTCAGTCCTACTTACTTTTTAATTTCACATATTGTATTTTTCAGTTCTAGAATTTTCTTTTAGCTCTTTTTTATTATAGTTTCCAGTTCTGTACTGAAATGGAAAGTGTGGCATTTAGCACATTAGTTATAGTTATTTTAAAGTCCATATCAGATATGTCCAGTATCTGGATTCTCTGTGGGTCTGATTCTACTTAGCGTCTTTTGCTTTTAGAGAGAATTAACTTTTGCTTCTTGCAGACAAAAAGTAGGCCTAGGAAGACAGGACACTAGCAGTCCCAGGTCATCTCAATCTAATTAGGAGTAAGATGACTACAATTTGGGTTCCAGTTTCTTGGAGGACTGAGTTTACTTCTACACTTCAAGCAAAATCTTGAGTATTTATCGGGCTACTTCTTCTGGTCAATCCCTGAATTCAACTTTTTGTCTCCTTGGCCCTAGGACTCTCAAAAGTTTTGCTTAATCTTTGGGTCCTACTGAGTTTGTAACTAAAATGTGGTCTTTAGGTTGCAGGATCCAGTGCATATTCATTTTTAAAAACAAGACGCCTAAAATATTTGGTTTCTAGTCCTGGATATTATCTTTGTTAATTAACTACTATGTGAATGTATTCTTATTTATTCAGTGAAGATACTCATCTACTTCAACCAGATGTTTGAGCCTCAAATTATGTTACATCTAAAGACGATTCGAAAGTACCATCTACTAATTAACCTACAGCTGTTAAACCAACATTAAATAAGAACAGCCTGATATAATACAGTGAGAATTTTAAGAATATAGCATAGAGATTTTACATCTCCAAAATATTATAAATTCAAACTTTTAAAAAATTAATCTTAAGTCCTGAAGAATAATAATCACCAAATATTTACTTATACATACTTTTACATCCCATTTTTGTGAAAAGGTTCTTCAAGTCAGGATTCTTGGCTTGTGACTGTACTCCACATACAAATATTTTTGAGGTATTATTTCTTGTTAAGACGGACATATGGGCAACTGTGTACCATGAACCTGTATTGACTATTAAGATATCATCGTCCATATTTAATAACGCCTTTACAGAATGGACAGCAAGACTTCGAGATTTGTCCTACAATAAAACAGTATGATTAGAATTTCAAAGGGTCTGACTAGAAACATAAATTGATGTCTTTTTGCTTTAGATAAAAGAAAGTACTTGGTATGGATCTTGAAGAGATATTTAACCCATTTTAGTTTAAAACATATCAATATATGTCTAAATAAAAGTTAACAAAGAAACTGCTAAATATATTTATAACAAACTCTTTGTTCAGCATAAATCAATAAAGTATGATTAACAGATTAGTAATGTCTTAGCTCCCATTCTTATTCCTTCAAGAAAATCCATTCAAAGGAAACAAAAAAAAAAAAAACCACTCATCTGCTCTTGCATTTTTCTTCCTCACTGCATTATAACCAGCCCAGAGATATTAAAATTAAGATATTTGAAAAGATTATAAAAAGAAAATGGGTTTACTGTTGATCTCAGTACTTGATAAGGTAAGAAATTCTGCCCAAGAACACGGATGTGGGAAAGGAATAAACTTTAGTGAATCTCAGGCCAGAACTAGAATCTAAAGATACAAAAATGAATCTAACCTAATTATGTGGGCCATCTAATTTTCATTTTATTGAAACTACATGATTTCTCTTATTCTTTTCCACTGATAGCTGTTATACACCTCTTACAAATCAAAGCTGTAAGACTATATTAAAGAGCATGTAAGAAGTGTTAAGCACTGCCTTTTCATATGGGAGACGGCACAGGTATCTCCCCGGAGTGAAAGGAAGAAAGGTCTTATTGTAGCAGCCCTTGAATCCTTCCTTAGAGGAAAATAAAACAGCCTTTCAGCTGCCAGAAACCTCTCTATCTAGGAGTCTGGAGAGGAGAATATGTTCTTTACAACTTCACATGATGCTAAGATGCCAGGATACAAAAGGAGCACTGATTGAAGAGGTATTAATTTAATTCATGGTGACAATTAAGCCTTATAAACTCCCATAATAACCCATTAAAAAGTTACATAAACAGTGTTCAAAGGGATTCTTTGAATAAGTAGAATTGCTGAAAATTACAATGCAAGTAAATAGTAGTTTACCTGAAAAATAAGTTTATAATCTTTGAAAAGATCTATATTTATAAGATCTTTTTTAAGGTGAGATGGAAAAATTAAGACATCATAGCAATGTTGGTCCACAGCAAAGACTTTATCATCAATATGCAATACAGATTTGACTTTATTATAGCCTTTTTTCCTCAAATTACTATAAACTTCTTCAGGGCTGTAAATATACAATATTAGGGTGTAATTACAAATATAATACTGTTAATACAAATATAATAATGTATTCAACATTAACACCTTTTTCTGCAACAAAATATTACTGCATATGTTACATCTAATGGAACTCAATTTTAGACAATAAGAAGTTAACCGCCTCACCACATGGTTGTGCTGCACAAAACATCTTGAAGTAGGGTAAGCAGGCAACCCACTTTCCAGTCCCCCTGCTGCCTCTCTTAGACAGAAGCTTTCTTTCCCTCAATAAATTTTTCCTACTCTTAAAAAAAAGAAGTTAAAACATAATTAGAAACAGAAAAGTTAATTATGTAATTACCTTTGGTAATTTGGTGATAAGATCTGGAATTAAATTGTAACTCTGTAATTATTGCCCTAGTGTATCCCTTACCCTTAAAAAAATAATATTTCTAGCCAGGTTTGGTAGCACATGCCTGTAATCTCAGCACTCAGGAGGCTGAGGCAGGAGGATCATAGCGAGTTGGAGGCCAACCTGGGCTACACAGTGAATTTAAGGCCAGTCTGAACTACATAGCAAGACCCTAACAACAACAGCAAAAAGATAATCTTTCTCATCACATTATTTAAAAAGATGGAGACTTGAAATATGGAGTATGAATTTTTAAAATCTGATTAAACTCTCACCTTATCTTACAAGTATTTATCCAAGCATAAAGTGGCAGGGTAGAGGCTCTCAGTTCCTGTTTTCTAATCGTTTCCGGCAGAATATGATAAATTGAAAGGGCGTCATGTTTGATTCGACATCTTGCCAATGCTGCAGCCAATTTTGTCTTAAAACTAGACATAGAGAATCCATTTTAGATGAATTTTAATCAATCTGTCTATAATTCCATTTCACATTTTGAAGTCATAAATAAAAAGTTGTCATATTTGAAAATGGAAGTGCAAATAACCCTCACACCTTTCTTCTGTTTTTTTGTCCCTGTATAGTTGTACATTCCTCAAATATTTATATCAATTGCCAATTGAAAGACAAGTATTAGAGTCTGACAAATCTGAAGTTAACCCAGGTTTTATCACTTAACTAGTTGTGAGACCTCAGGGATGTTATCCCGTCTCCTTTCTTGGCCTTTTCCTTGTCTGCGAAGGTGGGCAACTTACCTTGCTATTAATGTACTTATTGGGGATCCTGCAAGCAAGACACTTAGCAGTGCTGAGCACACAGCAGGCAAGCACTACAGGATGGTTACTGTTGAAATTTCACAACTCTGTGCTGAACAGCCCATGCATAAAAGTTCCAAATAGCAGAAAAGAAAACCAACTGGCTCATGTTACCAGCAAAGCATAATACACTTTTAATAAATGAGAACACAGCACTTGTTTCTGACCCACATTTATAGTATCTTTACAGCAAGAATTTAACTGAAATAAAGCGCCAGTGTAACCCAGAAATGAGGAAGAGATTTTTCTGACCCACATTTATAGTATCTTTACAGCAAGAATTTAACTGAAATAAAGCGCCAGTGTAACCCGGAAATGAGGAAGAGATTTTACACACACACACACACACACACACACACACACCCAGGGGAGAGCCGGATACCACTTGAATCGCACTCTCTCTGTGGGACAGAAAGGAGTGGCCATCACCTGGGAACTGGGGGTGGGGGGTGGCAGCTAAACTGTTCCAAAGAAGTTTCGGAGGCTGGAGAGGGGAGCAATGTGGCTCAGTTATATTTTTTAGCACCAACTATTAAATATTGCTTTCTTCTCATGCCAAGAATCTCCCTCAATAGAGTAAGAACTTCTTACCCATAAAAGTGTTTATGTGGGAATATACATGGAGGTAGGAGAGAGAAAGAAAGAACATGGGGCACCTGGGGAAAAGGGAATGGTTAGCATACAATAAGCCTCAGTGGACTATAATAAATTAGATTTGTCCGTTTCTAGTCTAAATGTCACAGAGTAATGACATAGTACCTTAACGAACATCAAACGATGAATTTAAAGTGGTGAGATACTGTACCATATAATACATTGTGAGATATTGGATTATAGAGACTTTTGATAAAACAGGTTTTCTAAATTCCTATGGAGTTCAAATTTACCATAACAAATTCTATTGACTGAATTATCAAATTTATGTGGCATCGCAATTTTTTTTTTTGAGATAGGTTTGCTTTGTAGTTCAGACTGGCCTTGAACTAACTATGTAGTTGTTGGTAGCCAAGTTGGCCATCACACGGAAGTTTTGTAGCAAAGAGGACAGCTGACGAGAGTCCTGATGCTGCATGGGGCGCAGTTTCTAGTTAGCAGGTGCAGAGCTCCGTCACTGCCCACCTGAATCCTCATGTTCAGTTCTTTCATGCAAGGGAAAAGAAATTCTCCCTTTTGTCTAATCAATCAGTTGCAAAAAAGAACCCTAATACAGCGCTTCCCCTCACTGATTTAGTTAGTTAGCTTTATTATTGTGTGTGGGGTCACAGGAATCCAAGCCAAGTCATCGCACATGCTAGGCAAGGGTTCTACCCGAGCCACACCCCTGCCCTTATACTGTTTGTTTGTTTACTGCAGTACTGAGGCTTGAGGTTTTCACAGAGGTACATCCCTAGCCCTCGTTTGTATGTATGTATTTATGTATGCATAGGGACAGGATATCACTAAATCACTAAGTTGCCCAGGCTGTGCTTGAACTGTGATCCTCCTGCCTCAGCCTCCCACAGTGCTGGGATTATAGGTATGCATCACTATTCCCAACTCCCTTAGTTTACTTTTTAATGAAATGGGTTTTACTCCTTTTTGGCTTTGGAACTGTCAGAAATGTTTACTTAACAAACATATTAGAAATGTTTCTCTTTAAACATAAATTGAAAATTAATGTCAAGGGCAATTCTGTTTGAAAAATATAAAATCAGACACCAACATCTGTTTCAGACTTTTCACTAGGTAGGTAAGTGAAACTAGCAAAGAGCTTCCAAAAAAGGTCTGGAGCAAACATAATAGATTTAAAAACAGAACAACAACAAAAAAAACCTTCAACAAGTTTTTAAGTGCCGTTTTGGCTGAGAAACTCCAGGTCACTATGGGCAATGTGAGACTTGAGAAAGATAAGAAAAACAAAATTTCTAGCAGATGTGATTTAGCTGCACAATAGGTCTAACATTCATAAATCACTCAATGTGAATTACCTTACCACCTAATAGAATAAGGAAGCAAATTACAACTGAGCATTTCAGCTTTCTGAAATGCTGATCTCTGTTTTCTTAACTCCACTTGATTGCCATTTTCCACTTCCTGAATTGCAGCATGGAAAGTGCCTCTAGGCATAAAGCCAGGATGGTTCCAGAGTTCAACACATTTGTTTTTCTCCTCTCAGGGATCAATTTCCTATGCTGTTTCTTGTCTAACATCTAAAACCGCCACCTCGTGTGTTTTATCCAGTTTTCTAATTGCTCAGTAAGAGAATAAGTCTGACCCATGATGGTCTATTATGACCAAATAATTACACATTTAAAATACCACTCCAGGCCAGGGATTTAGCTCAGTGGTTCCGCCACCTGCTTCATAAGCACAAGGTCCCGAGTTCAATCCCCAGTACCACAAAAAAATAAATAATAAAAATAAAATAGCACTCCGCTTAAAATACCTCCTGCCAGGAGGAGTGCACTACAGGAAGCAGGGATTACAGGCAGGGAGACCCGTGAGGACACTATCCCTGCAGTACGAGCAACAGACGGTGGAGCAGCGTAGCAAGGAGATGTGCACAGATTAGCATGTGTCATGAAATGGAGTTACAGGACTTGATGGATTAGCTACAGTAGGGTGCAGTGCAGGGGAGGAAAGGGGACAAGGGTGCCTCAGCTGTAACACGCAAGACTTCAGGCTCAAAAGTCTCAGGATGGTCTCGGAGGATGGACTCACTTGGTCTTCCTTACCACACTTCCCCGGCTGCCTCTAATTTTTCTTTGCCTATACAAGTTCAACAAACTATTTGGCCGAAGCAGAGTCCTGGACTGGTGGGAAGGCACAGAGTCTGGAAAAGAAGACACTGTCTGTGGTCTTTTTTTAACCTAGCCACATGGCATTTAAAAGCCAGCTGCATTTGATACAAGGAATGGGTTCCTGATGATCTCGCATAGGTCAAAAATGATAAATGATACCATCTTGACTTGATCGCTAGAGCTTTGAATAAATGAAGCAAAAGATACAAGTTGGGGTACAAGTGTGAGAAAAGAGAAGAATCCCCAGGGAGGACAACAGTATTTATCAGGAGGAAACCATTCTTCCATGGCTCCTAAACTTAACCTTTGTCCTCTGAGGAGACACATAATAAGGTATACTCTGGGCTTCCTGTGCTGTCTTGCCGGGAACAACAGCCCCAGATCCACAGGAGTAACTTCCCAGCTGTCCTGTTTGCAGAGACTTTGGGTGACCAGTCTGAGAGGATACCCTGAGCCACATGGAGCCAATCAAAACTCTCATATGAATGTAGAATTGGGAGGTAAGAAGTCAGCCTAAGTAAGGAAACTAGTACCCAACTATAGGCTATATGCTCAGGTACTAGGGGCAGCAGGGGCCTTTTTCCACATGGGCCAGAGAAGCCAGATTTCCAGAGAAAAAAGAATGAGGTAGATACTAAGAGAAAAGTAGAGATTAAAAAGATTGAAGGGAAAATAAAATCCTAGCATCTTTCCAGTTCTTGACTTCATTCTCTTCCTGAGTCCTTGAGTTATGTTAGATATCCCAGTATCCCTCTAAGAACATTTTCCACTTTAGCTCAGGCTAACTGGAGACAGCCTCTGTTACTCGAAAGCTAAGACTCCTAATTACAATACTGTGGCTTTATCTGTATTCCAATGTTTTCTGAAATTCAGTCACTAACTACAGGCATTTCTCCTATACCATCTTATGCATTGAGTTTCCTAGTTAATTACGTATAATGTGACTGATTAGTTCTGGAGTAGGATCCACATTATATTAACCTCTACAGGTTTAGTAGTATTGCATTGACTACAATATAACCAGATCTGTGTTAAGACCAGGAGCATGGTGTTTATTACAGGAAAAGGGAGAAGTCTGGGGTATCAGGAATCCTTAAACAGTAGCATCTCCTGATTCTCAGTCCTCCTAAGCCATGCACTTTGTTCCCACCTGCCTCATTAGCATCCTCCGCCCAAGTCTACTGTGGAGGAAACCATAGTCTGGTCCTTCTCACTTGGTTAGAACCCTGTGGCTTTCCTGGTTAACTCAGCCTAACCTCAGCTCTCCTCAGCCCCTCTGAGATTAAATTAAGTCCTAAGTGCCAGCCATGTAAAACAACCTGAGAGGTGCACAGAAAGACTAAAACCTACAATCTGTCCCACAGCATATTGCTCCATCCAGTTTTCTGCACACATCCGGTATGGCCATCCTGGAAGGCGGGCTTGCCCAATATGGGTATGGGTAGTGAGGTTGTTCCCCAGAATCCAAACAGTAAGCAGGGACCGAATCCCTATTTATCCAACACAGAGAACACACATATCGGGTTGCTTTTGTTCTTCTCCCTGCCAGTGGCTATGACTGACAGAAGCTATGCCTATGTCATATCCTTAACCTGTCAGAGTCCCTCAGACAAGCCTCGCGATTAAAGAAGAAAGAGTGGTGGCATCTAAATGGCTAAAGCACGGACTCTGAGGTCAGACTGCCTGAGCTTGATTCTGGCTACTCCCTCTTCTAGTTCTGTGTCTTCAGGCAGATTCCTTTATCCTGCCTGCTGCTCAGTTTTCCCAGTGCAAAATCACAGGTTGGTAACAGTTACTGACTCATAAGGTTGTTATATAAAGAGCCTCTTAAAAGAATGATGGAGACATACTGAGTGTCCAATAATACTGTGAGGGTTTCTTTATCACCTGGGTCCTCTCTTCTCAGCTTTCAACAATTTAAATGAAATGGCTTGAATTGCCCGTAAAAATATAAAACCATACATCCTACACATGCCTATGTCAGACTATTTGATAGGTAAAAATTTTTCTGTAACCTTGTCATTGTTGCTGTATGTACATGCTATTAAAGTTCGACAATATAATAACAAAAGCTATAACCGACAGTGTGTTAGCCTGTTTATGTTGCTATGATAGACTTTCAGAGACTGAGTAATTTATAGAGAACAGAAACTATTTTTCTCACGGTTCTGGAAGCCTAAGACCAAGGAGTTGACATCTAGGCGAGTCAGGACATAGTGGAGGGCAGAGGGCAAATGCTCTAGAGATCACCTCCCTGTTTTGGGGGTGCTGGGGATTGAACACAAGGCCTCACACATGCTAAGCAGGAGTTCTACCACTAAGCCACACCCCAGTTCCCAAAAGTCCTTTTAATGATGGTATCAATCATTTACAGGGGCGAAGCCCTCATGACCTCAAACCTCCCATTAGGCCCCGCTTCCCAATCCCATCACACTGATGACCAGGTTTCCAACACATGAATTCCGGGGACATGTTCAAACCACAGCAAACAATAATACTCGTGATTTATTGACCATTTTCACTTATGATTTATTGACTGTTTATGAATCTAGTTTTAAGCTTAACATTTTCCGTGCATTAGTTGACTTAGTCCTCCTAGCTAAACTTTATGGAAGGTATTTTTTATCCTCAAGGTAGGCTTCTATTGATATAGGATAAAAAGAAAACAAATTTAAAATATGCCACTTTGTTCTGAATGAAACAGATTTTTTTTTTCAATTTGGTAAAATAGTAAGCTATCTGCTGTTGGGGTTTTCTCATTTAATATGTTAGATTTTTTTTTTAAGCTGCAAATAAAGCTTAAGAAACAAATAATAACTGTTTCTAATGAAGTCCAATTTATGTATGTGCTAAAAACTGTGAGATTTTTTAATGATTCCCTACATATATAAACATGTGTCTTGTAATTCACGCTTTCAAAGCAATTTGATTTTTCTTTTGGGGTTTTTTGTGGGTGGGGCTGAGACAGGGTATCACTGTGTGACTCAGGCTGGCCTTAAACTCACTACGTAGCCCAGGCTGGCCTCGAACTCTTAGTGATCCTGGTGCCTCAGCCTCCTAAACTGGGATTACAGGTGTACATCACAATGCCTGGTCTGCCATTTGATTTTGAATCTGTTCAAGACTGTAAAGGAACTCAATAAACTTATGAACTTTTATATGTTTTCTCCATAAATTTTAATACTTAACTACATATTATACTGTATACAATTTTTCCAATGACAACACTAGTATTGATTTCATATAAAAACTCCTTTTCACTTGTATAATTACCTGTTAAGAAGGTTCTCTACTTCTTGAACTTCTGATATGGACTCTTCATTGTCAGGAAGGACACGAGTTTGAAATTTTCTATCTTGGAAATCATACAGCATCACGATAATAAGACTGCTCAAATGATCTGGCTACCAAGGAGAAATACATATAAAGAAAAGTAGACAAACAATACCTAATAGCAATATTTTATATTCCATTATTTTTCATAACCAGCAGGAATATGACAATTTTTACATAGTCTAGTTAATCTGAAAACAGGAAAGGTCTTCAAAATAAAGGGGAATCGAGTAAAAAAAAAAAATCCTTTTTTTTTTTTGTACTGGGGATCAAACTCTAGCCCTTGTGCTTGTAAGGTGGGTGGCAGAACCACTGAGCTAAATCCCCAGCTCAGAAATAAACCTTTTTAAAAAGAAAATTTTTGATATAGTCATCAAAATGAAAGGACAAAGGTCAGTATGAAAAGTATTAGAAGTAGGAAACAAACAAACAAACAAAAAAAGCCGGGGATTTAGCTCAGCAGTTCCATGGCCTGCCTTGCAAGAGCAAGGACCCAAGTTCAATCCCCAGTACCAAAAAAAAAAGCCGGCTGTAGTGAACTTGGGAGGCTGAGGCAGGAGGATCATTGCGAGTTCAAGGCCAGCCAGGGCTACAAAGTGAGTTCAGGACCAGCCTGAATTACAAAGTGAGACCCTGTCTGAAAAAACAAAACAAAACAAAAATAACAATAATAATCATGAGACATGCTAATTCTAAAAGTTGTCTACTTACTATTGTGGTGCTGGGGAATATATAGCTGTCTATTAATATAGTCTCCAAAATATCTTGATCTATAAGACAAGGGAAATGCCTGTTACCAAAAATACCAAAGCTGAATATGAAAACTTTGGAATTAAAATACACTTTAAATACTTTGGAATTAAAATACACTTTAAATAATGTCATTAAATAAATTTATTTCATATCTAAAATACACCTCAATTCTTGATCTTGATGAAGACAAATTAAAATGACATGGTGAAAAATGTATAATTTTTATGACTCCTGGGCCATATGATTCCACATAGAATCATAGTCAAAGTATATGAATAATCAAAGAATAAAGGAATTCTGATCTAACTTATGGGCTTTCAAAAACATTAAAGGGGACCTAATTAATAATGTCAAGTAACATTTTTCTCTTATCCACTTTAAGTATTGCTGGATTGGAATGGTAAGATTTTATTTACGGATTTTGTTCTATGTTTATGAGGGGTGTTGGTTTATAATTTTCTTTTCTTGTAACGTCCTCGTCAATGTTGATATCAGAGTTGTGCTGGCCTCCTAGAGTAAGCAGGCAGTGCTACCTCTTCCTCTGTTCTCTCCAACAAAAGTTTGCATCACAAAGGCATTATTTGTAACTTAAATATCTGGTAGAACTCACTGATGAAGATACTGAGATGACATTTAATTTAAGATTCAAATGATGAGGAGTTGCCACATAAAGATCTGAGTAGGAACCACAGTCCAGGAAGGGAGAATATATGATTTATCACAAGTACTAGGTGGAAATAAGTGCACATATTTGAAAACTTCCACAGAGTTCCAAGTGTTCTCTTTTGACATAAGTACTTAACTAGATGTCATCACATAGCAGATGCTTTAATCAAACAGAAAGCAAGGCCTACCTCAAATTTTTTCAGCATTTATAGAAAACCTATTACATGGAGCATACACATTGAATTTTAATCTTTGTTTGAGAGATGGGAAACCTAGAAAGAAGATTAATTTGGGATCACAGATTTCAATTTTCATAGGAAATCTTTTAAGAATCACTGTCTATATTTATACAAGGTAAGATTCCCATTTCATTCGTAGTAGAATGAACTGAAGAGTTTCACACCCTTCAAATTTGCAAACTGATTCCTATCAACTTCATTGTTTCCCAGCATAAATCCCAGAAAATGCAGCCACAGAAGGATGAAAGGCTTCTAATGGGGCAGACTGCAGAGGCCATGGAGCATGGGGTGCTTGACCCTGACAGGACAGCAGAGGCAGAATGGAGGGCCAGAAAGCAGAACATGATTTTGCCAATGCTGCATTTGTTTTCTAGGGCTCTTGTCAAAACTAGTGTCTCTGACATTCTAAAGAATGCTTTATTTTTGTATATTTACAATTTACATAACAACCTCACATAGTAATATCAATGTTAAGAAGTGGCACCCAAGTGCATTCTCTTCCCAATATTATGATGCCTTTCTACATGTTCTTTGAACGATCTAAGTAGCCAAATAAGGCATACTGTTAATGTCTGATTTAGGTTTTAGGAATTAAAGGTTGCAAACCCTTCCTATCCTAGAATTCAGCCCAATAATTCCAGTTATTGCCCCTCTTCACACTAATTAAAGCTACAGGGAACGCTTTCAGTTTGCTACATGGAATTCAACCTCCATTTCTTGTGGACTCTCTTCCTACCTTTTGCAAGGCTAAAGAAAGGAAAGTATCATCTGGAAAGGTGGCCAAGTAACAACCTCCATCCATAATTCTGATTTTTTATTTATGGTCCTACATTCTTTTATTTTCATTGCATAATGATTGATGGCAACTTCTTTTCTTCATTATGTCTTTTTTGTTTTGAGGCAGGGCCTCACTAGCCTTGAACTCGCAGCAATTCTCCTGGCTCAGCCCACTGAGGGCTAGGATTACAGGCATGCACCACCATGCCCAGCACCCATTACATGCATCAAATATTTTTTTCAAAATTGTTAGTGGCTAGTCTTATTAATGTTGCCAAGAAGACTATTAAATATTTTTTCCACGTTTCCCTCTACATCCTCCCACAAAATACCACATATCTATATTTATAATTATAGGCAGGCCTTACAGTTCATGAAGTGAAGGTTCTAGAAGTCCCTTGTATGAAGGGACTCTGAAAATATAATAAAATTGGAGTGGGAGAACTTAGGGGAGAGTCAAGAGAAGAAACATCTTCCAGGGCTGGGGATTTAGCTCAGCGGTTCGGTGGCCTGCTTTGCAAGTGCAAAGACCCGAGTTTGATCCCCGGTACAAAAAAAAAAAAAGAAAAAAAGAAACATCTTCCATCTTCTTTCTAAAATGGGAAGGATACCCAGATGAACTGTAAAGTTAGAGCAGTTAGTGACATTTCTCCTTTACATCTGAGTTTGGAACCAACTGAAAGAGATAATGGCTTTAGATCTCCTCTCCAGTCAAGTGGGCTTACAAATCCTTTACTCCTGAACTAGAGATGCCCACCTAATCCAGGGTGAGCTGGGTCTCACAGACCTCTCTGTCCCTGGAGTATGTGTCTATTTCCTGCAGACAGGTTGGCAGGGAGAAAGGGAGGGGGACAAGAGCTACACAAATATAAGGGATTACTACCGTCACTCAAGAGAATTGTTTTAACCTCTTAGGTGACAACCAGCAACAAGTTATTGACCAGAATCATTTCCCTAATGAATCATCATGCAGTCAATAATTAACTCAGCAAGCTGGGGTGGCCAAACTCTGCACATTCTAAAGAAAGATTTGGCCCTTCACCAGCTCCTAGGAGATAACTCTAAGCCTTTGAAATATCTTGCCTGATAAAATGTCTTAGTTTTATTTGGGGACTTCGGCCACACAGCAGCAGCCTGACTGGGGCAAATGCTAGGGACCAAGTAACCAAAGGTAGCCACATGGCACTCTCTGCCTATGAGACTGACCAAGAAAAATCCTAGACAGGAAGCAGGGAGAGATTCCTGGTTGGTAAAACTTCACTCCTGCTGTCACACATCTTTAGTAGGACAGTTAAGCACTGTCTATTAGTTTCCATGAGTACAAAAGTTTCTTACAGCTCTGAGACTCCTTTTAGGGAACTGCTGAATCTGGGGGTGATCTTGAGATCCCTTGACTAAAATTACTAATTCCCAAATAACCAGTAAATGTTAAGCATTTACTAGGTTTTTTACTGACAGATTATATGATTCCAAAATGACCAGGATAATGACAGAATTCAGGGACTGAAAGTTTACCAACTACTATATATACTTATATACTATACATACTATATATACTTATATACTTATACTAAGTATATATAATTAGTAAGTACATATACTTACTATATGTACTATATATACGTAGTTTACCAGCTACTACTATATATATTTGTATATAGTATACATATACATATATATATACACACTATATATACTACTACATATAATTATATACCAACTACTATATATAATTGTGTGGAAATACAATTAAGCCAAGAAAAAGATCAGCAACTTCAGGGACATCTTTCTTTGCTTTTTTTTTTTTTTTCATTTGCTCAATCGTTTCTTAAGAAATCATTTTTGCTAGTTTTTCTTTTTAAATATTTAGTACTCCTTGGGCTGGGGTTTTAGCTCAGTGGTGCTATTGCCTGCCTCACAAGTGCAAGGTCCCAAGTTTGATTCCTGGTACCAAAAAAAAAAAAAAAATACACACACACACACACACACACACACACACGTATATTCAGTATTCCTTGAAACACACAGATTCTTTGAATAATAAACTAGCTGGTAGTACTCTACTTCTTTGACAAAAGTCAAACTTGACAGGAATAAGTGTTTCTTCATTAGTAATCTTGTTTAGCAGAAAATTGATCTTGGGATTATTTGGTAAGGCAGGACTAGTGGCAATCTTCATTTCAAAGAACATTATATTGAGCCTTTTAAACCTTTAAAAGGTTAATTGGATAAATACAGACCTTTCTTGAAAGAGCCTATACACAAAGGACATCAATAAACAAACAATAAAACTAAAAAGTATAAAACAGAACCAAAGGGACATCCTTGACTTTTGTATAGTTAAGTAATTATTTTTTCCTTGACTTCCTAAAAAAAAAAAAAAGGGATAGTGTGCCTTAACTTTCTATTCACAAGCAAACAAAAGGGACCATTACCAAAGCACTCTTTTATTTGTACAATAATGACTCTCTAAGGCTCTAGGGAAGAAATCTGGAATTTTCTTTTCTAAACCATGATTCCCTGAGCCTAAAGTGTATAATCCAAACGTGGATTTACAAAATCCCACAAGTGAAAGGATTGCCAGAACATTGATAATACAGAAGATAAAAGTAAAATGCATAAAAGCCTCCAATATTTTAAAAGTAAAAGATAAGGTTCTTCATTATGTTGGAAAATTCACTACATTGGGCTTCTGATTATTCTGACTTTCATTTTGTGGTGCTAGAGGGACAGAGACCAAAGCCTGGCAAGTGCTATGTGTTCTACCACTGAGTTATGCCACCAATTCCCAGAATTCTGATTTTATTCTCTCTGGATATTCCAAAATTACTAAGGTGATAACTTAAAGCAAGACAGTATAAGAATATTTTAAACAAGTAAACAATCAACATTATCTTATAAATTTGAATAAAAAAGAATGTTGCAAGGAAAGGCAGGTTTGTGAAGAACTATGATAATTATTTATCTGAGTAGGATTTTCTGAATCATTAAGAAAGATCAAATAAAAGACCCTTTCATAAAATAGAAATCAGGAAATGAGAGTAAGAAAAAGATAATCCACTCAAAACAGCTGTATAACACAACCAATCATCTAGTCAATGCATTAATTTTATAGAGTAATTCAGGCTTTTATTATTGTTTTCTCTTTCTGCCTCCGCCTGCCCCAGCACTAGGACTTGAACTCAGGTCCTGTGAATCCTAGGCAAGCACTCTAGCACATAGATACATCTCAGCCTTTAAAAAAAATGTTTGAGACAGGGTCTAACTAAATTGCCTATGCTGGCCTTAAATTCACAATCCTTCTGCCTCAGCTACCTGAGGAGCTGGGATTACTGGTATCTATCATCACGCCTGGCCTTACTGATTTCTAAAGATAATATTCAATATTCTATTAGAGAAACTGCTATTAAAGAATTCTACCAATTAACCAATACACCTGCCCGGGCTGCATTTCACCGTTGCAATGTGACTTGTTGTTTAAAGGGCAACATTTTGGTTGGTGGGAGAGAGAGGGGGAGAAATGAAACAGAATCTGAAAGATAAAACTGGAGGACGAAAACAGTAAAGACAGACTTGAAAGAGCAATAAATCAGCAGGAGAAGAAAACACAGAAATGACAAAAGCAAGTTCCTGTTTTTCCTTCATGAAGACAAATTCCACACTGCAGAATTGAGCTGCACCATCTCCACAGACTCCTATGTGATTTCTAAATAATGAATGGAGCGTTCTAGTTCACCTCAAAGTGTTTTCCCAGTCTCCTGCGTGCAAAGATGGGGTCGCCCACTAAACAAGCCAGGAAGTGTCGCCCCAATCCAGCACCTCTTTGGGGAGCCACAAGCTCATTATTCAGCCCTGCGGTGAGGCCACCAAACATTTCTGTAATCCTCACAGGACACATTCAGTCTGCTTACACACCAGTCTAAAGTTCATGAAGACAAACCTCTCCGGGCCCTCTGACAGCTCTCCTCCAGTCACCATAGCTGGTCACTCCCTGAAGCCAGCTCCACCAGAGAGTTGACAGATTAACCACTACTGAAGGAACTGAAAACACTGAGTCTAAAACCCTAAAGACAAATCAGAAGGGGAAATTCTACTTACGTTTGGCTCCCCAAATTAAAGCTGTTGGTTAACAGTGATCTTCACTGGAGTTGGCTTAATTTTGATATTCATTTTTTGAATATTTGCATCCTTTCTTTGTATTGTGTCTCTGTTCCTCTCATGTTCCCTGAACGGTTTTCTATTTGTTAAAACTCACAAACTAAAATACAAGATGTAAAATCAGGGAATGGAAAGAAACACACAAGGAGAAGAAAACAACTATAATCTCACCACTCCAGGAGGCTGAGGCAGGAGGATCACAAGTTTGAGGCCAGCCCAGACAATTTAGTGACTTAGTGAAGAGATCCTGTCTCAACAACAAAAAAAGGACTGAGGATGTAGCTCAGTGTGCTCCGTGGCTCTAGATTCACTCCCCAAGCACATACACAGATATATACACTCACACAGGCTCCTGTTCTCAACTTATCAAATTGTTTCTTTGTGCTTGTTTGGTACCAGGGATCGAACTTGGGTCCTTGCTCTTTCGAGGCAGGCAGCAGAAGCACTGAAGTAAATCCCCCGGCCCATCAAATTGTTTCTTGTGCATTTTGATGACTGCAGTACAAATATCTAAGGACAACCAAATATCTAAGCACTGCTCTGCAAGGGGTTGGGGGAACACGCAATAAAAACTGCTAGTTTCACTGAACTCTCAGAATTCCCCGCAGTCTGCAGTTCACCAGCGACTGGGCTTGGAGAGAAACAAAACGCGTTTTGTGGGGTGCAGGCGGCTGGGGGCTGCGACCCACAATCTCGGTTACTCTCTTTCAGCGCCGATCTTCGAGGCTGGTTCTACTCACATTTCAGGGCGCTGAAGGCCAGTTCGTAGGACAAACGCCTGAAGTTCTCATCCTCGGACTGTGCCGAGGCCCGCAGGGGTTCTTTCCCGTACTTTATTAGGACTTTCTCTGGCGACTTTTCCTTTCGAATACCCTGAAAAATGTTCGCTGCCATCACGTACACGGGGTCGGGGTGGCCAGTTTTTTCAGGGACACGGGCCGAACTTTTGTCTCGGATTGCGGCGTCATCTGACAGCTGCAGGAGCGCGACCTGGGAGAGCTCCTCGGTACCTTTGTCGTTAGAAAACTCCAGCTCGCTGATGGAGTTCACCATGTTTGCCCCCGTGACTTGTCCCAACTGAAAAAGCTTCGGTTACAACGCAGATGGTCCAGGAAATGCTTGTGCTCGTATCTCAAGCATCTTCTCTGTGAGAAGAAAAAGGGACTTCGGTGAGTGAGCATCGCCGCAGCCCTCTGCGGAGACCTAGAGGCAGCATTTCCTGGTCTGCGCGCGCTTCCCACACCCAGGTCCCTGAGAAACTTCCGGAGGCGGAGGCGAGCTGGAGGCGCCCCCGCCCCAGACAGCGACTTTCGCCGTGGCTCTTTGGGACCCCAGCTCACCGGGACCCGAACCGGTGTCGCCGTCTCGGGGCCCCGCGTTCCCTCCCTTACCCCGAGGGAGGATGTTTTCCCGGGGCGGGCGCCGCACTTGGGGGACCGACGCTGGTGTCTGTCAGGGGCCCTCGGGAGCCC
>NW_022900947.1:31452374-31458300 GCF_012274545.1 Fukomys damarensis | reverse complement strand
CCTTAGCGCTGGATCGCGGCCGCCGCCGTCGCCAGCCTTGGGCGGGGCCAACGCCGCGTCTCCAAGGCAACCGGACGCCTGCAGGACGTCGAGCTAGACGCTCGCGCGGGATTGGGTAGAGTGCCCGGCTCTCGCCCTCGCACTTAGCGACACCTGCTTCGCCCCTCTTCAAAGCCGTCGCCACCCGAGCATCGTCTTGTTTATAAACGGTCAGATATGTATATTTTTAAGCAGTCTGGTAAGGCTCAGTGGTTTTCAACTATCAGTCACGCTGAAGTTCTTGTCCTTCACTTCAAAGCTTTTACAAATGGGAAGGGAGCAAAGTCTTGGAAGAAACGGGGAGAAAGGAGAGGGGTGGGGATGAAAAAAATGGAAGAAAAATAATTAAGATGTAGCATGTACATTTACCAACTCCCCACAATAATTATAATCATTATGTACCGCAAATGTATACTAAAAAAAGAAAGAATAAATGTGTTTGAAATGAGGAAAGACTTTTGAGCGGGATTAAGGCAATGTGTCTTATGACACATTTTTTAAAATAAGCATTCACTATATTTTTTATCACAAAAAATGCAAATTCCTAAAACTCATCAGCAAAGATTCTGAGTCGGGGATTCCAGAATGGGATCAGGAGTTGGCACTTTTGGCAGGTCACCTAGGGGAGGCTGGTGCAGTTAGCCCGCAGACTGTAGTGGGAAAATGCTGGTGTAGTTATCCCACCTTGATCTCTAACTTGGAAAGGTCCTCCAGGCTCTGCATTTCTGTTCCTTCTTCTGTAAACCAGATTGGTTACCCTTGGTTATTTTGTATATGAGTTGTGATATCAGAATCTTGCATCCTCCCCACCTCCTATGCAGTAGCTTCTTGGCTACAGGGTAAAATCCAAACCTTTCAGAGAGCAGGACAGGATCTTCCAGTATCTGGCCTGGCCTCCCTTTCCATCTGCATTGCTTGACATCCTTCATCCAGTGAGTAATTCATATTTCTGTATTTTTATGCATGTTGACCTTTCAGTCTTGAAAACCCTTCTCTCTTAGTCTACTTGTTGAACTCCTCCTCAATCTTTAAAACTCAGCACAAGCATCACCTCTATTGAAGCCTTTCCTGATGCTTGCATTTGTTAGGGTGTAAATTAAATTAAGCTGCTGAGACAGAGATTTAAAATAACCATGGGGTTAAGCAAAAGGGAAGTTTATTTCTCACCTAAAGTCCTGTTTCACATAAAGATATTTCAATATCTGACGATTAGTCCCCAAAGGCACCTTAAACATGCGTAAGAATTCTTACATATACAAGGTACCTCGTGGCCTGACCTTGGGCCCCAGAGGTTCACATAAAGGTGCTCCTTCACAAATTTTTCAGAGACCCAGACTCCTAACTGGGGCTGTAGCTAAGGGATTTGCCTTTCTGCTTGGCCTAAGATGGCTCATTCCCATGTCTATTTCCAGCCAGTAATAAAGGAGGATAAAAGGAAGGAGAGGGCTTGCCCATTCCTTTCGAGAACAGACATGAAAGGTGCACGTATCGCTTTTGCTTACATTCCGTTGGCCAGAACTTAGTCACATGACATACCTAATAGCAAAGGATGGTGGAAAATGTGTTGAGTTACCACAAAAGAAGGGAGTTTGTGTTAGCATTCTGTTGCTGTGACAGAATACTGGAAAATAACAAGGGAAGAAAGGTTTTATTTTGGCTCACGGTTTCAGAGGTTTCAGTGCATGGTCAGCTGGTTCCATTGCTGTGGACCTGAGGTGAGGAAGAACATCATATGGAAGGGTAAGGGGGAGCAGAGCTGCTTACCTCATGGCAGCCAAGAAGAATCAAGAAAGGGAAAGAGCCAGAAAGGAAGCAAATAGGGACCAGGCATAGTCCCCAAGGCCATGATCCACTTTTTTCAGTTAGGTGTGCCTCCTATTTTCAGCACCTCAATATAATGCCATATTGTGATCTCATCCACTAAAAAGAAGTTAGAACCCCAATTAGCACAATTATGTCACCTTGGCGAAAGTAGTACAATCAGCAATAGCCTTAGCATCAAATACAACATAGAAAATAACAAGGTGTTGCCATTATTTATTTGCACCTTTAGCTGTATGAACTACTCCTGTGGTTATATAACAAAACCTAAAACTAACCAGAAAACTGTGTATAGTAAATATGCCCTCAACAATACATTTTTACCCTCCAGGGAGAAAATTTAAAACAGGTTGGAGGGGGGTTAGAGAAATAGAAGGAAAGGGATTAGAAACAAGGCTGGAGGACAAAGGAAGATTATGCAAACTTTAGGGAACTGGTGAAGAAGATAGGAGGGAAAAGATAAGGAAGAAATAAAACAAGCAAAATAGAACAACAACAATATCAAAACTGGAAACAATGCTCACACTTATATAAAAACAAGAACAATCAAGAAAAACAAAATAAAACAAAAAAAAGAAAACAATTCCACTTCAAGGAATGTCTCTGATGTCACTGGTAAACAAATTGGACACACACAGCCCAGATCCATGTTCATTAATCCTAACAACCCCCCGTAAATTTATGGGTACTGGATAATCCCAGCAAGCCTGCACCTTTAGTTCTAAAGTTCAGGCTGGTTTTTAACTGTGAGGCTAGAACCTGATTTTTTCAGCCTGTAACACTCTGTTTGTCTCCTGCCAGTTTGAACTTGTCTCCTTGACCTTCTGCCAACTTGAACTCGATTCTGCCTTACCCTGATGGAGCCAGCTCACAGCTACTCTGAGTTCAAACTTAGGCCCTCTTCAGGACTACCTGCTATTGTCCTCTCCTAGGGGAGATCTGAACCTGAATAACTCACTGTCCACTGCTCTGTTCCACTGGTGCATTTCTCCATGGAGGCCTCTGGCGTGACCAGTAGTCACTGTGTGTCTGCAGGTTTGAGCCTTCCCACACGGTGATCAGGGCTCAGGGAGGAAGTGCCACTTGCCACCTCCTTTTTCTTCATTGAAGTCTCTCCTTTTTCTCCCCATGGGCTTCAGTTTTTTATTCAAATCCGTGCTAGGTCCTGGGAACCCATTTCCCTCCTTCTTTTCCTCCTCACATTGCTATATTTTCCAGCATCTGGTCACCAAATTTCAGATAAGCTGTTTATCTGCTATTCACCACTCTGACATCTTCCCAGAAGTCACCCTATCTTTCTACACACATTGTAAAATAGTTTCGTTAGACCTCTGTTGACTTTTGGGGGGGTATTGGGGATTGAACTTGGGTCCTTGCTCTTGTGAGGCAGGTGGTGGAACCACTGAGCTAAATCCCTGGCCCAATTTTTAATTTTTATTATATATGTCTTTATTTCCAGGTGCTAGGAAAATATCACTATCTTTTACAGAAGATTACACATATGGAAGGTGTCTTGAGCTCATGATTTACTTATCACGCATCACATGATGCACAATATAATCTGTAGAAAATGTGAGATGATAGCTATAAACTTGCAAAATACTGTCTTTCAAAATGTGATTTGAGGAGCTTTGTTTTTTTATATAATAGTTTCATGTAAGTGACACTTCACTGTATTGAAACAACATTTAATAAGATAATCTAAATTCCCAAAATAGAACTTAGGGAAATAGTTGTGGGTAAATGAATTCTTGGTTACCATTTATTTTAATCACGTGAATAATTCTGCTTCCCTATCAGGTCTATGGTATTGGAGAAGAAGGCTAAAGGAGAATATATTAAATTTCAGTGTACACTGTAAAAAAAAGTAACTGCCAGAGATTTGGCTCAGTGGTTCTGCCACCTGCCTTGCCAGCACAAGGGCCCGAGTTCTATCCCTGGTACCAAAAAAAACAAAGCAAAGTAACCATAGAGATAAGTGTGACTTCAACTGTTGTGAAGATGAGGTAGGAAGAAAGATCTAGTCTATAAGTCACACTCTGTAATATGATCAGAACATGAAATCAGACATGGTGTAGAAAATTAAAAGTTAGTTGGGGCTTCCTGCCAACAGAACTCAAAAAAGTTATTTTTCTTTTCCCAAAGTATAAAGTTTTTGAAATATGTATAAATTAGCATTCTTTGCACTACATTACTAAGTAGTATATGTTAGCTCCATACATATTCAAAATATATTAGCTCACGTGCCTCAGTTTGATCTGGACATAGAAAACTTCCCAGTACCACTGATACCTGTTATAGAAATGCAAAAAGTATTTAAAATATAATGAAATTTAACTTGTGGTATTTAAACTTTGAGCCTCATACATAATTATTGCAGGGCTGGCTTTCTTTGTGGCACTTTTTTTTCTTATTCATTTTCATTTTACAAAATTTTCTTGCGTTCTTGGCCAGGGATTTAGCTCAGTGGCACCATGCCTGCCTCAAGCTCTAGGTCCTGCGTTCAATCCCCAGTACCAAAAAAAAATTTTTTTTTCCTATGTTCTATTGTGAGACTTAAACTAGAGCCAACTTGAACTCTGGGGCACTAAGGCAGGCCGTGAGGAGCCTGATTTGTGGAATGATCCTCAGGGATTTGTGGGTAAGGGCTCATTAGGGCCTGATGGTCTGACACTGAGCTATTCCATCCCCAGAGGACACAAGGAGAAAGGTGTCCTAGAAGGAGAATATAGGTTCCCAGTTCTCTGGTTTGGATGTAGTTCATCCCCACGAAAACTCATATTGAGGCTGGTCCCCAACAGAACATTGCTGAGAAGCTGTGGGACCTTTAAAAGGTAATTGCATCAAAGGTCTCTACCTCGTGAAGGGACATTTCCCTGAGAATGCATCACAGGTGCAGACTGTTATCAAGTAAGCCTGGCACCTCCCCCCACTGTCTTGCACTTGTGTTCCCTTTCTTGCCATTCCACTTATCTGCCACGAGTTGACACAAAATGAGGCCCTCACCAGAAGCCAAGCACATGCAGGTGACACACTCTTGGATTTCCCAGCCTTCAGAAACTAAAGCCAACATAAATCTCTTTTCTTAACAAATTACCCAGCCTCAAATATTTTGTCATAGCAGCAAAAAAATAAACCGAGTTTCCTGTGAAGGTACCACCAGAAGTAGGTGAACAGCACCTTCTTGTGCTAGACGAGAGCTGGTGTGGAGGATTGCTTTGCACATGCTAAAGGGCATCATTACTCAAATGTGCTACACTCTGTCCTTCCAGAAACTAGTCTTAAACAACTTAAAGGGAACCGGTATGTTGATAATGAAGTGGTCCCTTTGGGAATATCAAAATATGATTGTGGGTTCTTTAACAAGGTACCATCAAAGACTGTCCAAAAGAAGCTGTCATCACTTGCAGAAAAGGAAAAACTCCTTTAATTTGAGAGCAACAGACCAAAGTAGAGCATAGATTCCTGAATCTTGGGCTATGTACAGAGGAACAAAGCTCCAGGCCATCACAGTTCAGGGAGAGCACGTTAGAAACAACATCCTGAGATTTAGATTTATTAAAAATGACAATAGTAACTAAGGAAGAGTTTGAGTCATCTAGGCTACAAGGGGAAAAGAGGACTTGGGAGAGTTATCATCCTGGCCCTCGATCATCCTTTGTATTCTAGGAGAAGCAAGGTTGCCATAGTCAACCAAGACTGATCAAGCACTACCTTCATGACTCCCCCACCCCTTTCAGCCATATATACTACCATTTAAACTATTATTTCTTACCATTTATATTTGTTATGGTTTATATTTAGATATCCCCCAGAACCTCATGTCTCAAAGCTGGGAGTCATCCAGGAGGTGACTGGATTGTCGGTGTGTGATACTGGATTAGTGCACTGGCGGGTTTATAGCTGGGTGTGCTGTTGGGAGGTGCAGCCTGCTGGGAAGAGGTGGGTCACTGTGGGCATGATCTGGACCGGGCTATACGCCTCCTTCTCCCTTGATCCCAGCCCTGCTTTCTGCCTGCCTTGCCGTGAGCTCTTTTTCCTCTGCCATGCCCTTTTTTTTTTTTTT
>NW_022900947.1:31435929-31451825 GCF_012274545.1 Fukomys damarensis | reverse complement strand
AGTAATATTCCATTTTATAGAAAAACCACAACTTCTTTATCCAGTTTCCAACGGATGGGCAAATAGGTTGTTTCCAAGATTTAGCTATTACAAACTGTGCCGCTATAAACATGGGTGCACATACTTCTCTGTGATATGATTCTTTTAGTTCTCTTGGAAAGATACCCAACAGAGGGATCTGCCATGCCCTTTTACCATGCCACCCTCCCTTGGAGCCAGCTGACTATGGACTGAAACCTCTACAAACAATGAGCCATAGAAAACCTTTTTTCATTATGGTTACAGGTATCAGATATTGTGTCCCCATGATGAGAAAGTGACTAGGACCTTATTTATGTAATGTTTTATTTTAAATCAGATTTGCTATTTTACTTAAAGAGAAAACTAAAAATGGCAAATCAGCATCATTTTCCATAAATGAAAATAACCACAACAAAAACAAAGCAATACTATGAAATCCTAGCTGGGAAAGGTGGTGCCAAGCCTCACGAGGGTAGCTGCACTTTGTTGAAGAAGGAGACGGGCGACGTAGGAGAGTGTTAAATTTAGTGTGAGGCTTTTTCCTTGTCCGAGGATTGGAAGAACATTGACTGAAGCCCCATTCTAAGTGTGTGATTAACGTCATCCGATGCTGAATCTGCACGCCACTCCCCGTTCTTCGCCAGCTCTTCTGCAGTGCAGGACCTACCACTTGTGAAACAGTGCACTTAGAGATTCGAGTCTGACAGTTAGTCAGGGAACAGTGATTCCCCTGAACCAAGACAGAAGAAAGATGTGCAATTTAGAACAACAACAACAAAATTAAGAAAATCTGAGGTCACAGATTGAACCCAGCTCACTCCCGTGGCACTGCGGCATGGGAGTCTTGAAACTGGAGTCAGATGTTCAGGTTTCTAGTCCTAGTGTTGCCATGAACTAGTCACATAACACCAGTAAATCTCCGCATTCTTTATAGTTATTTCCTGATATGTTTAAGCCTGTGATTTATTTGCCAAGAAATCAGTGAGCGAACAAAAGACTAAGGGTTTGCAGCCCAGAGGGAGAAGTCAAAGGAAATCAAGACAACAGAAATAAGTGCTTTAGGTTGCTGAGCAACAGTGAGGCCCTAGTGAGCACAGGCCAAATGCAACCGAAATATTCCAGAGGCATACACAGCCTGAAGTGGGATAGAAAGTGCTCTCCTCTCCATGTATAGGCCTTGGTTGAAGAGGCAAGAAGTAATAAAGAGAGTAAAATAAGTTATTCAAGCTATGTGAGTACATGGATTAATAAATTCATGTCTAACACCAGGCTTGATACCCACCTGGTAAAATGGTGCTGATTAAAATGTTTTTGTCAGTTAAGGTAGCCAAGTGCTTGTGGCAGGGAAACAGTGCTGCCCTAGGACACCATAGCCTGGCTTGTTTGCAATGCAGGAAAGCTGTTAGTGTAGGGTAGCTTTGCTTACCCTGCCCTTATGGTCTTCGAAGGGTTTAAAAAAATCAGTAGAGAACTAAAGATGAATCCTAGAGGATAGAGGTTTTGAAAACTCCAACATATAATTATGTTGTATATACTGTACTCATATAAAAAGCAGAAATATAACCAGGCATGGTGGGACACACCTGTAACCCCAGTGCTCGAGAGGCTGAAGCAGGACATTTACTATGAGTTTGAGGCCAGCCTGGGATACGTAGTGAGTTCAAGTCCAGTGTAAACTACATAGAGAGACTCTATCTTTTAAAAAATGTTTGGGTAAAAGTTGACTCAAGGCAGAGTAGAATCACGATCACTGGAGCCCGGGAAGGCCCAGGAGGAGGTGCACACTCGGAGGGGGAGGATGTGCCCTGCAGCACCATTAGACAGGAGTGCTAAGTCCCAGCGGTCACTACAGTCTGCAGTAACCTTTGTGTATTGGAGAAGAACTAGGAGAAAAGAACTCGGTCTCCTAACATGGAGAGGTGATAAGTAGATAGAAATACTAATTACCTTGCTTTGATAATTACACATTATATACATGTGTTGACTCTCGCACTGTACCCCACAAATAAATGGGATTATTGTGTACTAATTAAAAAGAAAAAAGTGCCAGGTGTGGTGTGACTCACACCCGTAATCCACTTACTCAGGAGGCTGGGCTAGGAAGATCACAAGTTCACAGCCTGGGCAACTTAGTGAGACCTTGTCTCAAAAGAAGAGAAAAGGGCTATGGCTGTAGTTCAGGAGGCCCTCGGTTTAATCTCAATGCTGGGGGGGAAAAAAGAATGAAATGAAAGGAGGGAGAAAAAGAGCAAAAGAAGTTAAGGATCATGAAGAAGAGTCGTATAAAATGATAAGACATTCAACATTTTATGTAACTAGATAAAAATTTCTACATCCGCCCTCAAAAGAATCAACCAAATCAAACTAATCATGCAACCGCTTAAAACAACAAAACCCCTGAAACAATGTTACTAGGTTTGGGAGCGATCCTGCATTCTAAACTTGGAGCGCCATCTGCTGGTAAATTGATAAGTTGTCTTTTAGTATGTATAGTTGGCGTTGCTGGAGAAGTTAGAGGATACTCAGTTACATTTGAATTTTTGATATATTACACTTAGAATTATAATCCTTCCAGTGACTCAGGAAATGTTTTATTGGAATCCAGATAACATGAGTATTTAGAATTACTCAGTTCACACTGCTTTTCCTACATAATTCTAGCATGGTTTGCCTTACCCATAAACAAACAAATAAGCTTTGTTTATTCTTAACTGAGCTCCTTTTCCTACTTCATGCATTTTTCTCCTCCTGCTGAAGACTCACATCTAAGCAATCTGAGTCAGTTATGGTTGATGAGTTAAAAACCAAAAGCAAATTCATTGCATTCTCCACCGTACCTTAATTCTACATGTCTTTAAAGAGATATACACCATATTTTATTTTTACACAGTTTTTCCTTTGTTGCTGAGGATCAGATCAAGGACCCATGCACATTAAGTAATTCTCTTTCACTGACTACACCTTATGTTTGCCATTAGTGATAGAGTCCATTGCTTTCAATTTTTAAAAAATACAGAAATATTCAGTGAAAAATCTCCCACCCCTGTCCTTCTGGCACCCACAATTTCCTTGATGTAAAATAAACCATTATAGCCTCCGAGCTTTGCAGTTATTTTAAGGAAGACCATTATTCTAAAGGAGAGCATGCAGAAAGCTTGTCTCTCACAGAAAAAAAAAAATTTGACAGATGACAGTAAAGGACATTTCTTCCATCAGAGCTGTGGGTTTCAATTTAATGAGTTAATTTTATTTTGCTTATGGAACAAATTAGAAAATATATCCTTGTCGGGCGTGGTGGCGCACATCTGTGATCCCAACACTCGGGAGGCTGAGGCAGGAGGATCGCTGTGAGTTCGAGACCAGCCAGGGCTACATAGTGAGTTCCATGTCAGTCTCAACTGCATAGTGAGACCCTGTCTCGAAAAACAACAAAACAAAACAAAACAAAACATATTCTCTTATATCTTGTATTTGAATGATTTCTTCTGGTTGCAAAGTCCAGTGAATTAAAAACCTCTGTTATATTTCAAGAGGGTTATGTTGCTCCATCAAAGTGGCAGTTGTACTGAGAATTTTTTTTCTCATTTTGGACATCTTTCTTTTCCTCTCTCTCTTGCTCCCTGTCTTCAGTTGTTCAAAGTCATGAAGAGCATTCTTAGAGCCTGTATTCATATGCCAGCTTTGTCTATTTCTAATTCTGAGTTAAATTAACCTTTAGTAACTTTAGGATCCCCTGTAGATTATGTATTATGCTTTTTTTATGAAGGTTAAATTAAAGAATATATTTGAATGACAATGCCGAAGCCCACCCAGGACACTACAATTGGACACGTTGGGTTTAGTATCCACACACACACCCCTGGGGGCTGTGGGACATGTCACTGAGAGGGTGTCAGAAGCCTGGAACTGGATTCAGGTTGTGGTTCTATAATGAAGTCATATCTCATGAAGTCAAAAAATAAAACTGAGGGCAAAGGAGCAGACAGGAGGAGCGTTGATTAAGAAGAAAAGAACAGCTCGCAATAATTGGGAAGGGACCCGAAAGTGGGTTGCCAAATGGACTCTTTATTGAGGAGGTTTTATACCAAAAAAAAAAAAAAAAAAAAGACCATGGCTCAGAGCCTAAGATCAACCTAAAAGATTAAAACAAGTGGACTTAAACTGGGCCTGTCAGGAGTGGAGGCACATAGCAAGCCTATGTCTGCAGGTGCCTCTGGGCCTCTGTCCTAAGCACTTTATTTAAATAACACAATGAGAGGATAAAACGTTTTCCAGACCGGCAGGAACAGCTTTCACAGTGGTCATCTAGCACCTTGCTGTTACTTGTTGTCACGTCCCTGGTCTGCCTTATCCACCTGCTCCTTGGTAACTTCTTACTCAGGCTCCCGCTTGTCTGACTGAGGTCTGCTCCTCCCGACTCTGGCTCGGGCCAGTGCCCCTCTAGTTTTCTGCTACCTTTGCCTAACCTGCCGGTCAGGAATAGCCTGGGGAGTTGTAGGAGAGTTCACTCTGGCTTGAATGTTGTCAGCATGCAAGGACAGCCCACGATTGCATATCTGAATGTTCACAGGGATGGCAGATGAGATTGAGGTTAATTCTAAAGGTAACAAATCACTAGTGACTCAGATGGAAGAAGAGTTATTTGATATTTTCTAAATTATACAGTGACCTTGTTTTTGTCTGTACTTAGATAAAAATATGAAGTGATCTTGTTTTTCTTATTCCCTCATGATCTCAGCGTGGCCTTGACCGGCACTGGGAGGGTATGCGATGATTCCAACAGGAGAATAATGGCCACGCTGCGAGCTCTGGGCCAGCTGCTGGCCAGCCACAAGTTTAAGACTGGTCTCTGGAGATCAAGGGCTCTTTCCTTTCTTAGAAAGAATACTGTAACAAATTTTGGTTACTCGTGGATTGCATATGAATTACTTGATGACATATTGTTCTCTCTCATCACTGGACAAAGACACCTAGAGAACGCAGGACATGGTGCCTTTAACTTTTAAACTCCCCTGCCATGGGTGGGTGGGGGGCTGAGCACTACCAAACCGGATGTGCCCTCCGTATCTGGGCTGTTGTGTCTCTGCTTTTCTCTTTTCTCTTGTGTCCTCCCTCCCTTCCTCTTCTGTAATCTTTCTGTGTGGCACAGTCACAGAGTGACTGCTTTATTGAAGGAAGCCAACACAGAAAGTTTAGACTTGTAAACATTTAACAGGGTTCAGGTACAAGTAGCCACTATTTAAAGTCTTCATTGTTGGACTAAAGACGTGGCACTAGCAAGGCCCTGCGTTCAGTCCCAAGCACACACACACCTTACTGAAAATTCTCTTCTCCCAGAAACTCTTTAGAGCCTCTTATCCTCCCCAGGTAAACACACACCCTCCTGGGCCCCCTCCTGGGTCACTATACAAGCACTGCAGAGCCTGACTGGCCGAGTGCAGAAACAGGGAAGTTTATTTCCACTTCAAATGCTCTTCTCAGACTCTGGGCGATTGTTTTCCAGATCTATTTTCTTCCCAAAGAACGGGCATAGATTTGGGTGGATTCGCACAATTCCCATAGTGATAGGCCTGGCTTTTAAGTCAATATTCTCTTGGGAGGATTAATATTCTGGAAAAAATATGAAAACCACTGCAGATGTGTGGAAGTTGTCAGAATCAAAATGGAGTCATTTGCGTTGAACAAAAAATAAGTAAAAAAGCAGGAGGTTGTGATGGAGGGGGGATCTCATGCACATGTCTGGGCATAACTATCTGGGAAAGCTTTGCTGGAACCACACGGCTGCACAGAGCCCATCACAGCCTGACAGGAGAAGTTCTCATGCAGGGTCGGCTGCCCAGCAGCGCTCACACTCAGGCTTTGTTATTGACCCTTGTACCCAAGGACTATTGTTTCAAAATAATTTACATAATCCTCCTCCTTTTGCTTTAACATTTCCCTTTGCTCGGCCTCCTTGAATATATACATTGCAAAGCTCTGCTACTCCCAAATAAACTCCGTTTCGGAGTGGCAGAGGTTTATTTAGGGTGGCAGAGGTTTCAAAGAGCTGACAAAGTAATACAGAATTGAAAGGCTAAAACCAAAGGTAAACCAGGAGCCCAGAAAGGTAATCAGGGCTGAGCATCTGCTGTTGTGCTGAGGGCATCTGACTGAATGAAAGAATGAGAACCTTCTTCTCCGAGGCCTGCTGGGGAGGGAGGTCAAAAATGAAACCTGGGGGCCCACAGAAGAAGGAAAGTCTAAGGAGAGAACTTACTCCCCGCAGCAGACTGGGAGACCGAAGGCCTACACTCTCAGGGCTAAGGGGAGCCATGAGTAAAGGAGGTCTTGTGCAGATGCTGTAGGATTTCGGGAATCTCAGGTCATAGAACAGTTGGTCTCCTGTTGATTGTGGCTGCACGGCTCTACTAAAAATAAATGTGAATCTCCTTCAGAGGAAAGGACTTTTCATCCATGCCTCAAATTATCCCTCCAAATTATTTTAGGCAGGCTGGGGGATGTAGTTTAGTGGTAGAAACTGTATATAACTCGTGCGGGACCCTCTGTTCAATCTCTAACACCGCTGAAAAATGATGACAACATTTTAGGTACGGTGGACAACATGCAGTGATAACGGGACACAAGAATGTGCTGCAACAACTACGGAACCCTAACATTACAGGACGAGCAAGGCCCAGTTGAATGGTAGTGTGTGTGACAAGCTTTGGGCTGGCACTTTGGCTCTCCTGTTACTAATAGCGATGGCATGGCATCAGCAGAACTGAAACGCACAGAGCAGAGCGGACGGGGCTGAGAGCTACACCCTCGGGTGCCTGTTAGACATGGACGTCGAGGCCTAAAGGAGAGTGACATCAGCAGGCTGGGGCTGTGGAACCTCAGAAATGACTGCTGAGAAATGACTAAAACTTCTGAGGACTGTTAGTCTTCTAGAACAGTCATTTTTTTTTCCCGGTACTGGGGATTGATTGCAGGACCTTGCCCTTGTCAGGCTCCACTGAGCTAAATCTCAGTCCCATTTTCAAATTCTTAAAGGAAAAACATATCTGACTTACCCTCGCTGGTTCCATTTGGCAAATAATAATAACAAATAATGATGATAACTAGAGTCTTTTGATGACTTCCTGTGTGCAAAGCACATCTGCTTTCAAGAATTATTTACCGTCAGCCCTCACAACAAACCCATGAGTTATGGGTTTTCCTTCGTTTTGTTTATTTATTTTTTTTTAGTCAAGGCCTTGTTATGTAGTTCATCCTGGCCTTGAACTCACTGTGTGAGCCAGGCTGGCTGGAAACTTGTGGCAATCCTCCTGCCTCGGTCTTCCAAGTGCTGGGATTACAGGCGTGCACCATGAATGACCCTCTGTAAATGGAGTATTATTACTAGATAAAAACACTGGTAAGCAGCCTAAGGTCGCTTAGATAGTAAGTTGTGCAGTAGGAATTCACAGCCAGGGAATCTAATTCTGGAACTCAAATACTTTTACGAGTATGGTGTTGCCCTGACTCTTCACAGTACCCTGTTAGTACTTGTCATAACCCTGTGGGAGAGATTCTGTCATTACTCAATGGATAGACTGATTGACTGATCCACTGTGGTGCTGGGCCCTGAACTCAGAGCCTCACACACGCAAGTGTTCTACCCCAGAGGCTACATCCTGGGCCAACTCTCATTTAGAGATAAACTAAAGCTTAGAAAAGTATTTCCTGGGTCACAAGGTCGTTTTTCCCTCTTTGTCCCTCTGCATTGTCTAATCTACTGCTAATCGCACCAAGTGCACTCTATGCCAGGCATTTTCACTCACCTCTTAAAGTCCAGTGCGGTATCCAGACGTGAGGCACAGCCACAGCGGGAGCACACTGCCCTGGGCCCTCACGAAGCTCACACTCGCATCCCAGTTTGAATAGTATGGTCCCACATCACATATGTTAGTTTCCCAGGTAGGGTTTTACAGACCCTGAGGAAAGATGCACTTACCGACTTCTGAGAGGCAAGAAAACCTAGGGTGAGTATCCCCAGCAAAGCCTATACAGTCTTGTCAGCTTGTTGTCACCCTAAATGGAAAAATATTCAACTAGAATAAAGGTGAGAAATGATTGGGAACCACTGCCCTCAAGGAACAACCACAGTGCCACATGTGATTTTGTATATGTGCCGTATCAAAATGTTCTCACCCTTGCCAGTCATGGTGGTGCATGTCTGTAATCACAGCTGGGAGGCTGAGGCAGGAGGGTTGTCAGTTTGCAGCCAGCTTGAGTTACATGGCAAGTTCAAGATCAGCCTGGACTACATAGCAAAACCCTGTCTCAAAACAAACAGACAAATGAACAAAACAGTCTCAGATTTAAGTTGCTACAAGACAGTTTTCTTTTGAGGATGAAATGTGTAGTTCTGGAAGGACCTATGATAAAGTCAACTATATTTCAGGGCTTCACTAATGTCCCAAAGGCAAACTGTCTAATTTTACTGAAAAACTTTGGAATAGCTTCTGCTTCAGTCTCTATGCAAAACCTCTCCTTTTAAATTTTTGTTAATTAATTTTAAAATAACATTACTTGAGAGAATACTCTGTTTAATCATTGTAAATTTCCCCCCAGAAAGCTGGATTCAATACAGGATCAATATAAATTCTGATTCTGGGAAATAAGCAGTACTCAGTACACAGGAGTCTACCTGTGATACATTGTACCCTGTCATGTCACAGGGCCTTCATCTCATCACACTGAGCTGTGTGTTTGGGCTGGAAACTCAGAAAACTTCTAAATGGAATTGCTACAAAGCTGTCTGGTTATTTGAGACAAGAACCCAGTGTTTGGCGAACCAGCTTGATCTTTGTTTCTTTGTTCTCTTCTTGAATCCTGCTGTTACGCCATTTTTTTTCAGCTACATAGTTTATATTGTTAAAATACATTCAAATCGAATCTGTATTCATGAAAAGTGTTCTGTATTCCTAATGAGTAGATATCTTGACATTACTCTGCTTCTAATAAATTTTCAAATATCAACTTCTGAAGAAGGAAATGTCTTAGATGTCACTCATTTCTTCTTTCTAGTTCATTTGGACAGAACAACTTAAAATTGGCTGTTTCTGAAAATATGTGGCAGTATATTATAGGTTTATTAAAATTCCTGTTACTATTCAAAATATCATAGAAGAAATATATACAGATAAAGATTAAGCAAATGCTATGAAAAAATTACTGAGTTTAATATACTATACAAAAGAAGTTTGTTATATTTTCACTCATTACCCTCAAGACAATTTCTGATTAATTTTTTGTTAAAATTGACTGTATTTACTGTAATTTCCTATTAATAAGCTCCAGTATTTGAAATTCATCATTTTGTACTGCCTAAATCTATGATCACTTATATTCCCTTTATATAAATGATGGTAGATAGCATACAATTATACATTGAAAATTTAAATGCTAGTTGTGCTAGCTTGCTATTACTATGACAGATACCTGTGATAATCAATTTATAAAGGGAAAAGATTTATTTTGGCTCACAGCGGTTTTGAGGCAGGAGATCAGGGTATGGCAAAGCAACTGGGCAGATAGGTGAGATCTGTGAATCCTGGAGATCCAGTACAGCTTCCCAGCCCTATACCTGGTACCAATCAGAGAAGGCTGTCTTCAGTTCTTCCCACACAAGATCAAGCAGGTTTTTGATAGGGCGGCCTGGATATGATGTCAGGATGGGGGTATAAAAGATGGCGGCCATTGGCCTCCTGACTGCTGCCTTCTTTCTTTCTTAGGCCTCACCCTGCACTCTGCGGAGAGTTTTTCCTTTCCTACTTTGATTTCCCCACACTCACTCTGCAGAGCACTTCCTTCTCCCTTCTTTTCTTACCTTTAATATCTTTAATAAATGTAAAAACTCACTATTTTGTTTCCTGACCAATTCTTTGTTCAGGACAAGAGCCTAGAAAGGATCCCTGGGAAGAGCACAGCACCCCAGAATCCCAGGAACCATTGCAGTCAGTGATCAATGGGTCCCAGTGCTTTGGGGCCTGTGGCAAGGAAGTACATTACTGAGGGACTGCATTGCAAAACCAATACCTCACCTCCTGGTAAAGAAGCGAAAAAGAGAAAGAGGAAAGAGAGAGATCCCACCAGCTTCCCCAAGGGCATCCCCCAAATGACTGGAAGCTTTCCTAGGCCCCACTTCTTCGTTTTCAGCACCTTCTGATAGCACCAAGCAGAGACCAACACTTCAATGCATGGGCCTCAGAGGACATTCCATATCCAAATTATAGCACTAGTATATGCATTGTGTTAAAATATTAACCCCAAATGAATTAAATATCCACATTTAAGAGCCAAAATTATAAAACCCTTAGAAGAAAGCAAAATATTATGCAAAGGTACAAGAATCCAATGATGAATGTAACTGTACCGTATACTTAAAAAGTACCAATAAACTCAATATTAAAAAAAGAATACATAACAAACCTTTATGACCTTGTATTAAGCAATGTTGCTTAGATATAATCCCAAAAGTATAGGCAACAAATGAAAACAGGTAAACTGGGCTTCATGAAAAGTTTAAATAAGCCAGGCATGGTGGGGTACTTGGGAGGCTTGAGTACAACCCTCAGTATCTCTCCCCCAGAAAGGAATTGAATGACAATCATCATTCAGACTTTGCTTGGAATCTGGTTAAGTAAACAAGACTAATGCAACTGAAGCAGTTAGGGAGCAACTGTGGCATGTATTTTTGAACCAAATAATATGCCCAGGCTCTTAGAATCATAGTCCTGCATGTTCCTTGGGACTCCTCTACTCCACAGTTCTTTTTTCTGGACTTGTCTTTGGCAGAGTGTGATAAAGTTTCACAAAGGGGCAAACACATCAGACTGTTAGCAGATATGTAGCAAGTTCCTACTATGTGCTAGGCACCTAATTCAAATATTACAAAAATGAAAATTAGGCAGTTTAGCGATGTGTATTTAGCACTATAGGAAGGAAATTATAGGAAGTGATTGGGACAGTGTGAAGCTGTTAAGCAGCTCCTTCTCATTGCAGAACTTCACTGGTTCTGCCCATCCTATGATAACTACATTAACAATCTGAGAGGAAAAGAATTTGTGGTCAGGACATACAAATGTCCCTCAGGGTCTCACACAAATATATATATATATATATAATTTTTTTTCTATTATCAATGAGATATTCCAAGCAGATGCTGGATGCTGTGATCAGAGACCAAGCTAAGCATTTACAATCAGTTATTAGCTGTGTGACCTAGGACAAGACATTTAATCTCTTAAGCCTCATGAATATAACAATATTTCCTACCATGTCGAGTTGCCCTGGGATTAAATAAGGAAAAAGTTTCAGCGTTATATTTGGCACCTCATAGTCTTCAATTAACATTAGATATGATGTTTTGGGAAAAAATTAACTACCCTTTCTCTCTAACTACAAATCACAAAATAGGCATCAAGTTCTTGGAGAGGCATCAAGTATCTTTTCTTTTAAATAATGTCTGTGATGTTTTCACTATTATTTTTCATTACGTAGTTCTGAAAAAAGAAACACCTAAAAAGTCTTTTAGTTAAAAAGTAAATTTTGGATAAAAACAACATGATATTCTAAGATATATTTTTAGACATTATCTTGCAAGTTTCCAAGTTCCCTGAGATCAGAGTGGGAGAAATTCACATGGAGAAAATAAGAGAAGATTTTAGGCTTAGAAAGCAGAGACAAGGGGGACAATTGTGGCAGCCCTGGAAGGTTTTTATGAAGCCTTCTGAGAGCATTCAAAACACTAGAAATTCTATGAATGAATCAAAACAATAAATGAGACACTGAGCAAAGCAGCCTTTTGTTAATATTAATTTTTGTTTGTACTTCTTTTCTGTGGGTGATACTGAGGATTGAACCTAGGGAGTGCTGAGCTACATTTTTTTTGTTTTTGTTTTTGAGACAGTTTTCTATGTTAGCCAAGCTGACCTTGAACTTGCAGTCCTCCTGGCTCAGCCTCAGAATCCAGCACTTATATAATTGGAAATATATTCCAGAAAATAGCATAAAGTTTTATATGAAAATCAATTGACATATATATAATTTATTGAAATAATGTAGTCCATCTTATGGCCTGGGTCTTTGAGTTGAGAAGGCAACCTTTCAAAGTAAGGGAAAATAAGGTTGGAGAGGGTTTAATAATTTGCCTTGAGTTAGTTACTGAATATTCTTATTTTAAAAGTTAGTAGTAGAAAAAAAGTTAGTGGTAGATCCAGGCTCAGTAATTCCCATTGTCAGATGCTGAGGATGTCTGAATGCCTCAGAGACAGAAAGTGGATTAGTGGTTTCCAGGAGTTAGAGGGTGTAAGATGGGGAGGGTGATTGTTAACGGAGAAGATTTACTGATTTAAATCAAGGTGAAAAGAACACACCCAACTGCTGTCTTCATGGAGATTAGTGTCTCTGCGGGAGACTGAAAGCTAAAACAATCATCACAGTTCAACTTGATAAATTTGATGAGGGAAAACATGAGGGAGCTGGGTCAGCAGCATCTATTTGAGACGTGACTTCTAACAATGAGTAAGTCAGAGGAAGAGGACTGGGAGTGGCAGGACATCAGCTCTGGGATGCTGGCAAAGTAAACTGTATATTCAGAGGCCCAGAGATGCAACCGTTCGTGGCATACTTAAGGAACAGGGAAAAGTTAGGTCAGTGGAACCAGGATGGGAAACAAGAAGAGTGTGATGAGGGGGTCAGGTAACAGATGCGACAAAACAATGGGCCACCGTGAAGAGGTTCGGAGGAAGAAGCAACACGATACATTTTACTTTCTGGAGCATGGCTGCAGAATGAAGAATGGGTAGGGATGAGGTGAGGCAAGGAGACTGGTTAGGAAACATGGAGGATACTCCTGGTAAGAGAAAACCTTGCCACCAGGGTGGTGGCAGACAAAGAAAAGATACGCTGGAGGTGGAATCAGAACTTGCTAAGCAATTGGAATGAGATAGCAGGAAAGAATCAAGGGTTATTCCAAGTTTGTGGCACATCTGGGGCCATTCATTGTCTCCTCCCTCTCCCAGAAGGAGAAGAGATCTGGGAAGATTTCACTTCTCGAGGGGTAAGGCTTGAGTGCCTCTGAACCCATCTGAATGAATGTGTCTCTGGAGAAGGGTTGGCCCAGGGCCATAGATGCGTGAGTCATTGCTATAGTTTGTATCTGAAATGTCCCCCAAAGGCCTGGTCCCCAGTCTATAGTGTGATGGGGCAGTCATGGAACCTTTAAAAGGTGAGAGCTGGTTGGAGGGAATTAAGTCATTGAGGGTGCACTCTTGAAGCAGATTTGGGGACCCTGGCCCATTCCTGTCTCTTTCTGTTGTTCTACCTACATGAGATAAGCAGGCCTTCTCCACACACCATGTACTCTAGCCGTGATGCACTGGCTACCACAGGCCAAGCAACCATGTATGAAAGCCTCTGAAACCATGAGCCCAAACAAACCTATCCTCCTCTGAAGTTATTTAGCTTCGGTATTTGCTGTAGTGACAGAGAGCTGACTAACACAGAAATCAACCTGAAAATGGAAATCGAAATGGTAGGAGATGAGATCCTGGAAGAAGTCAGATGGGAAGATAATGGAGACTTCTGGGAAGATGATGGAGTGGTGAGCTGCAGAGAAGCACCCTCTGCAAGATTTGTTGTCCAGACATTGAAATATAGCAACATGAGGAAAAGAAGAAGGAGGGACATGGGTCCTCAGGAGCCAGCAAGGATCTGAAGTGAGAATTGAGGCCCACAGGGAGAATAAAGGAGAAGGAGAATAAAGGAGAAAGAGAAGAGCGAGAACAAGAACAGGATGAAAGAGGTGGCAAGCAGTACTTGCTACCTAAGCCCTAATTCACTGCATGTGTGGGGTGGCTCAAACGTGCAGATGCACAGTGAATACTGGTGACCTCAGAGGCCTCCATGGAGAAATGTACCACTGGAATGTAGCAGTGGATGCAGCACACTGCAGTGGCTGGTGAATTATTCAAGTTCAGACATCCCCAGGAGAGGAGCCAACAGAGCTCAGAACTTGGAGCAGCTGTGGGTTGGCTCCATATAGTGGCTCCAAGGGTCAAGGTGAAGGGAGCTAAATTCAAATTGGCTGGAGGTCAAGGAGCCTATCTCAAGCCAGCAGGAGGCATACAGAGTGTTGCAGGCTGAACAAATCAGTTTCCAGCCTCACAGCCAAAACCCAGCCTGAACTTCAGTGGAACTAAAGGTGCAGAATTGCTGAGATTATCTACTACCCTGCTGTAAATCTGTCTGACTTGTCAGGATTGATCAGCATGGATCTGGGCTCTGTCTGCCCACTCTATCTATTAGTGACAGCAGAGATGTGCCTTGAAGTAGACATTTTTTTTCCTTCTTTCTGTTTCTGTTTTGTTTTGTTTTTTTCTTGATTAGTTTATTCTTATTTTTATATGAGTGTCAATATTGTTTGTAGGTTTTTGGTTACTGTTGTTCTGTTCTTGTTTTTATTTCTTCCTTTGCTGTTTCCCCCTTGTCTTCACCAGTTTCCCAAAATTCATGTAATCTTCCTTTGTTCTTCAGCCTTGCTTCTAGTCTCTTCTTCTATTTCTCTATTTTTTTCCTCTAACCCCTTTTAAATTTTCTCCCCTGAGGGTAAAATCACCATATTGAGTGCATATATACTGTATACAATTTTCTGTTTCATTATAGATTTTGTTACACAGCCACAAATATAATTCATGTAGTTAAAAGTGGCAAATTAATAGTTACAGGCTGGAGATGTAGTTCAATGGTGCTGTGCCTTCCTGGCAAGCTCAGTGTTTTGAGTTTGATTCCCAGTACCAGGGAAAACAAATAAATAGTTACCACAGTTTGTCATTTTCTAGGCTGTGTTTGAGAATCTTGGGATTCAACTACCAGGAACAGAAACAAGTATGAAGTCCACAGAAGGGTGGAGCTGGAGCCTGAAAAGCAGACAAAGGTGAGGCTAAGAGGAAGGAGGAGAGTCATGGGATCACTGTGTCACAAGAGCTAAGGAAGGGAACAAGTAGTAAATGTGTCTAATGATGAAGAAAGAGAGGTCAGTAAGATAGAAACTAAAAATTTCTTTTGATTTTAGTAACAAGAGAGTTGTTTGTAACTTAGAAATTTCTGTGGAAACCTAGATTTCTCTAAGTGGATGAGTGGCCCGAAGAGAAGGCAGTGTAAAAAATTATTTTAAAGGAATGAGTCTGAAAAGTGGGGCTGCTGGGCAGAGGTTGGTAGCTCTAGCAGCTGTCATGGTGTATCATGGTCTCACAGAGCCTTTGATCATGGTGAGTGCTCTGGGGCTTTCTGGGCTTCGTCACACCCTGGTTTATTCCTAAAAGTATCAACTGGGGAGTTATCATCACTATGTTGGCGACCTGTTTAGTTTGCTGCTATCTCTTTTAGTTGATTGCACTTCTAGCCCAACTCAACCTTCTCTTTGGACCACTGTTAAAAAATGAAACCATCTGGTATCTGAAGTGTCATTGGGCCGGGCATGGTGGTGCACACCTGTAATCCCAGCACTTGGGAGGCTGAGGCAGGAGGATCACTGTGAGTTCAAGACCAGACTGGGCTACATAGTGAGTTCAAGGCCAGTCTCAAATATATAGTGAGATTCTGTCTGAAAGAAAAAAAAAATGTCATTGGCCTTGAGGAAGAACACATGCTCCATGGTCCCCAATTACTGAGGTCATGAAGAAAATTCCTTCTGCATGCAAAAGCACTTCCAACCCCAGGCCACCTTCTTTAACTTGCCTGTTTTGGGCATCAGCTACCTTAAACTAAGTTCATGCCATCTTTGTGGGTTTTTTCTTTTTCTTTCTCTCTCTCTCTCTTTTTTTTTTTTTTTTTTTTTTTTTTTTTTT
>NW_022900947.1:31430926-31435872 GCF_012274545.1 Fukomys damarensis | reverse complement strand
TTTTGAGACAGGGTCTCACTATGTAATTGAGACTGACTTGGAACTCACTATGTAGGCCAGACTGGTCTCGAACTCACAGTGATCCTCCTGCCTCAGCCTCCTGAGTGTTGGGATTACAGGTGTGCAACACCACACCCAGTTCATGCCATCTTTGAAGATCTTTTTCTACAATGCAGCATTTTTTTCCTTCATCTTTACTATACTTTGATGAAAGATGTGCCTATCTAACCTAAGCTGTGCTGACTCTACAAAATGTATGTGCACACTTCTGAGGGAGAAGGTGCTCTTCACCTGAGAACTCTGTTACTCTCACCTTGGCATCTGCGGATTTGAAGCACGCTTCTGCCAGCTCACAACACAGCAATCAGCAAAGTGTCAAAAAACTGCTGCAAAACAAATAAGACCCCAGGGGGGCAGTCAGTAGGAGATTGTGCTCAGAAAGATCTGTCCAGCCACATTACATCGAGCTACAGTTTCAGGATAAATTTCTTACATCTGCTATCTTTTGCAATAATTTTTTTTGGGGGGGTACCAGGAATCAAACTCGGGTCCTTGCACTTGTGAGCCAGGCAGCAGAACCACTGAGCTAAATCCCCTGCCCTGGAATAAATTATTTTTTGGCTTAAAAAAACAAAAGTAATGAGTCTGAGATGGGTTTGGTGGTAGACACCTATAATCCCAACACTCTGGGAGGCTGTGGCAGGAGAACCCCAAGTTAGAGCCCAGCGTGGATAGCACAACAACTTAGCAATACCCTGTCTTAAGAGAAAAAATAAAAGGAACTGGGGGTGTAGCTCAGTGCAAAGGCTCTGGGTTTCGTCCCCAGTACTTAAAAAGAAGAAGGAGAAGGAGAAGGAGAAGAAGGAAGAGGAGGAAGAGGAGGAGGAAGAAGAAAGAAGAGGAAGAGGAAGAAGAAGGGAAAGAGAAGAACACAAAGAAGGAGGAGGAGGGGAAGTAGAAGGAGAAATGTTGCACAGAGTTAACCTCAGTGCTAATGAGAAAAGGCGGTCACCAAGGAAAGGGGGAAGCTGAAGATACGAGGGAGGGGTCCGTGGGCAGAACAAGGCACTGTAACAGGGCCAGAACACCTGCGCAGTGTTCCTGCTCGCTGTGGGTGAGTTCACGCTCCTGGGCTTCTTGCCTGGGGTGCTGCAGCGAGCTTCTCCTAGCTCACGGGAGCCCCTGTTACATTTCGGGAATTTACACACCGGACAGCATCACATGAATAGCTGGACTGATTAGCCACAGTGGGACGATTTAGCAAACACACACTGCACTTCCCTGTATTCCGACCCCGGAGCGCCGGCCACCTGGGCAGGAAAGGACATGAAGGGGCGTCTGTGTGCACAGCACTGTCTATGCAGACAGGCAGGTCGAATGCTGGTACCTGAGGTCTGAGGAATGTGAAGCAGCTGAAATCTGTGAAACGGGGTGCACAGAGAGACAGAGCTGCCCGGAAAACTATTAGATGACCGCTGTGTCGTTTTCAGGAACCGATCAAAATCGGGAGCCCATGACTCTGGCAGAATCCGTGTCTGCAGGCAAGTGTGCTCAGCGGAGCACCTGAACAGACGCCCTGACCCAGCACCAGGCTTTTGTCTCCCAATCATGACAGAGGATGAGACGGGGCAAAGGTGACACAGCCTGCTTGCAAGAGGCAGCTGCAGTGATGGGCCGCTGAACTGTAAAGGGCAAGAGGTGAAGGCAGGAGCCAGTGATGTGCAAGGGGAAGGCCCCCCAGGCTTTGTGTCTGCACAGTGTGGCCACTGCCGCGTGGCAGCACTCCTTTTAGGATGTGGCCTTCGGAGCCAAAGCCCTGGTCTTACACATCTTCTATGAGCTCCGGCTGGGTTTGACAATCAAAGGCTGGAGGAGCGTTGTCGTTCCTCTCGATGTCACGCTTTACTGATTGCAGCATCCCACGTCCTCAGAAGACTCTAGAATCATCACTGTTGACAGCGGATACACGAGCTGAAGGAGAGCCAGGCAGGTCTTCAGCATCTCAGCGGGCATGGTCTGTGCGTGTGTGTGTGTGTGTGCGTGTGTGTGTGCGTGTGTGTGTGTGCGCGTGTGTGTGTCCCGAAGTAGACACGGCCACTCCTCAGCAGTAGGAATGTAACTGCCCTGAGGATACTGTCTTGCAAATTATGAGGAGGGCATAAAGGTGCTAAGTAGCACAGCGGGGACTTCAGAGGCTTCACAGAAAACTTCCAAATGGCTTTCCCAGAGGCTTTTCTTCTCCGAATAGTTTCGCCACTGCGAGAAGACTCATTTTTAGATTATACAGATTTTGTTTATGGGCTTGATTAGAAGCTGACCTAGTGATGGGACTGTTGATGGCAGAACCACAAGGAAGCATAAATCTGCTGTTTAAAGATGAGCCCTGACTGCAGGGCAACCATTAATTTCAAGTGACAAAGGGTTTTTAGAGCTGAAACCTCCGTCCACCTCCCCAAGCACCCTCAGGAGTGTGGCTCTCAGAATGTGTCGTTGGTGGACTTATTCCCGAGCCACTCTTTGGTCACCTGAGTGCCTCGATGGCGGGCCCATGCTTTAATTTCTCCTTATGTTCCCGTAACAGGAATTTTCTCGGTGAATTAAAAATGTCATTTCAGTGAGTAACAGGATTGGTGGGATTCTTTCTTGCCTTTGCAACTATCCCGATTAGTACGAGAGTCAGCAAACATAACCCCCACTTGCCACTGCCCTGTCATTAGCTGGGTGTCATAGGTTCGCACATGTAGCGCCCCCCCAACACTCAATGCCAGTCCTATCCCCGTTACCTCCGAGTCCACTTATCAGGCACGGTCAGGTGAACTGGCACGGAAGGTGCACACCAGGAAGGGATGCTTCTTCCTCCTAATAAGGATCATCACGGCATTTCCCACTCGAATAGCTGACCAGCCCCCAAAACCAGAGAACGCAAAGCTATCAGTTTTATTTCATTTAACATTTGTAGTGCTGGGAATCGCGCCCAATGTGGTAGGCTAACCTTGAAATACTTGAACCTGAGGTAAGACGAGATAAGAGTGCGAGTAGGAAGTGTTCAGCTAATTTTGTTTTTCATGTCACTCTTCACAGCGGCCAGCAAGGGGTGTTATAGGAACAATTACAGCTCTTCGTGCTAAGACTTGTGAACATCTCTGTTTCTTAGTCGCCGTGTGTCCTGCCCCAGACTTTCCATGTCACACAGGCCGCATTTCACTGTGGAGTGCCGGTCTACTTTTCCTTTTCTCTCCTCATTTGCTGAAGAAAAATTAATTGTGAACTTCAAGGTCACAAACCTACTGGAATGGTGAAACCTAGGAAATGAAATGAGCTTTCTATGCTTGTGTGGCATAAAAACTTCATTGTAGCCACAAGTAGCCCAAACCCCTTTAATGCGGATAAGACAGCAGTCAACTGACTTCAATCAAAAGGGACTTAAATGCAAGGGAATGGCCTTGGGGACAGCCAGCCTGGACTGAGCAGGCCATTGTTCTAAGTTCTGCTGGGGCTTAGGAGATTGGCAGGGCACCTGCTGCTCTCCAGAGTGGAATGCTCAGGTCAGCTTGAAAATGCCCAGGGCTGGGACACTCTGGGGCCCTGGTCCCCAGCCAGCCAGGCGCTGGAGACTCCCAGGTACAGAGAGAAGGGAGGAGCCTCTGGAGCGGCTGGGGAGACATTTTCTACCCCCAGAAAAGCCCAGAACAACTCTCTTCCTTTTAACCTGTCCTTCATGCTTCTCAGCTCCAACCAAAGCTCTCTGGGCCCTTCCGGGAGCGACGCTATGGTGCCTCTGTCATAGTAACAGTTAATCGCTAACCACAGTCACCCATAATGCTTCACTTCATTGGCTTAGTCGGGGACGGGATCAGTGATTATGTCCCCTGCTTAGTACTTCAGTTCTACTTTCCTAATTGCCATTGTGGCTGCTGAATAGTTTATCATTGATGGCAAAATAGACTAAAAATCACTAGTCACTAGTTTTCTCTCTCTGTGGAGGTCAGAGTTAATTCCAGTGAATAGAAAATATGCATCTCTTGGCCTGGGAATATAGCTCAGTAATAAAAAAGAGCACGATCTTAGTATGCAAGAGGCCCTGAGTCTAATTCCCACCACAAAAATAAATAAATATTTATTATCATTTGGTACCAGGGATCGAACTCAGGTCCTTGAGTTTGCAAGGCAGGCGCTGGAATCACTGAGCTAAATCCCTGGCCCAAAATAAATAAATTAAATTAAATAATAATTTAAAGAATCTGAAATACATTACATGCCTTGTGTTTTGCTTGTGCATAAACTGTGCTTCATAAAGAAGAGAATCTGGTCCCGGGAGTAAGAGAAGTAGGTTTTAGTTCTGGTCCCACCATTTATTAGCTGCAAGACCTAGGATAGCTCATGATTTTTGAGTTTGGCTACTTTCTCTTCTGCACAAATGAGGGTGGTGGATGGACAAGATTCCAGACTTGAAAATCAGGCAGACCAGGATTTTAATGCTGGTTATTTTTATACTAGCTGGATGACTTTAAGCAAGTGACTATTGACATCATTCTAAAAGCTTTAATGAGATAAGGTGTGTGAGACTCAGCATTCTTCTTAGATCATTAAAAGCACTCAATAAATAGTTATTATAATAATCATGATAATGATAATAATTATTAAAATTCTTGAGAACCTTTTTTTTAAACCCTAAAAATACAATGACGGAAGCCTGAAGTGTTGAAGAAAATTGCTGAGCATAAGCCTGCTTCCATACACTTCTTATGGAAACTTGCTTAGAAATAGACTGAAACTACAGAGAATTGCCGGGCATGGTGGAGCACATCTGCAATACCAGCATTCAGAAGGCTGAGGCAGGAGGATTGCTGTGAGTTTGAGTCCAGCCTGGGTTACATAGTGAGTTTGAGGCCAGGAATTTAGCTCAGTGGTTCCACCACTTGTTTTGCAAGAACAAGGAGCCAAGT
>NW_022900947.1:31393940-31430800 GCF_012274545.1 Fukomys damarensis | reverse complement strand
CCAAAAAAAAACCCCAAAAAACAAAAAAACAAAAAACATAGTGAGTTTGAGTCCAGCCTGAACTACATAGTGAGACCCTATCTCAAAAAAACACAAAGTTATAGAGAACATTGCAAAGCATTTATATTTTATTATATAGTACTACGTAACATACTCAATAAAAATATGATTTATAGGATTGTAATAAACATAATTATGGGCCAATTTTCTTCATTTTTTTATGGTGTAATGCCTACAAGAAAACCTTTTAAGGGTTAGAATTCTTGTTCAATAGAAATATCATGAGTGTAGGGCCAGGGATTTAGCTCAGTGATTCTGCCACCTGCCTCGCAAGCACAAGGTCCCAAGTTTGATCTCCAGGATTCCCACCCCCAGAAAAAAAGGAAGAAAAAAGAAATATCATGAGTGTAAAAAAAAAGAGAGCAGTTGGCTCTTTTCAATTTTAAAACTGATCCAGAATATTTTTTTGAAAGCCAGGTATGGTGTCCCATGTCTGTAATCCTAGCACTAGGGAGGCTGAGGCAGGAGGATCAGCATGTTTGTGAGGCCAGCCTGGGCCACACAGTGACAGCCTGTCTCAATAAAACCAAAAAAGAAAAAAATATTTTTAAAAATTATCATTTTAATTTACAGTCTTGACAATGCCCTCCTTATAACATTTAGGCTTGATTTACAATTATTCTAAGGCAGTTGTTTGTCCCCTAACTCTGCCACTCTATCTATTGAATGTCCTTTGTATTCTGGGCACCGCTGTAGATGTGGGGATATAGGAGTGAGTGAAATGCTCCAGGTCTTGGTCAGCTTTTTGTTACCATAACAAAATATCTAAGGGAATCAACTTAAAAATAGGAGAAGCCTATCCGGGGCACACAGATTTAGAGGTTTCGGTTCACAGTTGGGGCCTGTTCTGGATCCAACTTACAATAGACCAAACTCATTGCCCTCCAAAAATGACCTTCTACGGAGGGTAAGCTTCTGTGTGGATGTTAGTGTTGACAGAGAGATTGCATGATCTCTAGTGTGAGACCATCCACGCCAGAACTAAGAAAGGGCGCTGTGGCTGCCCAGGTGGCCCAGTAATTTCCACCAGAAGTGAGGGTGGCAGAGCTCAGCGTCGTGTTGGATTTGCCATCCTCACCATGGAGCTGAGCGGTCTGATCAGCTGGCCACCGGCCACGTGTGGAGACTGAGCACACCCATGCTCGGTGACCAGTCCAAACTGACAGGTGCTACCCGTGTGAAACAGGCTAGACTGCCAGGACTCGGTACGGAAACAAGAATGTAAAAGACCTCATGGACAATCTTTATGTTGATAACATATTGAGATAATATTGTGGCCATGTTAAAGTATGTAAGTAATATTTATTATTATTTCTCTGTGTTGGTTTTCTAAAAAGAATTTAATTGCCTGTGTGCCTCTCATTGTATTTCTGCTGAAAAGCACTGGCACAGTGTCTTTGCCATGGTGTGAGTCCAGGTAACACTGTGAATCTCTCAACCATCGGGGATAGGAGGCAACATCCATGAAAAAGACAAAATTTGATTGATTCTTCTTTTATCTTCTATTTCTTTAGGTACTTTCTGCTCCCTCACAGTCCTTTGATTGGAACCCATCCTCTCAGACACCTCTTTGGAGCTATTTACTTTTCCATGCTTCAAAACTGTTGCTTCCTGCCAGGTGCAATGATGCATGCCTGTGTTCCCAGTACTCAGGAGGCTGAGGCAGGATGATCGATGAGAGTTTGAGGCCAGCCTGGGCTACATAGTGAGCTCAAGGCAAGCCTGCACTGAAAGGTGAGACCCTGTCTCAAGAAAACAAAAAACAAAACAATAACAGCAAGAACAACAACAACAAAAAAAAACAAAAATCCAAAACTGTCCCTTCCTATCAGAACTTTCCTTTTCAGCAGTACAGTTAGTTTCACAGGGTTGTTAGTAGATTCTCCTGGCTTAGGATGTCACCCATTAGATGTGTTTGTTCTTTTACAAATGTCCTTAGCTGAGAGAAGTCAACCTCCAGTGGTGGTGCTCTTGTATCTAGTCACTCAGCTGGAGTCCTTCTGGTTCATGGGACAGAAACACAGAGACCGTCATGACACTTTGTTGACTGTCCACTGAGATCCTGTGTGCAAGCCCTGTCCCTGCTGGTGGTGTCCAATGTCACAGTCCACAGACTGTGTGCACAGAAGCTTTCTCTTTGTAGATTTCTGTCACTTCAGGAAGTTGGTGAGGTGAGGCCTATTAACTGCCTTGTACAGAAGATTTTAAAATGCGGCTGTGGAGGCAGGAGGGGTCCTGGTTCTTGCATCTGTGGAAGATGTGGAAGGGCAGAAAGAGTCTCAGGTACCCCATTGGGAAGGGGAGAGCAGTGGTAACACGCTGGGGTCCGTGGGTGGAATGGGGCTGCAGAAAGTACACCTGGATTTAGGACATGTGATAAGGAAAACACTGTGTCTCAGGGACATTTATGGATAATACTAAAGGTATCTTGCTGATATAGAAAGAGAAAAGGAAGTAACACTTAATAGAGATACTTCAAAGGGAAGCTTAGGCTGCTGGCACACACTTGTAATTCCAGTCCTCTGGGAGGCTGAGGAAGGAGAATCACAAGTTCAAGCCCAGCTTGAACAACTTGAAGAGGCCTTGTCTCAAAATGAAAAATGGAAAAGAGCTGGAGATATAGCTCACTGTGAAGGTGTGGGTTCAATCTCCAGTACCACATACACACACAAATATTAACAAAGGAAAAAGTGGAAAAATATAGTGTTGAAATGAACAAAAGTAGGACAAAAGGAAGAGGAAACCAAAATCTAAATTCAATTGAATAATGTAGACTAGGATAAACTAGTCCCTCCCACAACCCTTGCACTTTTCCTTTCCAACTTGGGCCAAGAAGAATGGCTCCCACAAAGAGAGACAGGAAGGGCTGTTCGGCCATCAGTGAGGTGGTGTCCTGAGGATACTCCGTCACTCACCAGCACGTCCATGGAGTGGACTTCAAGAAAGGCACCCTTCAGGCACTTAGGGAGATCCAGAGAAATGGAGGTCCAGATGTGTGAATCGAAACCAGGCTCAACAGAGCTGTGAGGGCCAAGGGAAAAAGCAGTGTCCCATAGCGTGTCCGTGTACAGTTGTCTAGAAAATGTAGAGGATGAAGATTCACCAAACAAGCGCTATATGTTGGTAACCTATGTCCCTGCTACCATGTTCAAAAATCTCCAGAGAGTGAATGTGGATGAGAACTTTCAAATAAAATTATAAAGCTGCCAAAAAAGAGAGAATAAGTTAAATCAAAATCTAAATTAAACTGATCAATATAGGACAGTTGTATGATGAATTAAATTATTTTTTTAAAAAACCTCCCAAGGGCCAGGGATTTAGCTCAGTGGTTCTGCTGCCTGCCTCACAAGCACAATGTCCCAAATTCAATTCCTGGTACAAAAACAAACAAACAAAAAAACCCTCCCAGAACTGGTTAAAAAGTAAAATTCAGTGGTATGAATTCAAGTGTATGATAATGGACATGCTTAGAATATCAAAAAAGACCTATGCACAGAAAAAGAAATCGGAGCTGGTATAGTAGTGTCAGACTAAATTAAGATCAAAAGCACCAAAGAAAATGAAGAACATTATGTTTTTGTTTGTTTTTTTGGGGGGTACTGGGGATTGAACTCGGGTCCTTGCTCTTACAAGGCAGGCCACCGAACTGCTGAGCTAAATCCCCGGCCCATGAAGAACATTATACAAAGGCACTGATTCCATAAATAAATCCAAACCATGTTAATTCTATTTATTATAAAAATAAAGAACAAAATGAGAATCAAGAACTATTATGTAAAGGTACAGAATCCCAATGATGAATGTAACTGTATTGTATACCTAGATTGTACCAATAAACTCAATAAAAAGAAAAAAAAATAAAGAACGAAAGTTTATCATAGACTTAACCATCGTCAGAGAATAAAAATAGATCTAAGAACAAAGAATCTATCTTAGAAATGAGAAAGAGGAAATCAAAATAACCAAAAAGATAAAGAAAAGATGATTAAGAAAAAAGCCGAAACCAGTTAATTTTTTTTAAAAAAGACAGGCGCTGGGGATGTAGCTCAGTATTAGAGTGCTTGCCTAGTGTGGGTGAGGCCCTGTGTTTAATTCCAGAATCACAAAAACAAAACAAACAAACAGAGAAGAGGCTAGGGATGCCACTTAGTGGTAGAATGCGTCTAAGCCCCAGCATCATAAAGCAAGGAGAGAGAAATAAGTTCTGGTTCTTTGGTGAGATCCATGAAGCAGAATATGGTGACGTGCTCTAGTCAGGAGCATATGAGTTTGAGGCCTTCCTGGGGGCCAGTGAGACCCTGCCTAAAAGGAAATTGAACAAAGAAAAAAGAAGGAAAAATCAGTGAAATGAATATCTCTCCAACCCTTTCCCCTCTTTTCACATATCAGAGGAACAGAAAGTGGCAGAAAGAAGAGTAAGGAAAGAATCAGAGGGGCAGATATAGGAGAGATCGAGGAAATTCTTAGTGACAACTTCATGCAATTCAAGAGCTGCAGTTAGAAAATGTCAAGGAAAGGAATGATTTCCAGATAAGAAAGCAAGTGAGTAAAAGTGGTGCCAACAGAGGTACAAGTGTGTATAGGTTGATTACTGTAGAAAAGGTTGAAAAAGTGATTCGAAATCTATTAGAAAAGCCCACCAGAAAGAGCCATATGGCTTCCCTGCTGGGGCTTTAAAAGAAAAAGACAGCAACAAATGTATTTACCTTTGCAGAAGGTAACTTCTTTGCAGAAGAAACTACTAACCCATTTTATGAAACGCTTTGGGGCTAGGGCTGTAGCTCAGAGAAAGAACCCTTGTCTAGTATGCACCAGGCCCTCTTTTGAAAGAGGCTGTATGTGGTGATCAGCGAGGTGCTCTTCATCTCTCCCGCCAGGTAGCCTTCCACCTCCCCAGAGGGTGAAACCAGACACTCACCATGCACTTGCTGGCACTTTCCAGCCTCCACAATTGGGAGAAATAAACTTCTGTCCTTTGGAAATTACCCGGTCTCTCCTGGGTGTGGTGGTGCACACCTGGAATCGAGGCATTTAGGAGGCTGAGGCAGGAGGGTCATAAGTTCCAGGCCAGACTGAGCTATGTATCAAGTTCAAGACCAACCTGAACTACCTACTGAGACCCTGTCTCAAAAAAAGAAAAAAAAATACACCCTAAAATAACCCAGTCTAAGGTATTTTGCTATAGAAGCACAAAATGGACTAAGACAAGAACATAAAGAAAACTATAAACCAAACTCACTGATAAATATAGCTGCAAAAAAATAGAAATGCAACATTAACAAATAAAATTTATGTAGCCAAAGAACAATATTCTGTCACCTAACATGATTCATTCCAGAAATATAAGAATGGTTTGTTATCAAGTAATCTATTACAAATCTATCGCATCAATAAACTAAAAGAGAAAAATATAATCATATCATTACCGTGGTATCTCAGTTAAAGAACTTAATCCTTCCTGTGATTCTGGCCACAAACCTAATCAGACAAGAACTGAATCAAATTTCCCATCAGGTCAACACTGAACCTAACCATTGAGTTTGACTTGGTTCTCATCCAATTTGCTTTGCAACCGGAATTATGGGAAGAATTAAGTTCATGAGCCGAAGTGACACTGTAAATGCTAAAAACTTATTTGATAGAATTTGCTAGCCACTCCTGATCAAATATCTCAGAAAAATAACAATAGAAGGAAACTATGCTGAAGATGAGCAAAACTTAGCAGGCAAATATGCAGCAATAAAACACACACCATTGCATTAAAAAACGAGATGGCTACCAGCCAGGAAGGGTGGTGCACGCCTGTAATCCCAGCTACTGGGGAAACTGAGGAAGGAGGATCACAAGCTTGCAGCCAGCTGGGAAAAAGCAAGACCCCATCTCAAAATGAAATTTAAAATCAACCAATAACAAATGCTGGAGGGACCGTGGGGAAAAAGGAACCCTTCTCCACTTTTGGCAGGAGTATAGACTGGTGCAACCACTGTGGAAAGCAGTGTGGAGATTCCTCTAAAACTAAAAGTAGAAGTTCCACTTGACCCAGCTGTTTGCCTTCTTGTTATCTTCCCAAAAGAATTAAAAGCATCACACCACGGCAATATTTGTACACCCATGTTTATAGCAGCACAGTTTATAATAGCTAAATCTTGGAAACAGCCCAAATGCCCATCAACTGATGAGGGATAAAGATGTGGATTTTTTAATATAATGCAGTACTACTCTGCTGTAAAAGAAGGATGAGCTTCAGACATTTATAGCTAAGTGGATGCATCTTGAGACCATACTCAAGTGAAATTGCTTCTCTGGTGTGAGAAACAGAAAATGAAAATAAGAACTAAAATATATAATGGATACTGAGAAATGGGAAGAGAATGTTCAAATGAGAGGGGGAAGGGAAAGGAAAGAAGGGACAAGAAAAAAGTGAAACTAAAAGGAAAAATGAAATGTATCGATACATGTTTTACTTAAAAAAAGAAATTTAAAGGTCTGGGGGTTTGGTGGTAAAATGCTTGCCTCACAAACATGACAGCCTGAGTTCAATCCACAGCAACACACACACACACACACACACACACACACACACACGGAAGGAAGGAGGGGAAGGAAGGAGGGAAAGAGAAAAATAAAAAATACCCCTACTTTATACCACCACAAAATTTGGGCACAGTGGTACACACTTGTAGTCACAGTGATGTAGGAGGCAGAGGCAGGAGGATCACTTGATCTAGGAATCCCAAGCCAGCCTGGGCAGCATAGCAGAACAACAATAACAACAACAACAATAAAAGTGACAATAAACACTATGTATACTGATATAAATCAAAATCCAGGAAGATCCAAAACTCAAATGTAAAAACACAAAGAAGATATCACACACAAAAAAATCTAGGTTATTATAAGTTCAGTCTGAAGGGGAAGCGCACACTGTTGTTTTCCCTTCTACTCATCTTCTGCCTTTTACTAAAGGGTGAAAGGATGTTCCTTTCTCACTAAGCCTGAAAATCTCTGAAAGCAATAAAAGAGATGAACATATTTAACTATACAAAAATGACAGTCTTTGTATGGCAGAAAATATGACAAAGCCGTAGGCAAACAATAGAACAAGAAACATAATTTTATTTTCCCCCCTATAGTCATTATTTGCCTAATCAAAAAATTAAGGCTGTTTTACATTGTGGAAAATAAGTCTGATGAGAACCAAAGACTGGGAAAAAATGATATACATATACGGCTTCATGGGCAGTGCCAGGGTCTTTGTGCCTATGTAAAACTGGACCATTCACACCAGGCACAGTCTGTGCATATTACCTCAACAGCCCTCTAGCCAGTCACCCAATTTAAAGTGGGCAGAGGACTTCAGCTGATGGGGCCCCAAAGAAGCCTGTGAAAAGATATTCAGCATCAATAATCATCAAGAGGATGCAAATCAATTTCATAATGAGAGCCAGGCACGGTAGCACACGCCTATAATCCCACCTACTTGGGAGGCTGAGGCAGAAGGACCACAAGTTTGAGGCCAGCCTGGGCAATTTAGTGAGACACTGTCTCAAAAAAAAGAGAAAGATTTGGGTTGTAGCTCAGTGGGGGAGTGTGCCTGGGTCCAACCCTAGCATGGAGAATAAATAACAATGAGATGCCATCTCGTGCCCGTTAGGATGGTTATTGTTTAAAAACAAAGCAACCCTCCCCAAAACCCAAAAGACCATAAGGTAACAAGGACTAAAGAGGATGTGAGGGAATTGGTGGGAAAGTAAACCAGTATCGCTGGTGCAGGGAGCAACGTGTTAGTTCTTTAGAAAGTGAGACATGAATCATGCGTGATCCAGTAACTTCCCTTCCAGGTCTGTACCAGAGGTTGACAGCGGGGTCCCCAAGAGACAGCTGCGCACCCACGTCCACAGCAGCATCATCCAGCGCAGCCGAGATGGAAGGAAGGCCCCATGTGTCTCTTGGCAGACGACCAGATAAACAGAGTGTGATGATATATACACAGGGGCACATTGTTCGGCCTTCAAATACAGCACAACTCTGACATGTGCTACCAAATGGGTTAAGCCATGAAGACATTATGTTATGTGAAATAAGCCGCTCAAAAAAAAAAAAGACAAAGACTGTATGATTATTCCACTTCTGAGAAGTTTCTACTGCAGTCTGATTACTAAGGTCTGGGGGATATAAGGAAATAGGTAGCAGTTGATTCATGCAGAGTGAGAGTGCTGCTAGATTAAAAGCTCTGGAGACCAGTCGCACAACAATTGACCATACTTAATACTATTAAACAGACACTTAAAAATCCTTAAAATGCTCACAAGCACAAGGACCTGAGTTCAATCCCCAGTACCCCCCAAAAAAAATCCTTAAAATGATAAATTTAGCACAATTTTAAAAAATCTGTCTTGAAAATATTTTACATATTCATAATTTTGATGGATTAGATTATGAGCCCTGGGTCTGCAAGGATAGACCTGTGTGTCTCCAGTGTTAACTTCTCTCCTGGCACAATGATTAATATTTTTGCTGCCGACTGGGTTGCTCTTAATGGATTTTGTTCCACTGACTTTTCAAGTCCATTATTTACTAACCTGTCCCTTCTCCTCTCTCCTAGCCTATGCCAGTTCATGAGTGAATTTTTCTTGGATCCTCTTCATAAGGACCTAATCATCTCTCTGACTTTATGATGACTCATTTGAACCATTTTTTATTTTTGTGGGACAGTTTTATTGAGAGGTAGCTCACCTACAAGTCTATGCACTTAAAGCATTCACCTCATGGCTTTTAGTTTATTCTCAAAGTTGTGCAACCTTTACTACAATCAACTTCAGAATATTTTCATCATTTCTCCCTGCTCAGGAAAACCTTTGTACGTTTTAGCTATCACCCCTTCCAAAACCTCCCCATTTCCTCCAGCCCTAAGCAACCCCTATTCTGCTTCCTATCTCTGTAAATTTGCCAGTTCTATTTCATAAGTGGGATTAGAAAATGTGTGGTCTTTTGTGACTTTCTTCTTTCACTTAGCATAAAGTTTTTAAGATTTGTCTATGTTATACCACAACTCAGTACTTCATTCCTTTCTCTAGCCAAATAATATAGCATTCTATGAATATGCCAGTTTGCCCATATGTATTTTTTTCTACTCTTTTTGGCTACTATGGTTAATGCTGCTAAGAATACTAACGTATCACTTTTGTGTGGGCATGTTTTCATTTATCTGAGGCATATACCTAAAAGTGAATAAATTGCTGAGTCAAATGGTAACTTACCTTTAACTTTTATTTGTGTGTGTGTGATATTGGGGATCAAACTCAGGACCCTGGACTTGCAAGACAGGCATGGTGCTACTGAGCTAAATCCCTGATCCTCATATCTTTAACTTTTTTTTTTTGGTTTTTTGAGACAGGGTCTCACTATGTAGTTGAGACTGACCTGGAACTCACTATGTAGCCCAGGCTGGTCTCAAACTCACAATGATCCTCCTGCCTTAACCTCCCAACTACTGAGATTACAGGCATGTACTACCACATCCGGCTTTCTTATCTTTAACTTCTTGAAGAACTGCCTAATTGTTTTCCACAGCAGCTGCACTATCTTACACCCCCCCCAGGAGTGTATGTGGGTTCTTATATTTCTACACTCTCAGCAATATTTATTTTCCATTTTTTTATTTGAGTCATTTTAATGAGGATAGAGTGGCATCTCATAGTTTTGATTGGCATTTTGCATGACTAATGAAGGTCATTCTAGATAAATGTACCCAGAATTCAGCCTGCCCTCATGCAAATGTCAAGGTTTATATCAAGCACAACTTTTTATAGTTTTTTTTAACTTTTCAAATTAGTCAAGATATTATTTTCAGAGAACAAGGCCCAAGGTGAAATCAGCATCTTTTAAAAATGAAGCTCTGTTTATATGAGTGGTCATTATTATAAAAGAATTTTTTGATATAGTGAAGGAAATTTCAAGATAACTCAATGTTCAGGCTGTAGCATGAGTGCAGCTGGCTGCTCTTGGCCAGCTGTATTATGAGAATAAGGAGTAAAAAACAGAGTGGAAGTAGCCAGGCATGGTGGTATACACATGTAATCCCAACACTTGGGAGGTCAAGGCAGGAGGAAGATGGTCACAATTTCAAGGTCAGATTGAACTACGTAGTGAGGTAAGTCCACCCTGAACTACACAGTCTGAAAAAGCAGCTTTTTAAAAAGCAGAGCAAAGTTATTTGAAAAACTTAAAATTTGGCCCTAGAAAGAACCCTGCTAAAGTCAGGGCCAAAGGAAGTATGGTTGCTGAAGAGATTCAGGTCATTATGAAAAAAAAAAAAAACCCAAATAGTTTGAGTTATACAAGAAGAAAGATGCTTTGATAGCATTCCAGGAAAAAACAAGACCCCACACATCCCAGGCTCAAAGGTGGAAAAGTATAACCCTTTCATTTGAGAAAAGAGCCCTTAGGGCTCCTGCCCAAGAAGACCATCTTAGGGAATTGGTTCCCTGGGGTTCATTTCACTATGCTCAGTCATCCAGGCACTCAGGCCACTGGAGCCATGGTCTAAGGGGCTTTGCTACTGCTTTTTCTGGTGGCAGATTATGGCGTCATCCACATGGTGCTGCTTTTATTGGCATGAAGACTACAAGAGTTGTAGAGTTGTGGAAGCTTCCAGATTTCAAAGGAAAGTCTGGAAGACCAGACAGTGCTCTCCTGAGAGGACCACATGTGAAGCTGTGGGAGTGAAGCCAAAGATATAGTGGAGACTCCAGGAAGTTGGAGATGTCAGGAATGTGGAATGTCTGCTGAGGAAAGATAGAGGTTGTGAGTGGAGCCAGCTCAAGAGAGAAGCTACTTGAGCTCCAAGGGCAAGGCCATGGGGTAGGGATGTCCAATCCCTTTAAGATTCACATCTCACCATCACATGCTCTGGACACCATATATGGAGCTGCAGGACTTAGTGTTTGTCCTACTGGGTTTTAGCCCTACATTGGTTCTATTCTTTTCTAGCCTCCTGTCCCTCCCTTTTGGAATGGGAATATTTGCACTGTACCACATTATGTTGAAAATATATATCTTGCCTGTGAAATTTTCAGTGGGTTACAGCCAAGAGTTTGCCTTGAGTCTCAGAGAAGATATTGGACTTGGACTTTTGAACAGTGCTGGAACTGTTAAGACTTTGGAAGAAGGGATTAATTGTGGTTTTGGTTGTACAAAGGATATTTAGGTCATGTTAGGCAGAATTATGACTTTGTCTCCATTTGGAGATTAAGTATGGCTTAAATATGTGTTTGGGTGTCAGACTGGCAAGGGGTGGAAAAGCTGGATTGTCAACTTGATTGGCTTGGAAGTTGCCTAGGGGATTAGTAAAGCACACTTCTGGGTGTGTCTGGGTAGGTCATGGGAATGTGACTTGGGGTCTTATCTGGTCCCTGGCCCCTTCCTCTCTCATATCATGGCTCTGCTCTGTTTCCCAGCTGCCATGGACTAAGAAGTTTTACTCCACCACACCCTCCTGCCATGACATTCTTGCTGTGGAGTCAGCCAACCATAGACTGAATCCTGAATTTGGAGAGCCAAACAAACATCCCCTTAAAGTTGTGTATGTCAAATATTTGGTCTCAGTGATGAAACCCTGACGGATATATTTTAAAAGTAATTACATAGTCATACTTTCATATGACTCTGCACAGGAAACTAACTCATTTCTTTTCAGTTAGTACATAGAAGTGTCTTTTTTAATTAAAAAATCAATGAAATTATTTTTCCTCATCCATTATTTAAGATTTTAAAATTTATTTTAATGAGAATCATTGCCTGAACAGTCTTAAAAGTCTCTCTTACTAACTTTTGTGGTACCATTTTCATTGTCTGAGGATAACGACTTAATTGACATTATGATTGTAGTAGATGTTATAGCTGTCTCAGTGAAAAAAATCACCCCACAAAAAATGTCCAAATTAGAAGTGTCCTTTAATAGCCGGTGACCAAGGACAAGCTCTTACTCCCATTTTCCTTGGTACCCATCAAACAGGGAAACCCAGTTTTTAAAGGAGAAAACCACACTATATCTGATCTCATCTTTGAGCAAGCACAGGGGTACAGAAGCAGATTGCAAGTCAGATTAAAATCCAAATTTTGGGATCCGGCAGGAAATTCCTATCTTTATGGTTAGGGCCACAGTATAACATGTCCTGTCCTTTGTTTTTAACCACAGGACAAGATATGCCCTGCCTTTGTTCTTAACCACAAGGTAAGCTAGGTGCTGGTTAGCTTATCACTTTGAACAAGCAATCTAGGGAGGAAAAGGGGTAAAGTTCAGGAACAGGCTATTTGGGGGGAGGGTTTCTGGTTAACCCACTTACTTCAGTTAATGCTGTGATTACTTCTGTTAATAGCAACAGTTCTCTTTACCACTCTGTTTCATTTCTGCTACTAGGATTAAATTTTTAAAACTAATATCGAAGATGACTCCAAGGTTGTGATCCTTGGGACTTTCAGTATGATCCGATCTGAATCATCCAACACTGGGCTTTTCTAGAAAATCCATACATTGATTTGTAAAAGAATATCGGGCTGGAAACAAAGGTTCTTAATTGAAGTAGACATTTCACAATTAAAGATGCTGCAGGCAGAATCACTTATGGGCATAAATCGATAAGTGTCCGTATTTTCCCTAAAATTTCTGGGAAGTTTTGTGGTAGACTATCTGAATAATTGTCTTTCTGTGGCAAGTCTCTTTTAGAAAGGGGTCTATTCGGGGTCCAGAATTCCTCTACTAGGTAACCAGGACTGAGATTTGCAAGTGAAATGGTCAGAAAAGAGGTAGAATGCCCAGCCTGCCATTCTTTTCATTAAGGTAGTGGCTGGTTCTTTAATTCTCGGTTAGCTGTTTGTTTCCAAACCTTGTAGGGACTGTTGGCCCCAGGTCCATCTGTAGACTCCAAGATGATTGTGAATGAAAAAATTAAAACTTTCATTTTCAATGACCTCTAAATAAAATGTATATTTCAGCGTAGGTGAGAAACCACAGTAGTATTAAATGCACCTGCAACTTTTCACTGAGAGAAATCACTGGAATTTACATACCACATTACAGTTGTTGTAGATACCATGGCAATATCACTTACACTACTTTAAGTTTATGATAATTATTAAGACCCAGTCTTTTTGTTTTATGTGTTAATAAGGAAGCACATGCAAACTAGATACTAAATAATTGATAACTGTAATGATGCAGTTTGTTTTAAAGTCATATATACATTATTTTATTCCACTAAAAATATTACTCAAAGGACTAGGGGTAGAGCTCCTTGCTACAGTGCGTGATTTGTATGCTTGAGGTCCTTGGTTCAATTCCCCAGCACCAAGAAACAAATAAACATAAAAATACAAAACTTTACTCTTAGAGCAAGTAAAGAGATCCCGGTGCAGAGGTGATAATGCCCCTAGCACCTGTGGACCTAGGTTAGCAAGACCGGAAGTGTGTGCTGGGCAGGGCTGCTTTGGTGTGGCCACTGAAAGTGCCTGTCCTTGGAGGGGACTCTGCCACTCTCAAAATTCAGCAGATCTGCAGACCCTGGCTAGCTCCAGTCCAGAGCTAATCCTGACAAGAGAATTCCCCCTGCCAACTGACTCGAAAACTTAGCAGAAACTGCAGCTTTCAGCATCTGCCAAAAGTAAATTAAAATGACAGAGGTGGCTCTTTGCCTGCTCTGATTCCTCTGGATGACAGATTTTCACGCCTCAACCAAGCCTTGGCTTGTGGGAGCAGCCAGAACATGCTGCACGCCATTGCCCTTTTACTGCTGCCACAGCCTTTATCCCTAAATTTGCCACTAAGAGCTCTGGCAAAAATCCCAAAATAGTGGCCACGCTAACCACAAACCGGAAGTAGGAAGTACTGATGAAGGAAGGAGTGACACTAGGAACAAGGATATCGGCAGTGGAAGACAAAATGATCAGTTTGTTCAAGTAAAAAGTCAGTTGTCTAAGTAACCGCGTTTTAACTGTGTCTCTTTATGGCACTCAGAAAGTGATCATGCAGGTAAAATGTTCAGCTTCCTGCCCATTAATTTTCTCCAGGTCTAGGTTGTATTTCTCATTTTTTATGTTTGTTGAATGAGAGTTGAAAGGGAAAAAAGTTTACTCATTTTGCTCACTTTGAACAGAAATATTGTGTGTGACCAAGAGTTTGCTGGCGTACTGGAGCTGTCTCTCAGATTAATGGTTTATTGAAATTTTTAGTACAGGAGATACTGTGTAAAGAAGGAATCTTAAAAACACAAGTCCTGGTGGCCTGGCATGGTGGCACACCCTGTAATCCCAGCACTAGGGAGGCTGAGGCAGGAGGACCACTGTGAGTTCAAGGCTAGCCTGAACTACATAGCATGACACTGACTTGAAAAGTAAAAAAAAAAAAGAAAAAGAAACCTTGAGATCCAAATCCTGGAATTTCCCTTGCTTAAAGCAATTATGCTGGGCTCTGATTTCCTTGATCTGAAATGAAAGCAGTAAATGAGAAACACCTGTGTGAAGTTCTTTGGGTGTGTGGGACAGTTTGGTAGACATAGCATTGCAAAAATATTTTTCAGATTATACTAGTTTGCCTTGCAAATAATATCAGAAAGTTTATTGACTTGCATTTGCTTGTTGTATAACTCCTTACATTGAAAACTCCTTATATGCAAGGATTACCTCATCTATTATTAGCTTTCTTAGACTGTTCCTTTGGAGGGTTGGCTCACAAGGGCATCGCTGCAGTGAGCTGTTGCCAGTGAGAATAATGCTGTATCATGTGTTCTGTGCACCACCTGCAGACGTTTTAACACCTAGTAGAAAATAGCTAAGGAAACAAAACATAGTATCTCAACTGAACACATGTAGACTTTCTTCGTGCGGTTCTTCTCTAAACAAGAAGTACAACAGCCCTTTGCACAGTGTTTATATTGTGTAGGGTATTGTAAGTGATCCAGAGATGATTCACAGTATGATGTACAGATGGACGCAGTAGGCTGTATTCCAATTTTAATTAAGAGGTTTTAGCATCCTTAGATTTGGATATCAATTCCCCATGGATACTGAGGGGCAACTGTATGAGAGTTTGTTTACTACCATCAGTATGTTTGTATATTCTATTTATTGAGGGCTAAAGAGGGCCTAACACATGAAAATTCCCGAATAAATACTGAATTATATAAGAAGGGAGTCCACTTAGCAAAATTCAAAGTAATGGTATATTAAAATGTAAAATTTACATAAATATGCATGTATTTATATATACAGTAGGTGTTTCTTGTGATGTGGTTTGTGTTTTTTAAGATTCAAACTGGCCTTGAACACACTATGTAATCCAGGCTGGCCTTGAACTCATGGCAATCCTTCTTTCTCAGCCTCCTGAGTGCTGAGATTAGTGCCTGGCAGTTTTAGGTTCACAGAAGAGTTGAGGGAAAGCTACAGAAATACCACAGTCCTCCCCCGTGGGAAAGGTGCAGTACAGAGGTATTCCATAGTTCCATGTGCGCACCTCCGTCACCACAGTTACCAGTGTCCTGCACCAGGGTGGTGCACTGTCAGGAGTCACGAGCCTACACCAGACATCAGTACCATGCAAAATCCATAGTCTGTGTGAGGCGTCATTGGCCTTGTTCAATCTCATGTTGGTTTGGGCAAACGTGTACTGTAATAATGAGCATCCACCCTTACAGTACCCCGCAGAGTAGTCTCACTGCCTTAAACCCTCATCTCACCCAACCTCTGGCGACTGTTGGTCTTTCTACTGTCTTCGTACTTTTGCCCTTTACAGCAAATGGGTTAGAAAGCAGGGTTCTTGCACTCATGAGTAGTGTATGGCCTTAAGATTCCTCCATGCCTTCCCTGGAACAAGGCTTTTCATGTAGTTTATCATGAGGAAATGGTATGTGAAAATGAATTAGAACTATAGTACTGAGGAAAAGTGTTATGAGGCGTAAGCACATAATTTATTAATAGCACTTATACTTACATCATTTAAAATAGTGCTGAATGGAATTTTAGTATTAGTAGAATCTGAGCTTTCTTTCAAAACAGAATTCCTTAAACAGCAAAATAAAAGACAGGTAGTAAGAAATGGGGAGATAGATAGAGGGGACCAAAGATGGGGGTGTTTGGGGAACCAAAAAGAATTAAAATATGTTATGTACGTGAACCAACTCCCCATGATGAGTGTAATCATTATATCCTGCAAACATGCACTAATAAAAATAAAGTGGTAAGAATAAATTCTACACAAAAATATTTTAAAGGCAATAACTCTAAATGATTTCCCTTTAGGTGCCACCATTCACTGATAAATTAACTAATTCAATGAATGTCTGGAGCCCTCCAGGAGGGGAACACAGAATGAATGGATCGGGAAAAGCAGGAAGCGCCCACCCTGCAGGAGCAGAGAGGAGGACAGAGGAAATCAGCAGGAAGGGTTGTGGGCAAAGACCAAGTCCAGTGGCACCTTTCAGGCCAGGAAAAGGAGTTTGGCCTAAAGCCAGTGACAGCCATTACAGTGCTTTAGGCTGAGAAGTGGAAAGCAATGATGACTAGCTCAGTCCTCACACTTTAAAGATCTGAGGACTGGAAATGAACAGATAGAAACCTGTCTAGGGAGAAGCATTAAAATTCATCTGGAAGCCGGGCATGGTGGCACACGCCTGTAATCCCAGCACTCGGGAGGCTGAGGTAGGAAGATCGCTGTGAGTTTGAGACCAGCCTGGGCTACATGGTGAGTTCCGGGTCAGTCTCGACTTACACAGTGAGACCCTGTCTCAAAAAACCGAAAAAAAAGAAAAAAAATCCATCTGGAAAATAAGTGGGCAACTGAGTCATACACAAGCTCTTCTGAGAACAAGTTTTGATCGCGGTCCACAGAGTATCGCCATCCCCAAGATGTTTTCCAACACAGCAGAGGGGAGGATCTGGCGATGTCAGGCCCGTCAGCAGGCGCACACTCCCTGAACGCTACAGCGCCACAGCGCTATGGGTACGCAGAGTTTGTTAGACACCCGGGCTGTCCTGGGCGCCTCTCTCAGTGCCCTGTGAAATGAAAGCGTGACATTGCTTCACAGGAATGAAAGGAAAGCTCAACAGAGGTGAGGAAAGGAGTCTCTATGGTGCATTTTTGGACTTTGCATTTCAATGGAAACTTTCAAACGGAGAGATGTTCAATTATCAATGTGTTTTTATGGCACAGATAAATTGAATATCTTTGGTCATCTAATTTATTTGAATTCCACACTCCCTCACCCCAAGAAAAAGAAGGATTCACACAGCCCTGGTGCCTAGTTAAAATTATATCTCTAAAGCTGAATATGGTGGCACAGGCCTGTAGTCCCAGCATTTAGGAGGCTGAGGCAGGAGAATCAGCATGAATTCAAGGCCAGCCTAGGCTATACAGTGACTTCAAGGCCAGCCTGAACTACATAGTAAGACTCTTCCTCAAAACAAAACAAAAAAGTTCAATGTGTTAAAGTATAATTTACAAAAGAAAATGTCATTGTCTTTGTTGAGAACGGACAAGACTGTACCTTGGTGTTCAGTTGTCCTTTGTAAGTATGCATTACTGCATATATCTAAAGAAGCTACCCGAATGGGCTGCTGCTTCTGGGGAAAGGGATGGTAGGATAGGAAACAAAAACCCTACAGCAAGTAGAAGTAAATGATCTATGTGTTTCTTTCTTGCATTAAAAAGGTTCAAGGCTTATCAAAGAGAAAAATCTAAAACCAGGGCTGAGGATTTAGCTCAGTGGTGCTGCTGCCTGCCTCGCAAGCACAAGGACCAGAGTTCAATCTGTGGTCCAAAAAACAAAATCTAGAACCGCTTTGGGTGGTTGATTCTGAGAATCATCTAAGCCTGCTGTGTCTGCCATGTGACAGCACAGCATGATCTTCTGAACTCCAGAGTTGGATTTTCTAGGAGTCACCACCCAGCTGGGGAAGCTCATCACCTGGGCATCCGAGCTCACATTTCCTGACTCAGTGATTCCTTCTGCAGGCTGGGGGTAGATGGGGTGGAGGGTGGAGTCCTTCTTAGAAAGTGGCCCTTGGCTTGGATAAAAGAGTTGGCAAAACCAATTTAGCTGCAATGAAAAAGCCAATAGAAGGTTTTGGGTTCCTCTATAAAATCCAGGTGACTGGTGGCCAGGACACGTGTGAAGATTTCTACGAGACAGAAGCTGGGTGGTACTCTCTCTGGTTGTAGGGAGAGCAGGGTGCATCTGTCCTTCTGCCTGGGTCATCTACAGTCCTGGTAGCTCCTGTGTTCTGCAGCTGAGAGACCATGCTGCATGCTGGCTTTCATGTGTGTTTTAATCATGAAACACATGAAACCAGGGACAGGGAGTATCCATGTTGCATAATAAATACCCACATTGTATAATCACTTCTTTACAGGTTTCTGCAAAACATTTGTCAATAACTTCCTGCAGTGTCCTGAGACATTTTACAAAGAGTCATTGTCAGTGTTTCAGAGAGAGACAAATGAGATAGCTGCCTATGCTATTTCTCATTCTAGCATTGCATGTGCTTGGAAGCCAACCGGATTTCAACAAGGTTTGAAATGTCAGCCAGAATGTACTGATCATATAGTAGAGGCAAAGATTAAATTGCCTGTGGTTTACTCAGATAAAGCTGGGTGTGGGGTTATTTTGGGGGGAGGGAAGGAAGAGTCACTGTTTCTGGTGGTATAATTCATTGCCTTTAATAAATTTTTCTCTACAAATTTGTGCCCTTTTGTGATTTTTTTTTCCATATCCAGAGTTGGGTGGTATTCCGATCTATTTTATTGTTTCTCATTTGGAAAAGTTATACTAAAAACATTACTGTGCACAGACATGAGCCATCAAATTACATACATTTCTCTATAACATATATGAAAAAAAACAAATGAAGCGATTTGAAAAATTCCTCTCATACCTAAACTCACAATTTGAGAATTTTTTCTGAAACTGGTTTCCCAGTGAAGATGAATTTGCCTGAATCAGCCCAGAACAGCATTATTTTGTTTGAAATGCAAATGGACAAGGATGTTCTCTGTTTGACAGGAACAATTTCTATTCTTAAGTTGCAAACAAAGCTGCCAAGTTGACATCACTCCTGAATCCACCGGAGGATAGCTGGAAACGCTCTGGATTCAGCCCAGAGTCAAGAGCACAGGGGCCTGGGACACTTCTTGGGCCCAACTATGGCTGAAAACCGGGGTCTCCAAACTCTCTGCACTGGTCTTCCTGATGACACAGGCAAAACAGAGCCAGGTTTCTGAGGCTCTATGACTTTTTGTTTTTCTAATACATTCAAAAACTATGGGCCAGGTGTGGTGGTGTAATCCCAGCACTCAGGAGGCTGAGGCAGGAGGATCGCTGTGAGTTCGAGGCCAGCCTGGGCTACATAGTGAATTCCAGGTCAATGTCAACTACATAGTGAGACCCTGTCTCAGAAAAAACAAAACAAAAAACTATGGCAGGCTGGGGGTGTAGCTCAGTGGTAGAGTGCTTGCCTAGCATGCACAAGGCCCTGGGTGTGATTCCCCCACACTGCAAAAGCAAATAAAAGAGCAATGGCTGCTGCCAACCTCTGGGCCTCCTTCCTTCTTTTTTTTTAGTAATAAATTTTATTTTATTTGATGCCATCCCCCCCAGACTCTCTCCCCTCCCTATGAACAAAGAAATCTTTGTTTCCATTTTTCCCTTTTATTTTCACTTTTCTCTTGTCCCTTTCTTCCTTTCTCCCTCCCTCCTCCCTTCTTCCCCTTCCCATTTGAACACTTTCTTCCCATTTACCAACATCCATTGTACATTTCCATCCTTATTTCCCCTTTTGACTTCTGACACCAGAGAGACAATGTGGTATTCAAACACGTGTATCTGATTTATTTTATTTAAAAGCAATGCCTCAATAGCTCAATCCATTGAGCTATAAAAGTGTGAAGCACACCCTTCTTTATGGCAGGGTAGTACTCCATTGTATATAAAAAAATACATCTTTATTCACTCATCAGTTGATAGGTATTTGGGCTGCTTCCAAGATTTAGCTATTACAAACTATGCTGCTAAAAACATGGTGTCCATATACTGCTACAGCATGATGCTTTTTTTTTTCCAGAAGTGGGCTCCCTTTCTTCTGCCAGGAGACTTTGCTATGTGTGTCCAGGACCTATGAGTGATCACTGCTTACCTGTGTCCTCTTTCTGAATAGAGATTCCAGGATTGAAATCCTGTGGACAATAGAGAGTTCCTGCCTTCTGGACTCAGCATAAAGGGTTACCATGGCTATGAGCTTGTAACTCCTGAGGAATTTCAAGTACCTCTTCACACACATGGCTCAGTGATAGGGACAGCATTCTATACGTGGTCAAAGTGCCATCACTGTACTGTCACACATGCAGCTTTACAGTTGCTTATGTAATTGGTGAGGCTAATGTGATGTAAAGCTCCTGATGATAGACAGTCAGACCTGGGTGGGTGCTAAAGATAATCCCCTGCCTCAAAGCTGAGAGGAACTCTTTCAAATACAGTGTTTGTGTGTCTGCTGTTATCACCACTGGAAAAGTATAAGCAGACAAAAAATAGGGCATACCTTTCCCTTCTCCACATCCCAGCCCAGGGGTCACCCTTGGGAAAATAAGGAGACAGTGACATCTACCTTCTCAGCATCTTTTGCTTGGTAGAAGATTTGACCTAAAGATAATTTCTATTCCACAGATGGAGGAATGGAGGCCTGGAGTATTTCAAGGAAGTACACAGAGGCGTTTGATGGAGAACTGAGCCTGGAGCCTTGGTCTCCCCGGGTATGGGCGTGATATCCATCTTGAACATGAAATCACCCTGAGTGCAGGGACAAAACTCTACCTGTAGCATGGCGAGCCACTCCAGACTTGCCTTCCAAGCATGATGGCTGGGCTGAAGGAGTATTTGTCTCTGTACTGTGTTTGACAGGGTACGTGGGGACAGGGTAGAGTTCCCCGGGCTGCAGGGTATTTCTGCACTGTGAAGGGCCTGTAGCAGGGAGAGCAGTACGCTGAGGCTTTTTTTAGCAAGTGCTTTCACCAATATCCATACTAACAAATGGATTCCATATCATGATCCAATTCCCAAACAATACAATTATGGAGGTAGATGAATGTGTACACATACACGACTGAAATAAAGTCCACAGCAAAACACTGGTCCTCATTATTGCAATTGACTGGGCATTGTATAGGAACCATTCTGTACAGGGCATGATTCTGTGGCCTTTCTTCATGAGGCAGTACCTGGCTTGCCTCATCATGCTTTTCCTAACCTAAATATTGATAAGCATATTTGCTTCTTAATATGGGCCCCAGCCAAACCCTATGAAAAACTGTGCTGGGTGCCATTTGGTTGGTATTGAGTCTCAGCAAAGGACTTTCCTGTGGTCACAGAGACTGGTGTTTCCCAGGGGACGGATGCTCTCTGAGGAGCAGGCTTGAATCTTCTCCTCCAATCAGCCTGCCAACTTGTCTTCCGAGTTCCCTCTCCAGTTCCCTTCTCAAATAGGACTTACCAATAAAGAGCAGCAGACCAACTCATTCTATTCTATGACTTGCGAGTTGCTTAAAATTTGATTCATAAAAAGGAAAATGAAAGAATTCTACTTCAGTAGGCTGTTATGAAGGATAAAAATTATATATAGGAAAAATAAAAAATAAAATAAAAATATCTAAATGTAAAGCTGCCCTGTCAACTTTGAAGTGAATGTTAAGTAAATTATGATTTTGCCTATAATACCGTAAATAGATATGACACAGTAGAATTAAATGTATAAATGACTGAAGCTCTGACTGAGAGCTCTGACTGAATGTATGAAAAATGGAAGCTCTGGGCTGGTTTTTAATGCTGCTGCAATTCTGACATTGAATAAACTAAGAAGGGAGGAGAAGGGGAAAAAAAAAGAAGTGAGATGTATCGAGCACGTGTACCAATACCCCACAATGACTGTCATCATTATGTACTGCAAATATGTGCTAATGAAAATGTTAAATTAAACTAACAAGCATGTTAACACATTCCAAAGTAGACTATTAATTATTAGCATTTATATAAAGTTCCGTGTTTCTACTGAGCAAACCCTCTTAAAACTTACTGTCTTCAGGGCTGGGGATTTAGCTCAGTGCTTCCGGTCCCTGCTTTGCAAGCACAAGGACCCAAGTTCAATCCCTGATACCAAAACAACAACAACAACAACAAAAAAACAAAACAAGAAAAACTTACTGACTTCAATCCATAGAGAAAGTAGATCCGTGATTACCAGGGGCTGGGAGGAGAGAAATAGAAAAGCTATCATTTAATGAGTACTGAGTTAAAGTGTGAGATGATAGAAGCATTCTGAGATGGATGGTTAGAATGGCCGCACAACAATGGGATTTACTTAGTGCTACTAAATTGTAGATTTAGAAATGGTTGAAATGGGATAGGGTATAGTTCAGTGGTAGAACTTGTGGTTAGAAAGTATGAGGCCCTAGGTTCCCTACCCAACACCAAAGAAATGGTTAAAATTGTAAATTTCATGTTATGTATATTTTAGCACAATAAAAATAAACAGAAAGGGCCAGGGATTTAGCTCAGTGGTGCTGCCTGCCTTGCAAGCGCAAGGTCCCAAGTTCAATCCCCCATAACAAAAAAAAAAAAAGAAAAATCAAGAACAAAACGACAATAAACAAAAGAAAAGAAACAGTGACCTAAAATTTTAGACTCAATTTGGAGCAGGGCTCAGCAGGTTTGGCTCATCTCTGGTCTATGTGGTGTCTCTTGAGACAGTCTGACAGGAAATGGAACATCCAAAATGGCCACCTTTCCCATGGTGCTGCTGGCTCTCAGCTGAGGTGCTTCTGTTTTCCTCCCTGTGGTCAATCACTACAGCTAGGTAGTCTGGACTTCTTTGTAAGGCAGTTAGATCTGGGTTTGAAGTCTGACAAAGTTGCTTCCACCACATTGCATTGTTTCATTATCCTGCTCAGATTAATGTGAGAAGGAATGCACAGAGTGACCCAGAGAAGCATGTTTTTGGGGGAACATTTTGTAACAATCGGCAATCTACCACACAGACTTCATGCCAATTAGCATGTCTCCTCTTGAATTCTGTTCTACCGCTGTCTTTACAAACTAGAACTACAGGGTCATGATTGTGAGGGTGTACTTTAAGCCTTCAAATCTTGGAGCTGCCATTTAACACTGTGTGACCTTTGGCAAATTATTCACACCCTCCCCCCTCCACCGCCCTTTGTTTAGGTTTTCTTATCTGTACAATAAGCTGGCAATAGTATTTACATCATTGTATTGCTGCATTATTCTCTTTGCTGAAAATTAAAACCTTAAAAACAGTGCCTGACACAAAGTAAGTACATGAGCATTTGCTGTTATTTTTGTCATTGTTGATGTTATAAGAAACACAAAAATGGTGCAGAAGGAAATCTATAGCATTAAATAAAGCAAGAAAGGTGGGAAGCACTTCCTTGGGTACACAGGACCTCCCTGCTTCACAGAGTTCTCATTTACATCTAAATCCCTTGCTGACATTTAAGCTCCTTTCCTCTGTACCGCCCAGGAGAACAGCTGATCAACATCTCTGCCTAATAATCCTCCAAACACTTTAAGACAACTGCGAGAGCCAAAGCTTCACCAAGGCTCATCCGTCCTCAGCAACAGGGTGGGCGATGTACCTGCGCCGACGCAGCTCTGCCACACTCTTCTTGGATGCTGGAGCCTCTGGATCTTCTTTCCCCTGAAGACCTTTAGGGCTGAGCCTCACCTTTTCTTAGCATAAGCCTGGAAGAGGCTTCTGAGGAAGACAAAGCAGTGACTGAGATGACCAGTGTATGGTGCTCTGCTGGCTCAAAAGATTAAGCCAGGAAGGAATTTTGTTGAAGGCTAATTAGCATCTGTTGTTTACTGCAGTGAGTTCTTCCAAGCTGACCAGTGGCCCCATTGCTAATCCAATGGCCTCCTGGGTCTGCAGCCTTTGCCTCCTCTATCCCAGCACAGTGGAGCACCGTGGTGTTGCAGAGCGCACGCTAGATTCTGGTTCTGGCTCTGACCCTTACTAGCAATTCCTTAACCTCCCAGTTTCCTCATCTTCATCTATAAAGTAGGACTGATAATAGTGCTATGTTAAAAAAATGTATTGGGCTGGGGGCTTAGCTCAGTGGTGCCGCTGCCTGACTCAAAAGCTCAAGGTCGTGAGTTTGATCCCCTGTACAAAAAAATAATAATAAATTTCACAAAATTTATTGAAAAAATTTTTATTTCAATGCCGAGGATTAAACTCAGGGTTTCAAGCATGCTAGGCAAGTGCTCTACTTCTGAGCTACATCCCAACCCCAGGTTTACCGAAAACTTTGAAAACTGTTTTTAATGGATCTCAGTATAGAGATTCCTCAAAAAACTAAAAATAAAAATTCCATTTGATCCAGCTGTTCCCCTTCTAGGTTTCTTCCCAAAAGAGTTAAAGACATCGTATCACAGTGTTACATGCATACCCATGTTTTTAGCAGCACAATTCACAATAGCTAGATCTTGGAAGCAGCCTGAACATCCATCAACTGATGATTGGATAAAGAAAATGCACTTATACACCATGGAGTACTACTCTGCCATAAACAAAGATAAACTTGAGTTATTTGTAGGAAAATGGACACATCTCGAGACCATGATGATAAGTAAAATACTCTAAATCACATTCCCAATCATTAGTATTATGGAACTTTTCTTTCTTTCTTGTTTGAGGTAGGGTCTCACTATGTAATGTAGGCTATCCTTACACTCACTCTGTAGTCCAAGCTGGCCTCATACTCGTGGTGATCCTCCTGCCTCAGCCTCCCAGGTGCTAGGACTGCAGGTGTGTGCCCCATGCCTGACTATGTAACTTTTTATGAGAAACCCAAAGTATAAATAATCTAGGGAGTGAAAGTAAAGATGGACAGTAGGAAGCAGGTAGATAGCGCTTTAGCAAATGGGAAAGGGACCGAGAAAAGGAAGGAGACGAGAGCAACAGGTATGTACGAAGTAAGATGTGTTATGTGCATGGACCTATGCCTCACAATGTGATCATGATGTATCACAAACACGTATTAATAAAAATGTTTTCTTTTTAATTAAAACATTTCAATAGGCCTTTTAGTACAAGAATACACAGTAAATTTTAAACATTTTGTTGTTTTGAGAGAGGGTCTTGCTGTGTAGTTCAGACTGGCCTCGAAATCACTCTAGAGCCCAGGCTGGCCTTGGATTCACTGCAGTCCTCCTGCTTCAGCCTCCTGAGAGCTAGGACTACTGTGTGGGCCACCACAACTGGCTTAAGCTAGTTTTATAACCCTCTGTTTTCTGCTGGGACACTTGGCTCTTCTGCAAGTCCATTAGATGGCTCCTTGTCTGCCTCATTACCAGTTTCTTTCACTTAGCCAGGAAAAGCTAAAATTCCATCTGTGATCCTTCACCCTTTTCATGTTATATCACAATCCCACGTGACTCATACACTTTGACTTAACCACCATCTATGCACCAGTGCCTTCCAAATCTTTCTTTCTGGGCTTTCTTCTTTATAGTTGACCTTGTCTGGATGGTCCGAAGTTCTTTAAAGGTAAAAAATGTTTGAAATTAGCAGTTCTACTTTTGGCTATGATGGAGAAGTAGTTGATACTGGACTAGTCACCCCATCATTTTTTTAAAAAATCACTAAATTGGACAAAGTACATGAGTCAACTGTTTTGGAGTCGGCCCAGAGGCAGCACAAGTCTGTGGTCCCTGAGAGAAGAGAGAGTCTCTAGTGAGTCCTAGGACCACTGAGGGCAGCTTCCTAATCAGGAAGCAAGAAGCAGGGGTCCTAGCAGGAAAAAGGGGAAGCGACTGGGCAGTGGAGGCAGCCTACAGCGCCCTAGAGAGGGGCTGGGGGAGTAACCAGCCAGGAGGGGCCTGCACATGTGGAAAGGGAGGCAGCCAAGGTCTCCTTGATAGTGGCTCCTATGGAGCTATAGGCTGAGTCGAGATATCAGTGTGAACATGGCACTGGGGAGCTGTGCTCATGACTATAATCCCAGCATTCTGGGAAGCTGAGGCAGGAGGATTTCAAGTTTGAGCTCAGACTGGGTAACCCAGCAAGATAAGACCTTTCTCGAAATACAAAAGTCTTGGAGTTGTAGCTCCATGCAAAGGTCCTAGGTTCAACCCCAGTGCCCTCCCACCCTTCCCATAAAAGAGCACACAAGAACCTAGAAACCCGTCACCCATGGCAATGCTCCCAACATCTGAGGCCTGGAACTCCCACCCTTCCCATAAAAGAGCACACAAGAACCTAGAAACCCGTCACCCATGGCAATGCTCCCAACATCTGATTGGCCTGGAACCTTTTAGGGCTTTTTAATGATTCAAAAGGCCCACTGTGGCATACGTGCCATAGGTTCGTCACCCTTGATCTCGACTCTATTCGATTAGACATTCAAATAAAATTAAAGAGGGAGAGGGATCATCTACTGGGTCATTATATAAGAGAGGACAAATAGGAATTTGGGGATATTCTCAGTGTTCTGGCTTGGAAAATTGAATGAGTAGTGACCAATAATTCAAATGAGGAATCAGCTTTGATGGTCTGGGAACTGGAAAGACAACTGGTTTGGTTTAGATTCTTTTTTTGAGTACCTTGAAGCTATCATTCTATTTTCTTCTTTTTACCCCTGTTTCACACACCTGGTTGTGAGTGATTATTCTTAATGAAATTCTTAACCATCTATCTATGACCTCACCTTACCTAACCACTGCCACCAGAGTGGGCACACACCTGCAATCCCAGTACTTGAGAGGCAGAGGCAGGAAGATTGTTGTGAATTCAAGACCAGTCTGGGATACACAGTGCGTTAAAGGCCTACGTAGATTACATAGCAAGACCCTGTCTCAAAAAACAAGCAAAAACAAAAACCACAGGAACTGGGGTGCCATGAAATTATACTCACCCCTCACCACTTCCTACTAGGCTCCACCTCTCAGGGTCCACTCCCCAACATGCACCCTTGTAGGGCATTTTTGGGGAACACACTCAAGCCATGACCACAACACAGCAGCTTGCTCATGTCAAACCCTCCCATCTCTCCTGACGTTGACAGAGCTTGAATTCCCTGGCAGGGTTCAACTTTCCAGGCCTGGTCTCTCCTCTCATTAACCTCCCGTTAAGCCCCCCAAAGGTCCTGTGGCACCCGATCACCTGAGCGCCATCACCGCCTGCTCTTGGCGCTCCTGACACTCTGGCATCTGGATGCTGCTCCTCCGCCTGCCACAGGCAGACAGCTCCTTGCCCTTCCAAAGCTCCATTCCTACTGGGCGCAGCTTCACGTCTGTACCCAGGCTGCGGTGCAGTTCCCTTGTTTGCATTCTTCTTTGCTTGCCCGTTTTCATTAGGCCAAGCCCTTGGTGACAAAGAATGCCTCCTTCCTCTTTGTACCCTTAGTGTTCAGAGTGAGCCAAGCCTTGGCATGAGTCGGCATGCACTTAATGCTTGTTCATTGAAAGAATGAATACATGAAGCTGGGCATGGTGGCACAGGCCTGTAATCCCTGAACTCAGGTGGCTGAGGCAGGAGGATCTCTGTGAATTTGAGACCAGCCTGGGCTACAGAGGGAGTGCCAGGTCAGTCTTAACTACATAGTGAGACCCTGTCTCAAAAAACAAACAAACATGCCAGGCATGGTGGCACACGCCTGGAATCCCAGCACTTGGGAGGCTGAGGCAGGAGTATTGCTGTGAGTTTGAGACCAGCCTGGGCTACTTAGTGAGCTCCAGATCAGTCTTAACTACATAGTCAGACCCCGTCCCCAAACAAACAAACAAACAAAAAACAAATGAAACAAAAAACAAGTAAACAAAAACAGAGGTGATCCAGCAGCTAGATTCTCACATAAAAGAACTACAGTTTTTGTACAAATTAAAAAAATAAATAAATAAAAGAACTCAGGCCAAGGATTTAACTCAATGGTTCCATCACCTGCCTTGCAAGCACAAGGACCTGAGTTTGATCCCCAGTACCAAAAAAAAAAAAAAAAAAAAAAAAAAAAAAAAAAAAAAAAAAAAAAAACCAAAAAACAAAACAATAAATACCTAAAAAATAAAAATAAAAACTCCAAAATAGTAATAGCCATATTCTCTAGGGTTCCTGAAGATCACACAGGCAGGGATTGAGGCAAGGAACACATGCAATAGTTAATGAGTAAAGGGTCTGAACCAAGATGCAAATGGACTTGAATATACTATGTGTTGCAGACTCCAGGGCCCACAGAAGCTTCCAGAAAAATCTATCTGCGGAGGTTAAATGTTCAGAAAAGAAGAAAAGGAAAGCAACAGCTAAACCAGGTGTGGTAGCACACCCCTGTAATCCCAGCTCTTGGGAGGCTGAGGCAGGATTACTGAGAGTTCAAGGCCAGTTCGGGCTACATAGTGAGCTCAAGGCCAGCCTGAACTATATAATGAGATCCTGTCTCAAAGAACAAAAATACACAAACAAACAAAACAATGGCTAATCAAGAGATAAGCGTAGCTGACTGTGTGCTCAGTGGTAAAGTGCTTGCCCAGCATGTGTGTGGCCCCGGGTTTGCCAAAGATGGCAGGGTGGGGATGGTGGCTACCAAAATAAGGCACTGACTCAGAACCCAAGGAGGACCTTGAAAAGACGCTGTGGCCCCGTCTGTGTGGGCTGGGTGTCGAGCCTGGGAGTAGTTAGCAGGAGAGGGAAGAAAAGGGCAGAGATTCAGATCTGGAAGGCAAGGACACCTTCAAAAGTGCTATCTCTTCCCATACATCAAAAACAAGAGGTGTTTTGTTGACAAAAATGGCTTCAGCAAATAGAGATTTAAAAAAACAAAATTCCAGTTAAGAAAGAGTGCGAACAACAATAGCGCAACTATGTCAACATGTGCTGGGGAGCTTGAGCCTATGATTCAGGATTAAATAGCTTGTGGAATGATCAAGGGAGCCTGTCCAGGGTGTAGCATCAGTGTCTTCAAGAAAACACACTCCCAGTTAGAAATGAGCTGGGAGTAAAGGTTGCTTGTCAGTTACGGTAGCCTGGACTCTGCCTTGCCTGAGAGGAGATATGCAATTGAAAATGGGTCACAAAGCTTTTAAAAAATTTTTTTTCTTTCATAAAGAAACTAGCTGCCAGATTTGGTGGCACACACCTGTAGTCTCAGCACTTGGGAGGCTGAGCCAGGAGGATTGTTGTGAGTTCAAAGTCCTATCTGAAAAAAGAAAGAAAGAAAGAAAGGCAGGCAGGAAGGCATGAAGGAACTGGATAGGAAGGAAAGACAAAAGAAATATGGTTACCAGGGTCAGGTCTTATTTAGATTACATGTAAAGCACTCTAACCATCTGGGTTGCTTATTGTTAGTAATGATGTATATTTTGGAAAGAGGTCACAAAACAAAATCAAATCATATTAGCAAGGTATTGCCAATGTTGATCATGCCAGACTGATATTCACTATAGTTGTTGAATTTCATAGGTTTTAAATTTTTATTTGAAAAGAAAATTTCATAACAAAATAAGAGAATAAGAATAGTTAGTACATTGTGTATCACTGTCTTCAGAGTAGTTACTCAGTGTATAAGATAACTGCCTTGATATGGCTGTCGCTATTTTGGTTAGCGATCGCCATTTTATACCTTAAATTTCCAATTCTTACATCACGCATCATAGTCTGCAAGCGAAACCGACTTGCGAGCAAGGCTTGTCCATATAAGGAGTGGATCACAAATAATGACCCAAGTGGCTGCCAGGGCAGCTGATGCAATTCCCTGACCCACTTACACCAGCCACCCACTATATAACCAAGCCCCTGCCACCCAGCTCTCCCTCTCTCTCTCTTCTTCTTCCTCCTTAACTGAGTAGGCCACTGTGCCTCAGGTGCCGGTTTCTTTCACAGTGTATATACTAACTTCTTTCCTTTATACTATAACGAGTTTCCTTAATTTGTTGAAAAGAAAGTTTTTTGCTATTATCCATTTCTTTTTTGTAAGATAGAATTTTTTATATCTGTGTCTTGTACTCTGAGTAACTTGATATAGCTGTTGATCTATATTCTAAACTGGTTCTGCTTGGACAAGGGTGCTGATTAGTCTTTCTTATTTCAGATGCATGACAAAAACAGAACTGATGGACTCTGTGGGACTCCTTGCTGGTACTAATTTAGGGTTTCAGAGACTGGGATGTGCCCCCTTGCCATGTTGGTCGCTGATCCAGACACTGATTCTGTGGTAGCTTGAGAAGAAAATCAGATATTACTCTAGTGGCAATGTATTTTGAGGGCTGGGGATGTAGCTCAGCGGTAGAGCACATGGTTAGCATACAAGCATGTGTGAGGCCCTGGGTTCAGTGACCAGCACCAAAAACAACAAAAAATGACCTGTATGTCATTGCATTTTTTTAAAATTGAATTTATGGGTACATTCTAGGTAGACAGTAGTTACATTCATTACTGGGATCCTGTACCTTTACATGCCAGGTCTTGGTTCTCATTTTTTCCCCTTGTCCCCACCCTCCCTTCACCCCCTCCTCCCCTCCCCACCTTCAAACACTTTAATTCCATTTTTATATTTTCTCATATTTTTTTCCTTTTCCCTTATTCCCCTTTCCCTATCCTTCTCACTGTCCCTACACCTTTGGTCCTTTTCTTCCTATTTCACATTGCTAATTGCCCCGTTAGGATCCTGAGTGCTATTTTAGTTTTTCACACCAGGGAAACTATTTGGTATTCGTTGCATTTTTAAGTTAAAACCTAAATGACTTTTCCAATTTTAAAGAGATGAAAAAATCACCTTTGTTTTGAGCACTAGTGTCTGAAAACAGCAGTTTTTCCCACTAGCAAAACTTCCTCGCTTGTTTCAGAGAAAGTGTATGCCACCGAAAGCTGGAACCAATGGGCGAGTTCTCTGGGGCAGAATGAGGATGTTTAAATATACACGTTTTTCAACAAGGACAGGAAATCTGTCTTCACAGTGCACCTGAACGGCATGGTGTCTCCCCATGCCCTGGAAAGGGGTCAGCGAGCTGGGGAGACAGGATTAGCAGCCCTGCACCACGACTTCCGTGTGGTTGGTGAGGTCCTTGCTCTCAGAGCCTGTGCCCTCTGACTCATCCGGGTCAAATTCAGGGCAGGGCACAGGTGGGGTAAGGGTGAAGGCAATGGTGTGCTAATACCATAATCTAAACTCATTACTGATTTTATATACTTTCAATCGTACTACATAGTATATCTTAAAATTTCTAACAATCTTAAAGCAGAGTGTGAGATCTTTGTATAGAATAGACAGATACATTTGTTAAAATGGACCACATGCTGCAGAAGGACCACTGGAACCCTTTATTTAGACAATTTTTTGCAAAGAGTACAGGGTAATAGGCCTTTTTAAATCAAATTTTTAATTTTATTGGGCTGGGGATTTAGCTCAGTGGTTCTGCCACCTGCCTTGTAAACATAACGTCCTGAGTTTGATCCCTGGTGACCAAAAAAAAAAAAAAAAAAAAAAAATTTATTGGCACATGTTTGGGGTACACAATGATTGCATTCATTGTGGGGAGTTGGTACACGTAGGTAAGACATCTTAATTCTTTTACATCCCTTTTCCCTCCTCTCCCTTGCTTGGTCCCCTTTCTTTCCATTTGCAAAAGAGGGTAGGCCTGGGCTGGGAATTTAGCTCAGTGGCGCCACGCCTGCCTCATAAGCACAAGGTCCTGAGTTTGATCCCTGAGATGGGAGGGGCGGGGAAAGAGGAAAGGCCTTTTACATAGATGGACCACGATTCACAATCCTTAGAAACATTTGCAACTACACTTTCTAGAGAAATGATGAAATGAGGTCTTTTTTCCTTATTCTTTTTTAACTTATTGCATTTGTTACCTCTTAAAGTAGAATGTGACCCAGGGACTCCATTTCTACTCACAGGCCTTGTTTCAAATTATTCTCTTTGTTTTGAGAGCTTTAAAACACAAATTTATTCTGTCACATTTTTGGAAGTCTGAAATTATGGTGTAGTTAAGGCCATGCTTCCTCTGAGTGCTTGTCTTGTCTAGGTTTGGACCTCCATTGGATTATGGCAGTAAAACCCCATTCTCTGCCTATGGAGTCATAGGACATCTGCACCCTTTATGTTTATAACTTGAAATGTCCTTTTTGTATTTTCATCTTTTTCTCCTCCCCACCTTCTTCTCTTTTGGGGGTTGAACCTAGTTCAAATTATTCTTGAAGTTGCATTTCAGGATACCTAGAAAGTTTAATTTATTCCTCTAAAGAATACTTCTCTTTGGAAAACAAGCCCCATGGAGTTTCTGCCATCAAGCTTTTTCAGTTTAACTTACTTACTAGAAGCCTAATACATGCAGAATTGAACCTACAGGGGAAAAAGTTTTTAAAAAGTAGATCCTAGTGGGGCATGGTGGCACATGCCTCTAATCCCAGCACTCGGGAGGCTGAGACAGGAGGATTGCTGTGAGTTCGAGACCACCCTAAGCTACATAGTGAGTTCCAGGTCAGTCTCAACTACATAGTGAGACCCTGTGTCAAAAAAAACAAAATAAATAAATAAATAAATAATAAAAATAGATTCTACAAGATGAAAACTCAAGCTATTGTAACAATATTACTTTAGACATCAAGATAGCTCAACGCTTCAGACAGACGATTTGGTCTACTAAGGAATCCGGCTTCATAACTAAACACTTTAGACCGAAAGTGAGGTCTTCTTATCCTGTCCTCAAAGGGTACAGCAAGGGTAACAGAGACAACACCCAGTGGTCCTTTTCCACGGTGGCCAAGTTCTGTCTGCTTTCAAGTCCAGTTGCTTCAACCACCACAGAACTCTCACTGAGTCAGAGGAAGAGTGTGGTAAGAAAAAGCTTCCAGAACATGCAGACTCTCAGAAGAAATACTCAACTGGATTACAGATCCTCTCAAATTCCTGTAAATTCAGTACTCTGGGAGGTGAGGCAGGAGGATCACAAGTTCCAGCCTGGCGCAGACAATTTAGCGAGAACTTGGCACAGATAAATGGGCTGGGGTTGTCACTCCAGGTAAAGGCCCTGGCTTTGATCCCAGGTACTATAAAATATAAAAAGAAACAAGTTTCACCGCACAGCCCCAAGATGGCTTCTCTGAGTCCTCCATCAAAGCTTCCTCTGGGTGGTTTGGGCAGATGGAAGCTGGAAAGCTGTACCAAGCCTGCCTGCAAGCATGAACACCTCACCGGGGATTCCACCGAGCGATGCAGTTGGTCTGCTCTGGTTGTGCAGGGACCAGTGACTTCCTGCCTCAAATGGATGTCTATTTACCTTTTAGTTTTCTCAGACATTACAGCATGAAGTCACATTACATCACCAGAAAGTGAGGGTTCCCAGGGTCTTCCTTAATTAGAATCCCCTTATTACTAGCAATCCATTTTTACTTTATTTGAGCTTTTAGTATTTATTGAGTGAGAAGAATATAGAAGTGGAAAAAATTTCTTACAGGCTAATAACTGGGAATTAATTTGTAGATTGTTAACATTATCTATAGACACTTAAAATAATAGTCACATATGAGATATGTTAGAACTTTAAGGCAAGCCTTGTGGACTGCATTAATTGATTTTGGTTGCAAATAATAGAAATGAACTCTGGATAGAATACTTGTAGATGAAAAGTCTTGGGCTGGGGATGTAGCTGGGTATTGAGTAAGTGCTTAGCATGTGCAAGGCCCTGGATTCAACCCCAGCACCATAGACAGATACATATGTAGATAGTTTCCAAGTCTCCAAACTAGAACACCAAACCTTGAGAAACGCCAGGTCGCAGTCAGCAGCAGTTCAGTACTTTGTTCAAGGGCACGAGCATCACCATGACAACTGGACTCACAGTCCAACAGTCCAGATCCCCTAGATTAAAAAGTTGATTTACCCAGGTCAGGTAAGTTATTCACCCTTCCCCAGCTCTCACCTAGAGCCCACATGTAGCTGCTGGCAGTCAGTCACTCCCAAATAGCCCCTTGGGATTAACAGTGGATGCTTCATTTTTTAGGCCTTTTCATCCTGCTTGAACAAGTCCCTTTTAAGATCTCTAAATAGAAATGCAAAGCTATCCTTTTCTGGGAGCAGTCTGAAATTGGTATCCTGAAGGGCTGCCTATCTTTTCTGTCTTGATACCTGTTCCTCATTGCCATTCTATGTATTTGGTCAAAAGGACAGAATACTGTCTCCCTTTGTTGTTTTCCCTGCCTCTGAGAGATAAAAATGCTAAGGAGACAGGATAATTCATCAGATACTCATCTTTGAATGAAATTAGATTTCGGGCGTACTTAAGAAAGTGGACATGTTTAGCCAATGTTAGTTCTAGAATTTCTTGACTGTGAGGTCAATTTGTTTAAAAGGAAAAGGTAGGAAATTCATCTTGAACCAGCATTTTTTGTGTGCAAGAGGGAGTTCTGGGAATTGAACTGAGGGCTGCTCTACCATTAAGTTATACCTTTGGACCTTTTTCTTTTTTCTTTTGACCCAGGGTCTAAGTTGCTCATGCCATCCTTGAACTTTCAATCCTCCTGCCTCAGCTTTCAGAGGAACTCGGATTACAGGTACATACCAGCATACCCAACTTGTCTTTTATAGCTACCATAAATCACTACCCCTTCAGCATTGTACATGGTGGATATAACAGGTGTCCCACCCAGATTCTCTTTACTTGCTGGTGTGCCCACCCCACACCTACTAAGAGTGTTGGCTACTAATGACTCATACCCACTCCCTGTTGTTGGAAATGACCCCCAATTAAACAGGTGGCAACTCATTCAATTGGTTACAATTTCTTTTATGGTTGGAATCCAACACAGTCCCCAAAAGGTCATTGTGTTGGAGGCTTGCTTGTCAGTAGACAGGTCTTGGTTAAGTGATTAGATGGTGAGGGTTCTACCATCCTTAATAGATTAACCCATTAATGAATTCATAGCTCAGTGGACTGAATGGGAGATGGGGCTAGTTGATGGCAAGGCTTTGAAGGGCATATTTTGTTCCCTGCCCCTTATGAGCTCTTTTTCTGTGTCCTGGCAGCCATAAGGTGAGCAATTTTCATCCTCCACACTGTCTGCCATGATATTTCTGCCTCACCACATCCAAAAAGCAATAGTGCTGGGCTGGGGATTTAGCTCAGTGGTTCTGTTGCCTGCCTTGAAAGCACAAGGTCCTGAGTTTGATCCCCAGTACCTAAAAAAAAAAAAAAAAAAAGCAATAGCGCCAATTTACCATGGACTGAAACCAGGAGCTAAAATAAACCTTTCTTCCTTTAAGCTGTTTATGTGTTTATGTTAGGTATCTTGTCACAGCAATGAAAAGCCTCCACAAAGGGAAGCTCTTCATGCTCACAAATTTACTCAGATTCTGTACATTTTCCTGACGATCACACTTGATTAGGTGGCTAGAGATGCCATAACAAAATACCATAGTCTGGGTGGCTTGAATGACAGAAATTTATTTTCTCATAATTCTATAGTCTGGAAGTGTGAGATCAAAGTATTAGCAGGGTTGGTTTCTCTTCAATCTCTTGCCTTGGCTTGCAGAAGGACATCTTATATTTTTAAAATTCTAACCGTTTTTTTCCTTATTTTTATTAGTCATGTTTGCAGCACATGACTACATTCACCATGGGGAGTTGACACATACACATAAAACGTCCTAATTCTTTTTTTTGCTTCCCTTTCCTTGCCCTTCCCTTTCCCCTCCCTCCCTCTCTTGATTTTTCTCACAGCCTTCTCAGTGTGCTGGCACCTCCCAGGTGTTTCTCCCTTTTCCTATAAGGGATTAGGGCTCCACCCTCATGACCTTGTCTAACCTTTATTGCCTCTTTAAAGTTCCTATTACTAAATATAGACACATTCAGAGCTAGGGCTGCAACACACGAGTCGGGAGGTTGGGAAGACACAGTTCTGTCCAGAACATATGCTATATCTCTTTCCCCTTTTAATATTTACAAATTGCCATTAACCCAAAGGACAAGAACCTGCCTAGGCTGGGCCCTGGTAACATGCTCCACTATCTACACTTTTGCAATTTTGGTAGCTCAGAGTTGAACATTAGCTTAGGCTAACACCACATAAGCACTGGTTCCGGCACTGCCCACTTCCAGGAGCACCCACTGGCAGATTTAAGCACTGCTGCTCAGGTGGCTGTTCACTGTGACCTAATGAGTAGGGACTTCTGGAATTAGCACATGACAGCTGCTGACATGCACACTATTACATGTGCAGAGGGATTCGTACAGAACACATGCAAAGACAAATGCAGTTGGCTCATTTACCTGGTTCTTATTATTCAAATTAGGGAAAAGCAAGCAAACATTATGTGCAAAGCTGGTTCCTACCAAACTCTCTCTCTATTTGTGAAATGCTGACAGGAGTTAACTGCCATTGTCATTGGAACCTAGGCAGGAGGTAGGGTTATACTGTATACTATTTAACAAAGACTACAAACTGAACCAAACCTTATCTGGAAAATAAGAGAGAGGAAGAAAAAAACTAATATTTATAATTTTATCAAACTTTCAACCAAGTTAGATTAAGATTTAAAAGACATATATGAGCCCAGCATGTTGGCACTTGCCTGTAATCCCAGATACTGGGGAGGCTAAGTCATGGGGATTACAAGTTTGAGGCCAGTTTGAGCAACTTAGTGAAACTTTATCTCAAGATAAAAAATAAAAAGGCCTGAGGATGTGACTCAGTGCCCAGTAAACCCTTGCCTAGCAAAGCCCTGGGTTGTTCAAGCCCTATTACCCTAGTACAAA
>NW_022900947.1:31365709-31393677 GCF_012274545.1 Fukomys damarensis | reverse complement strand
AAAAAAAAAAAAAAAAAAAAAAATATATATATATATATACACATATATACATACACACACATATACTATACTATACACACACACACACACATATTGCATATTCAGCTCAAAGATAGATTTCCCATGAATTTGACAAACCCTTACCAGCAAGGCTGGGGAACAAAAGGTCTAACAGCTACAATGAAAATATCTCTATACATTATCCAGTATATGTAATATATCCAGTATATAAGACCTAGAAATCAAACCTTCATACTTTTTTAAAAAGTGAAGTTTTGGGCCCCAGATTTAGCTCAGTAGCTCTGCATCTGCCTAACAAGTACAAGGCCCTGAGTTTGATTCCCAGTACCAAAAAAGAAAAAAAAAGGGGAAATTTTTATCTGGTTTTGCAGTTTTTAATCTCCTCTGACCATGTGCCAACATAAAGAGAATTGTTCCTATCCTGGTATATACATTCAATTTTATTGCATTGAATGCTATTATCATTTGAGTAGTAAGTATAAATAAAATTCTGAGTAAAATATAAATACCATATGTTGCCAGGAATGACTAAGTGTTATGCATTAATACAGAGAAGAAAACTTCACTCACAGCCATGCACAAGCCACCTCTGGCCCCTCTTGGGCTAGGTTCTCTGCTGAGCCCCTCAGTGCCGGTTAGCAACCCATTGTCCCCCAGGGCACAGCACATGTGGACCATCAACAGTCCACATTCCCTGTGTGATTCTGCACATGATCCACTGGCAATGCTTATGAAATTGAGTGTCTCTGCAGCTCTGGCTTCTACATGCAGAGGTCCCTATTGTACCTGTCAGGAGCCACTTAAAGAACAAACAGGCCAGAAACCTTTGCTCGAAAATGGCAAGTGCTGCCCTGTCCACACCTCTTGGGACATATGCACTGCAGGGATGTGTGCCCAGGAGCCAGAGCTGAGATAGTGTCTGCTCCTGGGAGATGTTTAGTGTGCCACAGCAGCCAGTCTTACTTGGGCTTTGTCCTAAAGCCACCAGATTTCCAGAGGCCCATTCCCATGCAATATCATCACTGCCAGGGGGAACTGCTTTAGTGTGAATGATATTTTGATTTCAGAGAACCAATAACAAGCTTAAAGTCCATGGCAAAAATAAAAAAACAGACCTTTGGACAGCCATTTCCAACTCTTGGTGAGGGGGTAGGAAAACAGGCACTCATATTGTTGAAGGGAATTGTACAATAGATGTCAACACCATGTTCATGATTTGACCCAGTTATTCTATTTCTAGAAATTAAGGGGGCAATGAGATGGAACAATTCAAAAGCCACCCACCTGGACTCTCTGAAATGGTAACAGCAGAAGTAACAAGGCAAATGAGTAAGATGCTGAAAAAAATAAAATCAGAAATAATTTCTCAAATAACTACAAAGTTGGTGACCATAATGAAATGTATAGTTAGTGACTCTAGAGCAGATACAGATTTAAAAACAAAGCAAAACTAGAGAAGCTTAGGAAAATGATGGAAACCATGAACACCCAACACAGGAAAGAAATGAAATCCATGAAACAGATTCAAACAGATATCCAGGAGATTAAAAATTCCATTGAAAGTATATGCAGTGCTTCTGCCACCTGTCTCACAAGCACAAGGTCCTGAGTTCAATCCCTGGAACAAAAAAGAAAGATGAAAGAAAGAAAAGTGGTATGCAGCAGAATGAGCCAATGTGAGCACAGAATATCAGATATAGAGGACAGGATTGTGATTAGTGATCTTGAAAAGAAATATTTCTTTAAAATAGCATGGGATGATGAAAAATCAATCCAACAACTGCTACACGATGTAACAAGAGGAACATAATATTGATCAGAGACAATGAAAAAGCAGGAGATAGGGTAAATGACATAAAAAAATCTGTTCACAGAAGTAATGGTAGAAAGCTTCCCAAGCAAGGGAAAAGAATTTGACATACAAATAAGTGAGGCATATAGAATTCTAATTAGCCATGATAAAAAAAATCTACACCAAAGCATATAATAGTCAAGATTCCCAAAACTCAACACAAAACAGAATATTAAAAGCTGTTAGAGATAAGAAACAAATCACCTATAAAGGAAAGCCCAGCAGAACCACAGCAGACTTCTCGAAACAGCCCTTCAAGTCAAGGGAAGCTTGGAGCGAAGTATTTCAAGTGCTGAAAGGAAACAACCACCAACTCAGATCGACGTATCCCATAAAACTATATTTCAAATTTGATGGTGAAATAAGATATTTCCATGATAAAGAACAACTGAAGAAATTCAGAACCACCAAACCAGCACTACAAAATGTTCTTAAAGACATTTAGAGAGAGACAACAAGGACAAAAACTCCATGAACCCCAACAGAATGAATCCACCAGGCAAGGCAAGCAATTAAACAAAGAGAAGAAAAATAAGGGAACCAACAACAGCAAAATAGCATGCCAAGGATAAGTCAAGACATATCAGTTATAACTATCAATGTAACAAATGTATAACCATCAATTCACCAATCTAAAGAAACAAGACTGGCAGAATGGATCAAGAAGCAAGATCCAACAATATGCTGCACACAAGAAACACATCTGATTCAAAAAGAAAATCATAGATTGAAAGTCAAGGAATGGAAAACAATAGTCCATGAGACGGGAACCTGGAAAAAAAGCAGGGGTAGCTATTATATTTGCAGACAGAGTGGATTTTAAGCCAAGACTAATCAAGAGAGAGAAAGGAGGTCATTACATCCTCATGAGAGAACAATCCAAGAAGAAGAAGCAAATAAAAACAAATATTTTTAAAAATATTGCCAGTTGTTGTAACACATGCCTGTAATCCCAGCACTCAGGAAGTTAAGAAAGGTGATTTCTGTGGTTCCAGGTCAGCCTGGGATACACAGTGAGCCTAAGGCCAGCCTGCACTATACAGTAGACCTTGTCTCAAAAAATAAATAAATAAAATAAATAAATAAATCTTAATGACATGAAACATCAAATAAGCACTAATACAACTGTAATGGGGGGCCTCAGTACTCTACTGTCACAAATATTTCAATTATACACACACACACACACACACACACACACACACACACACAAAAGAAATATCAGAACTGAATTAAACCCTGAACAAATGGACTTAGTAGTTATCCACAGAGTGTTCCACTCCACAGCATCAGAATACACATTCTTCTCGTCTGCACATGGGATAGTCTCCAAAATAGACCATATACTAGCTCACAGAACATGCTTAAGTAAATGCAGAGGAATTGAAATTATCCCGTGCATATTATCAGACCATAGGGCAATGAAATTAGAAGTCAATGGCAAAAGAAACCACAAGACCTTCATAAGCACAGGGAAATTAAATAACACCCTCCTGAATCCTCACAGATTAAATTAAAGAAGAAATTAGAAAGTTTCTACAGTTAAACAGTTATGCCAAAAGAGCATACTGGAACTTATGGAATGCAATGAAAGCAGTCCTACCAGGGGAAGTTATAGTGGTGAATTGCCATATCAGAAAAATAGAGCAAGCTCAAATGAACAACCTAACATCAAACAAGCTTCTAGAACAAGAAGAGCAAGTCAAGCACAAAACTTATTCAAGGGAGGACAGTATAAATATTGGAGCATATATTAATGCAATGGAGACTAAGAAAACAATACAAAGAATCAATGAATTGAACAGTTGGTTCTTTGAAAGATGAAATAAAAAGTTAAAACCCTTATCAAAAAGCAATAAGAGGACCAGGGACTTAGCTCAGTAGTGCTGCTGCTTGCATCATAAGCACAACATCCTGATCCCCAGTACCAAAAACAAAACAAAACAAACAAACAACAACAAAAACCAAGAAGACAAATCCATGCACTTAGAAATGAAAAGTGTGAAATCACAACAGATCCTACAGAAACCCAGAAGATCATCAATCTTACTTGGAGAACCTATATTCTAATAAAATGGAAAACACAGAAAAATGGATAGATTCCTAGATATATGTAAATTACCAAAGCTGAATCAAGGATATATAGCCATGCATGGTGGTGCACACCTGTATTTTCAGTACTCTGGAGGCTGAGGCAGGAGGATTGCTGTGAATTCAAGGCTATCTTGGGCTACATAGTCGCTCAAGATAAGCCTTCACTAGAAAGTGAGACCCTTCCTTAAAAAAAGGAGAAGATATAAAAATTCTAAATAAATCAGTTTTAGTCACAGAAATTGAAGACATAATTAAAAATCTACCAACAAAGAAAAGCTCAGGCCCTGATGGATTCAGCGCTGAATTCTACAAGAAATTCAGAGAAGAACTAATGCTGTTACTCCTCAAATGCTTTTGAAAGTGAATGAAATTGAAAGGGAAGCAGTACTCCTAAATTCATTCATGGAAGCAAGCATCACCCTGTTAGCAAAACCAGAGAAGGATCCAACCAAAAAATGAGAATGATAGGCCAATTTTCCTAAAGAACAGAAACACGAAAATCCTCAATAATATATTGGCAAATAGAATGCAGCAAGTCATCAAGAAGATTATACACCATGACCAAGTGGGATTCAACCCAGTGGTTCAGGGATGGTTCAACATATGCAAATCAATAAATGTAATACACCACATCAACAGAGCCAACAGGGGGAAAAAACAGATGACCATCTGAATAGATGCAGAAAGAACACTTGAAAAAGCTCAACACTCATTCATGACATAAAACCCTACAGAAAATTGGCCTAGATGGTGTTTACTGCAATCTCATAAAAGCCATCTATGACAAACCCACAGCTAACCTCATACTAAATGGGCAAAAACTGAAAACTTTCACTCTACAATCAGGAATATTGCTAATTTGTTAACAGTTCATGGCTGTTGGAATATTGTATATTTGTAATACAGCTCTGTAGAGCTGATTGTTTTAGTAGACTTTTTTAAAAAATATAGAAAAAGATTGGTACATTTGAGGCATACATAATGATAACACTCATCATAAGGAGTAGTCAGAATATTTTGATGCCCCCTGAGAATATTTAATCATAAATTTACTGTACACTCTGGATGTTGGCTTAAGAAGAGCTTTTACCAAGACAGTAGTGTTCATTTGGGAGTTTGTCATTTACAGGTTGGCAGTACATAATATTTTCATTTTGAGGAACTGTAATACATCTTGATGAAATAGATAGATAGACAGGTAGATTTTTTTTTTTTTTTGGACCAGGGATCAAACTCTGGACCTTGCACTTGCGAAGCAGGTGGCAGGACCACTGAGCTAAATCCTTGGCCCAATGTTTTTTTTTCCCCCCAATGGTTTTTGATACCTTCTCCTCCATGACTTCCTTCCCTCCCACTTCCACTGAACCTCTTTTCCCACTCCAAAATATCCACCTCTCTCTTTTCTACCATCTCTCCTTTATTTTACTCCTTAATTCATGTTTTGGGTTCCTCATGCAAGATATAACTTGTGATATTAAAATTTCTGTGTCTGACTTAATTAATCTAACATTATGAGCTCCAGATTCATCCATATTTTGGCAAAGGACATCATTTCATTCTTTTTATGGATAAATACTATTCCACTACTGTTATGGAAGAAATTGGCAAGTGACACACAGAGAGGCAGCAGAATAGAAGTAAAATAACAAAATTTTACTCTATCAATGGGGATCAATCACACACAATGGCAGTGCCCTGGCTGACCTGGTACTGGGCTACAACTCCCTCTTTTATAAGGTTTTACAGCCTTGATCTCATTTAGGTGGTTACATTTTATTTTTACATTTTACATTGCTAATATTCAAAACATGGTGGTGAGGCAGTTGAATTTTAGCCCAGATGTAGCACTTCTTTGGTAGGGGAGGTTACCTTTAAAATTCATCTAGTTATTTATTCTAGCCCAGGGAAAGGGGTTGTGTCTGGTCAGCAAGGTTAACAATGGTTCTTTTCATTTACAAAACTTTTTAGGGAGACTAGATGCCTCCAGTGCCTGTTGAGTCTGAACTAAACAAAGCAAATGTCAAAAGTTATTTTTCATTAAAGTGTTTTCTATCACTATGTTTACTCACCACATGTTTTTCAGTGCTGGAAATTTAACCCAGGACTTTAGCACTGAAATGCATTCTTAGGCTTACTTATTATTTATTTTGAAACTGAATCTCATCAATCATTAAATTTCCCAGGTTGAGCATGAATGTATAATCTTCCTGCCTCAGCTTCCCAGAGTTCTAAGATTCCAAGTATCCCCGTTATTCCCACGATGCCCCATATTTCTTTAATCAGTTTTTCTGTGAATGGGGATTTAGGCTTTTTCTAGAGTTTAGCTTTTCTAAGTTGTATTGCTCCAATTGAGTATTTATGCATCACTGTGATATGGTTACTTTAATTATATATGCAGCAATAGTATAGCTGGAAAAAATGGAATTTCTATTGTTACTTTTTTGTGGAATCTCTACACATTTCCATAGCTGTTACACCACACTGGCCTTCCCACCAATAATCTGGAGACGTGCCTCCTAATATCTGGGAACGAGTGGACTATGCCTTGGAGGGCTGCTTAAAAATAACTATGATCAAAACAGTGGTGTCAGGGAGTTAGCTCAGTGATTCCAGCACATGCCTCGCAAGCACAAGGACCCAAATTAGATTCCTGGTACCAAAAAAAAAAAAAATTAGCCTGGCATGGTGACTGATTACACCTGTAATCCCAGCACTGGGAGGCTGAGGGAGGAGGATTGCTGTGAGTTTGAGACCAGCCTGGGCTACACAGTGAGTTCCAGAGCAGTTTGAACTACACAGTGAGACCCTGTCTCAAAAAAAACAAAACAAAACAAAAACAAAAACAAACAACAACAAAAACAAAACAAAAAAAAGTGGCATTCATTTGGATTTTGAATATATCCATAACATGAGCAATTTTTCAAATCCTAAATGTACATATCACATTTAACTACACATAACATTACTTACATAATTGGTTTGATATGAAAATGACCTTGTAAAATACATGTATAAATAATATATATGTGTGTGTGTGTGTGTGTGTGTACATATAATTAGGTTCTCAGTCTATACACAGAATCTGTTTTATATACTCCTGTACTCAAGGCTGAAATAAAATTTCATTCAACATATTTATAATTTTGAGACTAGAAAATTATTTGTTCATTCCTATACATTAGATCAAAGACGTCACTTTTGGATGGGCATGGTGGTGCACGCCTGTAATCCCAGCATGCTCGAGGCTGAAGCAGGAGGATCGCTATGAGTTTGAAGCCAGCCCTACCCTGTCTTAAAAAAAAAAAAAGAGAGATAAATAAAAAGTGAAAAATAAAAGACAAAGAAAAGAAAAAGATATCACTTTTGGCATAAAGTCAGTACCTCCTATATTTCAGATATTGGAATATTCAAATATTCAATAGTCAGATTAGAGATATTCAACCTATGTAAGGTTTTGGAGAAGGTTTGTGAGGTTATAGAAATTTGAGCACAGCCTTGTTTGTAGTTTGCTTGGTTTTAATATTTTCTGACACCTTTGATGAGTGCAAATTACCTTAGACTTTTCCTGCAATTTTTGTACTCATCTTCTATTTGCTTTGTCATCCGAGTTTCTTCTTTCCTATGGCAGCCAAGTCCAGTTGGGACACAGGATATTCATCATACTGTCCTCTCCAGAGTTGATCATTTTAGTAGACATAATTTGTTTTTTTTGGGGGGGTCTCACTGTGTAGTCCAGGCTGTCCTCAAACTTGCTGAGATCTGCCTCAGTTTCCCTAGTGCTGAGATGACAGGTGTGCATCACCACATCCAGCCAGTAGACATATTATTAAAAGAAAAATGTCCAAAACCAAGTTTTTAAATTGTGTCTGTATTGAACATATACAGACTTTTTCCCTAAACAGTAAAGCATAACAACTGTTTGCATACATTTACACTTCATTAGGCGTTATAAATCATCTGCAGATGACTTAAAGAATGTGGGGGAATGTGTGTAGGTTAAATTCAAGTACTATACTATTTTCTTTCCTCTTTTTGTTGTTATTTGTCTTTTGAGACAAGGTCTCACCGTGTAGCCCAGGCTGACCTTGAAGTAGCTGCAGTCCTCCTGCCTCAGCCTCCTAGTGTTAGGAACCACACATGTGCACCACCATTCCCAGGTTATACTATTTTCTGTAGGGGACTTCAGCATCCTCAGATTTTGGCATCCACAGGGGATCTTGGAAGCCATCTCTGGGACCAATGAACAATTGCCACAGGGTTTGCCACCCAGGGGAAAGCAGATATTTAACCATGTGGGAGTCTGGCAAGGGTGGGGTGGAGGCTCCCGGGCTCCCTAGAAGGAAAACATGATACTCAGGAGGACACTCTCACTGTTGCTGTGCAGAGGGTTTTGCAAGCAGGTGCTAATTAGTTCTCATAATAGTTTTCTGAGTTGTTAATTACTTGAATCTATTTTACAGGTTCTGAAAGAAGCAAGTGTCAGGAACTTGCCTACAGCTATACTAAATGGCTGGACTAACAGAAGCATCAATTAATTCCTGGTAGTCTTGTGATCTGCCAATCTTTAAAAAGGGCAACTCTTACAGGGCATGGTGGTGCATGCCTGTAATCCCAGCACTGGGGAGGCTGAGACAGGAGGATCACTGTGAGTTTGAGGCCAGCCTGGGCTACATAGTGAGACTCTATTAAAAAAAAAAAATCCCTGACTCCCCCTTTCTTTATCTATAAAATAATTTTTACCTTAGACAATCAAATGATAATTTTTTTTTCTTTTGCAGCACTGAGAATTGAACCCAGGTTCTTTGGCGTGAGCTGCATTGCCCCCACCCTCTCTAGTTCAGACTGGCCTTAAACTCACAGAAATTCTCCTGCCTCAGCCTCCTGAGTGAGGGGAATACATGCATGTACCCCCACGCTCTGCTAGTATGTACCAGTTTTGAACTTCATTTGGTTCATTACAGAAAGCCAATCCTCCTTGGTGGTCATCATCATTCTGTACAGCACAAAGATGTGGCCATGAGAACAAAGCTCTTCACATACAGACTCAAACTGCATGTGCACAGAGTATTCAGTGTGGAACGTGACACACAAGCCCACTGTTCTCCTGTTTTCCTGTCTCAGATGTCCCTTACAGTGCACATGTTCCTCCGTGCCCGTTAGTTCACCCTGTTGTCCTGTGGGTCTGTTACTCCTTGGTAAAACTTTTACTCTTGTCCAAGTGAGCACTGCCTAGAAGTAACCAAACTCATTTTTCCTTTGAGCGGCTACCCTAACCATATTCTCAAGTAGTCATGCCTCTCTTCCAGGATTTGAGATCAGAAAGTACTCTAGGTGTTGGTCTGACAGGTTTGAAATCTTTGCTGAGCAGGAGATAATCCAGAGCAGTGACGGTGAACCTTTCAGAGCTTTCAGTGATACAAACAGCCCTCTGGGACACACACACCATAGCTTTTCCACCACCGCTTTAGAGGTAGATTTGCCCTTCATTCTGAGGTTACTAACAGTATTTTTGATTGCTGAACTGGAACACAGATTCACGACCCTGCACTGGAGAACTCTGAAACCAAGTAACCAATATTAATACCACCACTAACCAGAGACAGCAACAGCCCAATACCCCAGAAATGATGCTCCCTCAACTCAACCTCTCCTGCCAGAAAGGCAACCCGGTCTAATCACAAGTATATAGCAGACCAAGCCCACACTCGAGCCATTCTATAAAATACTTGGCTGGCTTTCATCAGTAGTATCAAGGTGAGCTAGGCTTGGTGACACAAACCTGTAATCCCTGCACTCTTGGAGGCTGAGGCAGGAGGGTGTAAGACTCAAACCCAGTCTGGGAAACTTAGTGACTTTGCAAGACCTTTTCTCAAAATAAAAGATTAAAAGGGCTAAGGCTGTAGTTCAGGGCAGTGGCCCCAATACTGAGGAAAAAAGTGTCAAGAACATGCTGGAAATGCAAAGACTGAGCTGCTGCTGTGGATGGGAGAAAACTGGGAAGACTGGAAGACACACCAACTAAATGCACCTCGGAAGCCCAGGTGGGACCCTGGGCACAGGGGAAATGCGGGCGAGGTTTACAGTTTAGCTGGTAAACTTGAATCATGTTAAAAACCTGGCTTTGACCGTTGTACTACAGTCACATAAAATGTTGCCATTAGAGAAGCTGGGAAGACAGTAGTCATGAATGAAGTCTGCAATTACTTAAAATTAAAAGTTAAGCAAAGGAAAAGAACTCTGTCTGGCTTGGAAGCCAAAAGCCTTGTCTCTGACACCAGAGTGCTCTCTGAATTGCAGGTCTTTCCAAGCTGCGTCTGGCTCGTCCGATGCTTGCAAGACACCTGAATGGTGTTGCAGGGCTAGGACATATTCCTAGGGTGCAAGGCAGTAAACAGGCGGGTAAAAGAATAAGTAATAGTTCAGCTTCAGTGAACCCATTCACCGTTTTCCAACTCGAGCCAGTTAGAAAGAAGTTCAACAATCACACTTTAGCTAACATTCATGTGACAGTCACTGTGGTGTTTCCCCAAGCACCTGAAAATGTCAGTGTCCCCTATGTAAACATCAATCAATGAGAGCAGCTAGTACTCATCAGCCCTGCTCCACAGATGAAGATGCAGAAACACAGATTTTTTTAGTGAGTTCAGCAAGGTCACAAACGAGCTAGGCTTCTCTCGCAAGCTGTCTGGCCAGTCTCTGCGCCTCCAACAGAGATTCCTGTTATGTGGAAAAGTCATATAGAATTAGCTGTGGAGCACAGGCCAATGGTGGACTCACAGTCTTTAGGCACAGATACTTCAGACCCTGAACGGCCCTGTCCAGTGGTCGGTGGAGAGGGTGCTATGATTTGGCTAAGTTGGCTGACTGGCTTTTATGGCTTGTCCCCCAAAGCCTTAGTGCTCATAGGTGGGGCTTTTAGGAGGAGACTGGATTACGGGTGTGTGGTGCTGGACCTAGAGTGTGTGGTACTGGTATGAAGAGTGTGTGATAACTAAATTAGTCCATTGGTCCACTGGTTGTATGCATGGCACCAACCAATAGGTTTGCAGCCTAGATGTAATAAAAGGGAAAGGAATGCTTGCTACTTTTCTGCCTTCCCTGCCAGGGACTGTTCCTCCTCTTTGATGTTATGTGGCCATGCTCCCCTCCCTTGGATTTAGCTATGGACTGAAACCTCTACAAACTATGAGCCAAAATAAACCTCTCCTCCTTTAACTTTGGGTGTCAGCTATTGTGTCATAGTGACGAGAAAGAAATCAAGAAACTGGATTTGCCCTAGAGAACCTGATAGATTCCCTTTGCACTCCTGGGACTCAGTTCTATATTTTAGGAGTGAGTTTCTTTCTTTCTTTCTCTACACGAAAACAGAGTCAAATATAAGTGTAATTAATGAAGCAAAGCAAAGATTCCAGCTCTCTGCCATGTCAGAACTGTGTGATCTTGCAGGCTCCTAACACTATCCGTGAGTCAATTCAAGCAGAAAAACAAAATATGGTAACTGGCGTGGCTGGGCAGAGGAGGCTGAAACATTCAGAAAGTCTGATTCATTTAGAAACAAAGTCACATGCTATCAGATCGGGTTTGTGCACATGCGCGGAGACACAGGGCGGTACCTCCACGGCTGGGGAGTGACTCAGCCATGTTTCACCCAGATCAGGATCTCCTGCCCTGCACCCGGCTGCAGTTGCCTCCTCCAAACAGGGTGCGGAACAGAACACCACTGAGTTACTTCATTTTGGTGACAGAAGCAGAGAAAAGGGTTATGTTGCCCAGCTTCAGTCTCTGTAAACTCCAACTTAAGTGCACTGGGGTGATCATTTTGCATTCCCTGCTAGTGACCGGCAGCTTCCCTCCAAGAGACACTCTGTGATTGCACCGCTGCTGTGATCCAATGCTAGGAAACATTACCAGCCAGCCTGCGGAGCTGGAAGGGAGATTTGGAGGGTTTGCCTATTTCTGCATTGTAGATTCGTGTACCCTGGCTAAGCTTCTCATTGGACATTTCTGAGTAAGAGCGGGGAAGAGATGTCTGCACATCTGTAATCCCGGCACTTTGGGAGGCTGAGGCAGGAGAAGGATTGCAAGTTCCAGCCCAACCTGGCAACTTGGTGAGATCTTGTCTCAAAGTTTAAAAGAGGAGGATGGGAGAGGGGCTGGAGAGGCATCCCAGGGCCAACCCCCTACGTTCAATCCCCAGTACCACACACACACATGCACACACACATAAAGCACAGCATTAAAAAAAAGCACAGCAAGCCAGGTGTGGTGGTGCACACCTGTAATCCCAACACTCAGGAGGCTGAGGCAAGAGGATGGCTGTGAGTTTGAGACCAGCCTGGGCTACATAATGAGTTCCAGGTCAGTCTCTACTACATAGTGAGACCCTGTCTCAAACCAAAACAAAACAAAACAAAACAAAGTACAGCATTACATACACTTTCCATTGGGCAAACAGAATGGATATAAATACCAGAAAAACACAGATAACTGCAGCAAAATAGTTAGGAGATGATCACTTTGGGGTGTTTATTACCTCATCTTATTTTATTTTATTGTTTGGTACTGGGGATTGGACTCAGGACCTTGCACTTGTGAGGCAGGTGGCAGAACCGCTGAGCTAAATCCGGGGCAATTAGTATCTCATTTTAAATGGAATTTAATTGTAAGTTTATGTAATTTCATTTTAATAATTATGGATGTGTTCAATAATTCACCAATTTCACACTTGTTTCTCAGGAGCCTGTGAGACAGCACAAGGAACCCCAGCACATGGCACTGTGCGGCCTGCCTGGGACAGCACCGCGGTCTGGTCCGGGCAGAAGCCGTCTGTCCGGCTGCACCTCCCCGCTGCACTCCGGCCCACACACTGACGCCCCCCTCCCTCAGACCTTGTGCTTCTGTGGCCCTTGGCAAAGCACAAACAGTGCCCGTCTGTCAGAGTGTCTGCAGGTCCTCGGACCCAGGCCTCTGATTTTACAAACGAGGCAAGTGACTATCAGAGTCATGGCCTGTTATCCCAGGACTCGTGAAACTGAGGCAGGAGGATCACCACAAGTTTGAGGCCAAGCTGGGCTACACAGTGAATTCAAGGCCAGCCTAAACTCCACAGGGAGACCTATGTCTTTGTCAAAGAAACAAAAACAAAAGCAAAAAACACACACATCTCCAGATGTGAGAAAAAAATGACTGTGAAAAGCACTGATGTCATTTGCTTCCTCTCTTTCTCTCTCTCTTTCAGTACTAAGGATAACCCAGAGCCTTCGCACTGAGCTACATTCCCGTTCCTTCAGTGACAAGGTCTCATTAAGTCTGCTAAATTGCCCAGGATGAGATGAACTTGTTTTCCTCCTGCCTCAGCCTCCCAGAGTGCTAGGATTCCAGGCATGCCCAGCCTAGTTCCTTTCTTTTCCTTTTCAATACCAGAGATTGAACTCAGTACCTTGGGCTGGTGGGCAGGTGCGGCACCACTGAGCTACATCCCTGGCCTCCTTTCTTTTCTAATTTTTTGAGACAATGTCTCACTATGTAGCCAGGCTGACCTTGAACTCATTATGTAGTCCAGGCTGACTTCAAACTCATGATAATCCGGTGGCCTTGAACTCACAGTGAGCCTCCTGCCTCAGTCTGCTGAGTGCTGAGATTACAGGTGTGTGCCAGCACCCTGGGCTCATTTCCTTTCTTAAACAGAATATTCAGTGCATTAGTGATAGAACAGTTTGTTCCAAATGCAGGGAGAATCCCCATGAGTTCAAGGCCAGCCTGAATAATCTAGTGAGACCCTGTTTTAAAAACAAACAAACAAGCAAACAGGGCTGGGGAATTAGCTCAGTGGTGCACACCTGCCTGGCAAAAACAAGGTCCTAAGTTTGATTCCTGGTACCAAAGGGGGAAAAAAAAAGAGCTAAAAACAAATAAAATTTGCTTTGGGCTGGGAGGTAGCTCAGAGGTATTGAATTTGCCTAGCATCAGGGAAGGCCCAGGTTTGGTGCCCAACATGGCAAAAATCAGTAATAAAAAGTCATTTTTGTATATGTTACCTTTTTTATCTTCATTGTAAACTAACCTTATTCTATTGATAGGGCGGGTTTCATGCATTTTCATTTGTTTTTTTTACCCAGTAAGGAGGACTGAACCCAGGGCCTCGGCACTGAGCTACATCCTCAGCCCCAAACAAGGGACGTTCTCCAAGTCAGTCCCAGAGTGGTTACAAGTAGACTGGAACCAGGGGCCTCGGGAGAGTCTTGTTCCATCACTCAGCTGTTCTGTGGCTCGGATTCACAGAGTGAAACAGGTGGACTAGCAACAATATGAGCCTGGGCAAATCGTATTCTCCCGTGAGGACGAAATGTGCTCCCAAGCACTTGAGCAGTGCCAGGCACAGTACAGGTTACAGAACCGATTTCTAGAGCGAGAAGAATAAACCAGTGCCCCAAAGCCAGTACGCACGCCAATAATCCCAGGACTCGGCAGGTTGAGGAAGGAAGATTGTTGTGAGCTGAAGGCCAACCTGGATTACATCATGAGTTCAAGGCCAGCCTGGGCCACAGAGTGAGACCTTACCTTAACCCCACCCTAAAAATAATAATGAAAGAAGCCCCAGCACCCAGCCTGTCAAGGATCTATTTCAAAAGAACAACAAAAACATTTTAAACAAAAGAAATACCAATGCCTTTTTGCCAATTTAGGCATCATCCTTTACCAAAAAATAGCTCCTCTTCTTGACCTTGTGTTTCTACCACTCAAACTGCTTCTCATTTATTCTCTGAGATAAAGCTACAGCTTGGTCCTTGTATGTTCCCTACCAGTATACCTTGTATATTCCCTGCACAGGGCCGCATATACAGTAAGTTCACGGAAAGTGAGCTAAAGTGAGATGCCTGAACGGGACGTGGTGGCACCTACCTGCAGTCCCGGCACTCTGGGAGGCTGGAGCAGAAGGGTGGCAGCATAGAGCCTGGCCTGAGAAACTTAGAAAGATGCTGTCTCAAAATTTAAAGATATAATAATTTCGAAAAGAGGTGATGAGGGATGTAGGTCAGGATGGAGGTTCTGAGTTCACAGTACAGAGAGAGAGAGAGAGAGAGATAGAGACAGAGAGCGATTCCCAGACCCAAGCACACAGCTTGAAGTCTTGGAAAACACTGTCCCAGCATCCCTATTATTGTGGTAAGCTTTAAGAACTGTATTCTTGGCAGTAAAATGCACATAATAAAATTTACCATTGTAATGATTGAACATCAACAATTTCAGGTTGACACTATCCATTTTAGAACTTTTTTTTTTTTTTTTTTTTTGGTACTGAGGATCAAATTTGGGACTTTGCAGTTGTTAGACAGGCAGCAGAACCACTGAGCTAAATCCCTGGCTTTAGAACTTTTGTTTTTGAGATGGGGTCTCACTATGTAGTTAAGACTGACCCGGAACTCACTATGTAGCCCAGGCTGGTCTCGAACTCACAGCAATCCTCCTGCCTCAGCCTCCTGAGTGCTGGGATTACAGGTGTGCACCACCACGCCTGACTTAGAACTATTTTTTAAAAGACATCCACAATAGTTATTTATGGAATAGGTTATATGCTCAGTTGTCAAAGATATACAGTCTGTGAGCGTTTACAGGGAAAAACAGATTTTTCCATCTCAGGTATTTACTCCTTCCACTACCATTCTTCTTCTCCAGAGACAATGACTAATTGCTTTCATACTTTTTGGATGGATTTAAGACAAGGGACAGTTACCACTCATGGTGGGGCACATCTATTATCCCAGCTGTGGGGAGGCAGAGGCAGGAAACTGCTGCCAGTTCAAGGCTGGGCTGAGCTGCACAGTGAGTTCAAGGCAGGTCTGAACTACACAGTGAGATCCTGTCTCAAATAAATAAGAAAGAGAGAGAAAGAGTGAGAGAGAGAGAGAGAGAGACAGAAAGAGAGAAAGAGAGAAAGAGAAAGAAAGAAAAGTAAATTAGAGTAATGAAGCCAGGCATAGTGGTACACTCCTATAATCCCACCAATTTAACAATTTAGTGAGAACCTGTCTCAAAATAAAAATAAAGGGCTGAGGGGCCGGGGATTTGGCTCAGTGGTTCCACTGCCTGCCTTGCAAGCACAAGGGCCTGGGTACATCCCCAGCATCATGAAAAAAATAAACAAAAATAAAGGGCTGAGAATTGATCTCTAGCACCAAAAAGAGGTGGAGAGGAGGAGTAACCCTCTGGGACGGGCCTCCTCAGTGACTCAGTGGCCTCAAAGCCTGGCTCCCGGGCTGGCCACACACCTGCTCCAGTCTGGTTTCCCACTTCCTCTCTCCCCAGAGACTTCGTGCAAGATTCAATTTCAGGTTGACACAGTCCAGCTCCCAGGGATCCTTTGTTGGTCTTCACAGGGACTCATAGGGACAGTTCCCACCTATTTTTTTTTTTTTTCTGACTTCAACCCAGAATTACTGCACTGATGGATGATTCTTTTGATTGATTTCTTAGTGGGGTATAACTTGTCTCCTGGTAATCTGAGTGTTTTCTGATAGGCTTGGCCAGATGGCACTTTCAGTGATAAAACTGTTCAGAGAGAGAAGTTTCACTACGTCCTCTGCACTGTTTCTCAGCTATCAACAATTCTGGTCCTGCGCGCTCTTCTCCACTGTTTACCAGTGCATGTTCACACTGATTTCATTTGTAGTTAGAAGCTGGTACATGTGCATAGCACACTTCAATTCTTTTTACTCCTGGACATTTTTTTTCTGAGCTTAGAAACTTAGATATTCAGCGATGAAAATGATGTGGAGCCAGACATCTGGAAGCTCACTGTAATCTTAGTCACAGGGAAGGTGAGGCAGAAGGACCACAAGTTTGAGGCAGTTGGGCTACGTGACAAGCTCAAAACTAGCCTGAGCTATATAGCAAGAGCCCGTCTCAAAAATAAAAACAAAAACAAAACAATAAATAAATCTGATGCGGGACACTCCTGATATAGACAATCCAGTTGGGGTTACAGACCACTCCTCTTCACTCATTGGAGCCCCGGCCACACCCCAGGGCCAACCCCCTAGACCTTTGTCCTAAGGCCTGCGACCTAGAGGTAGGGATGAGACATATGTGTGCCACAGCCTCCTGTGTGACCTCCAGTAACCTTTCTTCCCCAGGAGCTCACTGAAGTTCGTGCCTAGGGGCTGCATACCATACATCGAGTTACAACAGAGTGGATCTCGGGAAAGGACGAGGGTGATAGAGCTGATGTGACTCAGCACCTCGTCACCTTGTCAGTCGCTCTGGGAGACCCAATGGGGGCGCCCGAGAGCCCGCGCAACATTTCAAATCCCTCACCTCAGCACCATCAGCGCTCTGCCCTTTTCCTTTCCAAGTGGGAGCCCTATTGCTCTGACCTCTGAGCGCACCGCTACCTAAGGAAACGTCACTAAACTTTGCTGCCTTTTCCTTACCGTCTACTGCCACGTCCAATTCTTTGTTCATAGCACACAAGAACCTAGAAACCCGTCACCCATGGCAATGCTCCCAACATCTGATTGGCCTGGAATCATCATCTAGACCAGGGATGGCAAACCTTTTAGTGATTCGAACGGCCTGCTGCAGCATGTGTGCCGTAGGTTTGCCACCCTGATCTAGACCCTGTTTGACGAGACATTTAAATAAAATTAAATGTATTTCTTCTTTGGGTACTCACTTTGCTTATAAGCATTTTAAAAATATGCTATTGCTGGGCCTGAGAAGTAGCTCAGTGGCACCGTACCAGTGCAAGGTCGTGAGTTTGATCCCTGGTACTAGAAAAAAAAAGCACTATAGCTGTTGTTCCTACCACATCGTTACCATTATATGATGAATATGATATCAAGCCCTTGTATATTCACAAAGTGTCTTTTTTTTTTTTTTTTTTTTTTTTTTTTTTTTTTTGGTTTTTTGAGACAGAGTCTCACTATGCAGTTCAGATTGCCCTGGAACTTACTATGTAGCCCAGGCTGGTCTCAAACTCAGCGATCTTCCTGCCTCAGCCTCCTGAGTGCTGGGATTACAGGCATGCACCACCAGGCACAGCCACAAAGTATCTTTTTAAACATATTACCCTATTTTGATCAAAGTTGATGGATTGGGGTGACAGATCTGATACACATTGTACATATGTATTGGCAACAGTTATGGGGGGTTGTTTTGTGTTTTTGCAGCACTGAGGATTGAACTCAGGCCCATACACATGCTAGGCAAGCACTCTACCAGTAAGCTACACCTCAAGCCCCTGTGCATATATATTAAAATGACACACTGTACCCATAAATATGTACAATTATGCATGAATCAAAATTAAAAGTATATTTTAAAATATTATTTTATTTAACAAAACCCCACAAATCAATCATATGTTTAATATATATCTTTTGGGGGAGTATAGGAGACTAGATAAGAACATAAATTTTAAAGTTTTACCAAAATGGGCTTAAATCTCAGCTCTGACCTTCCTGACTGTTCCTTTGTTTTTGTTTTTTGAGTCAGGGTCTGGCTTTGTACTCCAAGCTGGTTTTGAACTCACTATGCTCCCCAGGCTGGCCTCAAACTCATATAGATCCTACTGCCTCAGCCTCTCAAGTGCTCGGAGTGTGCCACCACAGCTGGGTCCTCTTCTCTTCTTTCCAGTGTGATGCTGTCACCCAAAAGAACCCTTTCAGCACACAGAAGGAACCTAACTTTGCTATTGAATTTGTTACAAAGGTATACATTTTTAAAGATGTGACAGAACCCAAATGAAGGAGTTTGAAATGCACAGCAATAAAAACAGCAGTTGGACGCAGACCTCCAAGCCACAGGTGTGGATTCCAGCCCAGAGTTCTTCTCTTCTGTTGCTCTCCACTGAGCCGAGCTCCTCCACCATCCTTTTCCTAAAGCTAATGTACATCATCTTACGGCCCAAGGGGTGGAAATGAGGCTCGTGTCAGTATCGTGAGGTGACGCACTCCAGACACTTGAGACTCAGCACAGGGCCAGCACGGTGTCTTTGGGAATCATAGCTTTCGAAGTGGGAGTTTCCTCACGCTGTTTGCTCCAGTCTCGGGTGGTAACAGGAGGCTCGCTCCTGACAGACCGAAGCCTTCCTGCTTTGGCTGCCTGCAAAGGAGGGCAGAACAGGCCAGTCCGAGGCCTTTCCACCTTCCCTCTAGTCCTAACTAGGATTAGCACGTGTGAGCATTTAAATCCTGAGCTTCGGGTTCCCTTCCTCCTTCCTTTCCTTTCTTCCTTTCCTTTGCCAAACACTGCTGAACTCAGATGAGATTTCTAAAGGCTAGGGTTTTCTCTTGGTATTCCAAAAGTTCTTCCTCTTCTTTTTCCCACAGTTAGAGAGTGGGAGCACCTCACAATTTCCAAGGGCAGAGCATTTACAAATGTGCAGAGCAGGGAAACACATGTGCCCAGTTCTGACTTGAACATTTGACCCAAATCACACAATGATTGTCATCTTGTGCTTTGAACTATGTGTGAATTATTTTCTAAATCTTGTGTGTGTGTGTGTGTGTGTGTGTGTGTGTGTGTGTGTGCAGGGGATCGAACTCGGGTCCTTACGCTTGTGACGCAGGCAGTGGCACCTCTGAGCTAAATCCCCAGCCCTATTTTCTAAGTCTTGTTGTCAGTCAGACCTAGATTTCATTCTCCACTAGCTGGAAGGCCTTGAGCAAGTCATTTAACCTCTGTCTGTGGAAGGCTGTACCCCCTGGAAGGGCTGATGTGAGAAATAAAGGCTACCTGCTCTCGGAAGCCCTCAGGGAATGCTAAGACCCTCCTTTCCTTTTCCTTAGTGTTCCCACTGTCCCCCTACTCTCCACTGTTTCCTCCTTCTCCTCCTCCTCCTCCACCTCCTTCTTGTTCTTCTCCCCTCTTGGTTCTATCTGCTCTTTGGTACCAGCATGGCCGATCACTGGGCCATTTTCTGTGCCAAGTCCTCATTCTGGAAGCTTCGGGCTGTTTGGTTCATTTCCATTTCAACCCAGCAGGAAAGACTGACTTTCCTCCTCGTGGCTCTGGACCTTGTGTTCCTGTTTGTTTGTCCGAGGTCTAACATTGCAGTGAATGGGCCTATGCTGCCAATTCCTGCTAGTCCTGGGTCTTCAGAGGGCATCAGCTCTTCCTTGGCAGAGAAATTTTATTTTATTTTTTTTTCTTTTTATTGAGTTTATTGGTACATTCTAGGTCTACAATAAGGTTACATTCATTACTGGGATCTTGTACCTTCACATGACAGGTCTTGGTTCTCATTTTTTCCCCTTGTCCCTGCCCTCCCTTCACCCCCTCCTCCCCTTCCCATTTACAGAGAAATTTTAAAATTTAAAAATAACACCACAAGCAAAGCACAGAAAGTTGGCAGAAATCAGTTCTCCCTAAAGACCAGGGGCCTGCTCCACCAACAGCTTTGGATTCCTGTGGAATCTCATCTCCTTTGAGGCAGGCTGACCCTACTATTCAGGGCTATTCAGGCCTGAACTTACTACCTGAGCTCCTCTTTACTGTTATCCTGGGGTAAAAGCTACAGAAATACAGTGGACCCTTGACTTATGAACTCCATTTGTTCATAAGGGTGGGTTGTAAATCAAGTTCATCAATTGAAGGCTCAGGCTCCTCTGCACAGCCTTCACAGCCTCTCTCCTGTATTCAGGCATATCTCAGTGTCCTTAGAGAGACACTGGCCCAGTATTTCTCAACCCCACACAGGAATGGATGTTGTAATGTTCCTTCCAGAACCCTTTAAGGGTTAAATTTGTATTTGAGACCATCTGGAAGCACAAACAGCCGGTATTTGGGTTGTAAGTCAAGTTTTTAGTCATAAATTAAAACTAAAACTCCAGTGGGGGCCCCAGTTGTTCATATGTCAGGCCAGTTGTAACTTGAGTGTTCGCTGTAGCAGCTCTTTTAAGGACTGAGGGCAAATGTCCAGGGCTTATCTGCAGCATTTTAAATGAGTCTTTTAGCTGGATTCACACCAGCCCTTTGGCCTCACTCCTTTTACACCCTTGGAATTTCCTCAGGATTCCTAAAGGCCTGGGCAAGTCGGCCTGGAGATTTGCCCCATGTGGAAAGACAGCCTCTGCTCTGCACTGAGTTCGCAGGCCCAGTCAGCCCTGTGGGAAGTTGAGGAGAACTTTCCCAACCTCTTCTCCAGTCCCAAGAGTTCCTATGGCCCATCAGGAACATGGCTGCTGACCTCTTTCTGTGTCATAAGGGTGATATCCTGGAAATTACAGCAGAGGGCTCAGGTGTTCATTCATCAAATGTTTATTGGATATCTACTCTGTATAAAGTACCCTGCTGGGCAGTGGTGGACAAAGATGAGTAAGTCTTAGTTCTTAGTGAGCAAAATCAGGCACTCCTGCACAGAATTACAGTGCTGAACACACAGAGGTCTGCATTAAGGGCCCAGGGATGGAGGCGGCTTCACAGAGGAGATGATGTCTGTGGCCGCTGAGAATGAGGTCCTCAGCCCCTGGAGACGGCGTAAGAGCCAGGTTAGACAGAGAAGCTTTAGATTGTCCTGGAAGTAGGCCCAGAGACAAGGACCCGAATGCAATATTAATGGGGAGATGACTCCTGAAACAGCAGTAAGGCGTGGGGAATGGGATAGGGGATGAAGTGCGGCGTGTTAAAACAGTTGCCACTGAGGGTGACCGGAGGCCAACCCCACAGGAAGCTCTCTCTGGGTGTCTGCGTGGCACTGTCTGAATTGCTGTAGCAGGAAGGGCACAGAAGCTGGAGAGGGAGACACTTCCGGGGAAGCTTGTGGTTTACTTGGCCCCCTTAGGTGGAGATAAGTCACACAGAGTTGTAGGGTTTTATTTCTTGTTTGTACTAGGAATTGTTTGTACCAGGACCTTCTCATTGAGCCACATCCCCAAACCTTTAAAAAAACTTTTTTTTTTTTTTTTTTAATTTTAAGAGATAAATTCTTGCTAAATCACTATGTAGCCCAGGCTAGGCTTGAACTTGTGATCCTCTTGCCTGAGCTTTTCAGGGTACTGGGAACACAAGTGTGAGCCACCATGCCTGGTCGTTTTTAAATTTTGAGGCAGGGTCTTGCTAAGACACTAAGTTGCCTAGGCTGGCCTTGAACGTCGAAGCTTCATGCCTTTGCTGCCCAGAGTGCCAGGAACACAGGGTTTGGCACCGGACCCAGGTTGATTCGTGGATATTTGTAGCAGCTTACGCTGTGTGCAGGCAAAGGTTGCTAGACGTCAGCAAGACCCCCACACCAACTGCCGCAGAGCACCAAAGTCACCTAGAACCATAAATCACAGACTGCTCACCAGCAGTCAGCGGGAGAGAGCGATGAAGCGAAAAGTGGGAGCCAAACTGTACACCTTGCTAAGGGATAGGAGTCGCTGAGAGATCTGGACAGCAGAGGGTCATGGTCAGATGATCCACGCGTCCTGTGAATGTAGGTAGTGACCTGGGAAGACAGAGCAGCACAGAGGTCAGCCCTGTTCACGCAGAGGGGGATGCATCGGCAGCACCTACAGGAGCAAGAATGAATTGGAACTTGGACTTGAGGCACAGCAGAGCCCTTACACTATGTCAATAATTGTTCCTGCAAGTCTGTGTTTACCCAACAGACCACCAGCTTGTGGGCTGTGGTCTCATTGACCACCCTGTGCCTGGTACCTAGTGGGCGTCTACTCCAGAGCTGGAACTCGGTGTCTGAGTGACGGGTGACCAGGCTGGTTACACTCATGGTCTGCTCGGAGCTATTTACTGCACTCATAGCAGGATTAGCACTGATGCAAAAGGGCGGAGATTATCTCGGGCATGCATTTTGGAAGTGGACCGGAAAGGCGGCACCGACAGGATGCCTGAGTATTTTGGAACTGCTTCCCCATAAACCCACAGCTGGTCACAGAAGAGGCTTCCTGCCCAGTGTGGCTCCAGCAAGACCCCAGTGGAACTTGGCCCGACTGTCATGGAAGACATTTTGCTGCAGTCTCAATGTCATCTGAGAAGCTTGGACTTTCCCTCTGCCTTTGGCCAACTAAGTGGCCTAGACCCCTCTTGCTGCTAGGTTGGACAACAGTTGCTCCTGGTTGCCAACCACCCAGAGAAGTTATCGTTGTTCAACAAGAGGATGGTTCTGAAGTGGCTGTGTGACCTTTTCAGAAAATCCCCATGGAAAGGGGAAATCTCATGGTAAACAAGAGGAAAATAGCAACAACCCAGTCACCAATGTCCTTTCTCTATGGGGCTCCACAAGCAGTGATGCAGACACAGACTTCAAGGTGGAGGAGAGACGGCTACTAGGATTCTACCATCAAAGTCCACAAAGGTCATTTAGAGGTCATTCAGTCCACTCCCCTGCTGAATTCATGGGACAGCTATGCTTCCACAGCGGTAGGACAGGAGATGCTTCATCTTTTCCAATTAAGGATTAAAAAGGGTTCATAAACCAGATCCAGTGGCTCATGCCTATAATCCAGCACTCTGAGAGCCTGAGCAGAGATGGAAAGTTCAAGCCCAGCCTGCGCAACTCAGTGACAAGCAAGACTGTCTCAAAATAAAAACATCTAGGTTCTACCTCAATGCAGAGGCCCTAGGTTCAATCCTCAGTACCACACATACAAAAAAAAAAAAGAAAGAAAGAAAAGTGTTTACATGGCCTTCCTAGAAATACTAGACCATGTATCCTGTACACCCATTTCATAGCTAAGGACACTGAGGCGTAGCCAGCCTACAACACTTCCCTTGAACCTGAGTCAGAAATGTTCATCAGTCACTCAGCAAGTGTTTCCTAGTCAGGTATCTGCATTACAGACCCTGGCCTGCAGCTGGGGAAATGCAGCTAAGCAAGAGAGTTTCTGCACCCCGAGGAGGGGCTCACAGCCCACTGAGCAGAAATCCTGGCACTTAATTGACTAGAACCAGATGTCACAATGCCCAAACTCACCTTGAAGTTTGACCAAGGGTGTTTTTCTGGTTTTAGAGCAAAGGTACTAGGGTTTGGGCTGTGGCTAAGTGGGGAGCCCTTGCCTAATATGCAGAAAGCTCTGGATTTGAGCCCCAGTACTATACACAAACAAATGCTAAACTTAGGTCTGCCAATGCTTCTTCTGCTTCTACTTCCTGCTTCCTATCCTATGTCAATTAAAAAAGTGGGTTCACACCAGTAGCGAGTGGCACACTCCTCTAATTCCAGCTCTTGAGAGGCTGAGGCAGGAGAATCGCCACAAGTTCAAGGCCAGCCTGGGCTACATTCTTAGTTCAAGACCTTCCTGAAATACATAGCAAGACTCTAACTCAAAAATAAACAAATGCCAAAAGTCCCCCCAAACAAACAAATAAATATGTTTGTTTGTTTGTTTGTTTGTTTTTTGGTACCAGGGATCAAACCCGGGTCCCTGTGCTTGCAAAGCAGGCGCCAGAACCATTGAGCTAAATCCCAGGCCCTCAAACAAATAAATATGAAAAGGAAGAATAAAGAAAAAGAGAATCACATAACTGGTCCCAGTTTGTTGCATAAAACTACAAAGTACATGGGCTGGGCTTTAGTTCAGTGGTTCCACTGCCTGTCACATAAGCACAAGGACCGGGGTTTGATCCCTGGTACCAAAAACAAACAAACAAACACAAAACTAGAAAGTACACTTAATACTTTTGAGGGAAGGGGTCATGTGAGTCTCTGTCATGGGGATGGTTGTCATTGCCAAAGTAATCAGTTGAGGTTAGAATGTATTTTATTTTATTTATTTGTTTATTTATTTATTTTTGAAACAGGGTCTCACTATGTAGTTCAGACTGCTCTGGAACTCACTGTGTAGCCCAGGCTGGTCTCAAACTTGCAGAGATCCTTCTGCCTCAGCATCCTGAGTGCTAGGATTATAGGTGTGCACCACCACACCCAGCTAGAATGTATTTTAGAGGGCGATACTGTATCAATTACACTGTGCTCTGTATTTACCATTCTAAAGAGAAAAGAATGTAATCCTTAATATCAGAAAAAAGAAAGAAAAGGTGCACATCTTACCGAAATTGAGGAAGGAGATAAGTACTATCAGGAAGATAACTTTCTGTTTTTGGTTTATTTGTTTGTTTGTTTGAGACAGGATCTGATACATAGTTCAGGCTGGACTTGAACTCACTAAGTAGCACAGTCTGCCTCAAATTGACTCTGATCCTCTGCCTGTACCACCACATCCAGCAGGAAGATAACTTTCTGAATAACAAGACTTGAGGGAGGAAAATGTGTATGAATTTTACTACACCACCATTGTTATTTTATGACTCCTCTTTCAAGAATTGGGCTTCTAGTCAGGCATGGTGGTAGAGGGCTACAATCCCATCTATTCCGGAGGCTGATGCAGGAGGATCATGAGTTAGAGATTAGCCCAGGAAATTTAGCAAGACCTTGTCTCAAGAATTTTAAAAAGCTGGGTGTGGTGACACATACCAACAATCCTAGCACTCTGGGAAGCTGAGGCAGGAGGATTACCATCAGTTCAAAGTCATTTGAAAAATGTAAGACTCTGTCCCTCAAAAACCCCCAAATTAAAAAAAAAAAGAGAACAGGACTTGACATGTGTGAGTTGGTGAGGTATTAATTGGAGTAAGAGCCCCACTTAGATTTAGGCCCTGAACATCCTTGCATCCCTGCTCTTAGTAATGACCTATGGCTTCCGCCTGCGCTGTGGCCTCCGCTGGGCAGAGCCTGTTGCACCATGTGATGCTCCAGCCTCCCCCCGGCCACCTCCACTCCTCCACGGATCCTGCTGACCCGTGTCCACATGAATCGGACACAACAGCCTTTCCCTTTCCTCCCTGCCACCCACTCTCTTCCGACTCATATTCACTTGGGGACCAAATTCGCCCCGTTTGCATTCTCTGCAAGTCTGGCAGGGCTTGGTTGCCGTCAGTAGAAACCTCCGCAGCTACTGGATGTACAAGGACCGAGACTCGAAGCTAGGTGCATTGGGCATAACAGAAAGAACAGGTGAGGGGCTGGACTGTGAGGTCTGGCGTCCCCGCGGACCATGTGTCGCAGGCCTGTGGGGCAACCACTGCCCCTGCCTGCCTCAGTCTGGAACTATGACACTCGCACACGCCACCTTCACTGCAATGAAAGCAACAGAAAGCCACTACTGCCATGTCCATGCCATATCACACAGCTCCGCACCAGCAAAGTGTGGGGTCCCATACTCTAACTCAACACCCGGAAGGAGAGCAGCACCGGAGAGGCTGCCTCAGGAGCACTCTTGAATCTCTCCCTTACAACAAGAAGTTTAACCGCAAGGCAGTCTGGGAAACGTAGTTTTCAGCTTTCCAGTCTCTTGGTACTGGATGGAGAAAGGCTCAGATCCTCCACCACGTCCACCACCACAACCAGGCTTGGGAACAGCTGCTGCCCTGTGACCTTGTCATCTTTTGCCTGCAACACTGCACTTTCCTAACAACTGGTCCTTGGCTCCAAGCTCTCCCCCTCTTCCTCAAATGTACTTGAGGTTAATTTCTTTTTTCCCTTTTTAAAAAAAATTGTGAGCCGGGTGTGGTGGCCCACGCCTGTAATCTCAGCAATCAGGAGGCTGAGGCAGGAGGATCTCTGTGAGTTCAAAACCAGCCTGGGCTGCACAGTGAGCTCCAGAGCAGTCTGAACTACATAGTGAGACCCTGTCTCAAACAAACAAACAAACAAAAAATTGTGGAACTGGGGGTTGAGTCCAGGGTCTTTGTACTGAGCTAAATCCCTTCATCCCCCATTTTTAATTCTTAGGACAGTCTCACTAAGTCACTAAATTGCTCCAGGTTGGGTTTGAATTTGTGAGCCTCTGTCTCGGCCTTCCAGAATGCTGGGATTACAGGTGTGGGCCACCACAACACACTGATTTTTTTTTGGGGGGGGTACCAGGAATTGAACTCAGGATCTTGTGCCTTCAAGGCAGGCAGTGGAACCACTGAGCTAAGTCCCCAGCCTGGAATTTTCTTTCTAGAGCACACCCTTGGTCATGTCACTTCATGCTCAAAACCTTGTCACCCAAAAGGACCCTTCTTTCAAAGCTCTTAATCATCTGGCCCCAACCTACAAGCTGCACATCCTGCCACACCCCGAACTTCAGTGCCCAGCTGCTGAATGCATGCTAACCCCACCCACCCCATTATGTTGGTCTGGTTCCCCGGCTGCAATGCCCTGCCGCTCTTAGATATACACAGTAGTTTTAATTTCGTGTCCAACATCACCACCTTTGGAAGTTTGCCTCATTCCTCCCTTTCCGCCAAGGGTACAATGAATGGATTTTTCTTGACATTTTGTTTGTATGTTTTTTGTTTTTGAGACAGGGTGGCACTGTGTAGCCCAAGCTAGCATCAGACTTATGACAACGCTCCTGCCTCAGCCTTCTGAGTACTTGGGTCACAGGTGAGCACCACCACGCCAGGATTCTAATGGCATTCTTTTGCATCCACTTTGCCACCGCCTGGACTCACACAGATAATTTGATCTCAGCATTCCCTACTGAAAACCCCTGTGAATTCCGGCTACGAGTATCCTTCTCATACACTAGTAGGCCCCACCCGCCTCTCAATTTCTCCTCACACTGCTGCTCTCCAATCTTCAGCCGCAGAGCACTCTGCCTTCACAACCCTGAATCTATCCTCTCTTGTTTCTTGGCGAATTTTGCTTGCCTGTAATGAATGTACTTTTCCTCTTTACCTGGCTAACTCCTAGGTAACCTCCAAGCCTCTGGCCTCTGACCTTATCTCTCCTGGACCAGCCCTTTAAAATTCCCTAAATTACGGGGCCAGGGATGTAGCTCGGTGGTGCTATGCCTGCCTGGCAAGTGTAAGGTACTGAGTTAGATCCCTGGTACTAGAAAAAAAATTTAAAAAATAAAATTCCCTAAATTGGAGGAAGGTGGGTGGGGGGAAAAAAGAAGCAAGACATATTATGTACAGGTACATATGCCCTATGATGAATGCTACTATGTATATCTAAGATGTACCACTAAATGTTTTGAAAAGAAATAAAAATAAAAATAATAAAATTGTC